>NC_069502.1:1044385299-1044709799 GCF_027579735.1 Bombina bombina
GTTTGAAGAACAGACGGTATAGAGTGTTGTATGTTAACCAAGAATACTAAAACATTGTCTGCATATAACAACGTTTTAAGAGACTGAGTGCCAACCGAGACTCCTGATAGAACTTCTCTAAAACGTATTGCTAGGGGTTCCAATGCAATATTAAAGAGTAACGGGGACAGGGGACACCCCTGTCTGGTACCTCTTTGTAATGTTATTTTAGGGGATAGAGTCCCGTTGATCAATATAAAGGATATAGGGTTATGATATAATCTAAGAATAAATTGTACAAATTCTCCTTTAAACCCAAACTGCTCTAATGCCCGAAATAGGTAATCCCACACAATCGAATCAAATGCTTTAACAGCATCGAGGGAGAGGATAGCAACATCCTGCCATAAAGGCTTCTTTTTGCCCTTATCTACATTCCAGACATAATCCAGAAAATTAATTAATTTACGGATGTTTTTTGATGGGTTTCTACCTACCATAAATCCAGTTTGATCTGGGTGGATAATTTTATGCAGACAGGTGTACAATCTCGAAGCATATTTTGTAATCTATATTCAGAACTGAGATTGACCTATATGAGGCCGGATCTTCTGAGTTCTTATCCTTCTTTAAGATAAGTGAAATATTTGCTGCAGAGAAATAACTTGAAATAGAATTCTGTGTACAAAAATAAGAATTGAAAAGTTTCTCTAAAATCAAAAGTATATCTTTATTGAGGCATCTATAGAACTCAGCAGGGAATCCATCCGGACCCGCTGCTTTGTTCAACTTTAGATTATCTATTGCTTTACTAATTTCTTCCGTAGAGATCGGGGCATTGATTACAGTTAAATCATCACAAGATATTTTAGGTACCTTTATCATGTTCCAGAACATATCTTGCTTAGCATTATCTATTTCAATTTTGGTATAAAGCTGTTGATAGTAGGTGTGAAAAATTTCTACAATTCCCTTAGTCTTAGTACATCTCCCTTTATCCGTCTGGATAGACAGGATGAGATTTTTCTTTTTTCTCGCTTTAGTCAATCTAGCCAAATATTTCGCGGAGCAACCATGCACCCCTCTAAAGTAAAGATTAATTTTTGTTTCTTCTTCCATTAATTTTTGTTTTAGGAAAAGGTCTCTTTCCTTTCTATTATCTCTATATTTTCCCCAGTTAGCCGCTATAGGGTTTAAGCAATATTTTCTATAGGAGTTCCTAACTTGGTTTATAATTTGAATTTCTCGCGCTCTACTCTTTTTCTTTCCTATACTCCTAAATCCCCTCCTAGTATAAAGTTCTCAGACAAAAAGGGAAATAGCTTCAGTTTCATTCCTTCCCAGAAACCAACTGAAAACTCATTTGGAGCATACACATTACATACGACCAGCTTCATATTTTTCAATTGTATCTGGATAAGAATGAATCTGGCTGCCGGGTCTATTTCTACTTTAATTATCTTATATTCTAATTCTTTATGAAAAAGAATAACAACCCCACATTTTCTAGATAACCCGGAGGTAGAGACAGCTTCCCCCACCCATTTTATTTTTAGCTTCACTGCTTCTTGCTCATTAAGATGAGTCTCCTGCAGGAGAACCACATCTGGTTTATGGCATGCTAATGTTTTGATAACTAATTTTCGCTTAACGGGGGAAGTTATCTCCCCTACATTCCAAGATAAAACTTTAATTCCTCCACCCATCTAATATTAAAAACCAGTATATCGCCGCCCAGAGGGAGGCCGGGAAAGGACACCTGCAGCACGTGGACAGGGAAAGAGAGGCGTGAGAGGGAGAGAGAGAAAAAAAAAAAAAGACACAAACACACAACACACCACAAAGCATACAAAAAATATAACATAACAACTTCACTAATACTGTCTAGCATAGAGCTTCTGTTTATTCCAACGGGCTCAATATATATCTCATTACCTTATGCATATTTTAAGCACTTAACCAGCCTCTATATATTTTTTAATTTCTGACACCTTGTCAAAAACATATCTAACTCCTTTATCTTCTACAATTATACGTGCCGGGTAGACCAGGCAAGCTTTTACCCCTTTGTTTATCAATTGCGTGCAGTAGGGGGCCATTCATTTTCTCTTAGAGGAAGTCTTGAATGAAAAGTCTTGAAACAATAGAATCCTGCTTTTTCCAAACATAGGAGGATCATTTTTTTTAAACAATTTCAGTATTTCAATTTTGTCTTGAAATTTTAAAAGTTTGAATAAGCAAATTCTATTCTTTGAGACTCCATCCGTAAGAGATTTCTTGGGGCCCAACCTGTGGGCTCGCTCAATCTCAAGAGGAAGCAACTGGGGAGACATCCCCAGTGCTTGAGGTAGTGTGGTTGAAGTGAATTTTATTAGATCATCATATTCTGGTAGTTCCTGGAAGGCCAACTATTCTGATATTATTATGCCTGGAGCGATCCTCTAGATCCTCCAGGCGTATCTGCATATTTTTAATTTTAGTTTCTTGATTCTGTATTAAATCTTCATGCGTATGGGCTATATCCTCAACATCAGAAATTCTAGTCTCTGCCTCAGTTAATCTAACAGAAAATTGTCTTACTTCTGAAGATAACGTGCTTAATTCAAAAGAGATAGATCCTAACTCTTTCCTAATGGCTTCAAATTGTGGAGAGAACACCTCTGTTAGTTGTGAAATCAAAATTTGGGAATCAATAGACATTTTGTTGGAATCCATTGAGCTATCTATACTGGTATCAATTGTTTTATTTCTCTTATCTTTTGCTTTTACAGGCATTATGGGTGAATTAGATTTCACCTGAGTGATAAATCTGTCCATTAAAAATAATAATAGAAAACAACAAACCTAGTGCACATTATCAGGTAGCAAACTGCAAAGACAACAAACGTGAGCAGAAAGGAAAAAAAACTTGTGTAGGACTATCTCAATGTCCCTTTTTTTTTTTTTTCATATATTATACTATAAAAAACAGTAGTGAATCACACTTTAATAGTGTTTCTAGTGAATAGAGCCTATCCTAGACCCAATATATTTACCAGTCAGATATAAGGTCTTAAGACATAATTAAGCTTATGCTACCAATAATAATATATCCACACCAGAGGGGCCCTCTACTTCCCTTAAGATGTCAACTTATGGAGTACAAAATATCATGCATTGGTGTAAGCAAGGTAAAACAACTAAACTGAATTCTTTAAATCTAAAGACCAAGCAGGATAAAGAAAAACAGCACATTGACATTCATATGGCCTAAGAATACATATAGCCACTCTTGCTGAGTTGGAGAAAAAACAAAAAACAAGAGTAAAGTTTTTCAATTACCAAAAGAAAAAAAAAAATGAAAAACAACAAGTCAACATACTAAATATTCTCAATACTTCATGCATAAATACCAACAATTAGTATGATCTAATTAATAGAATGATACTACTTTAAATAAGCTGTATGAATTACTTGACCAGTATTCCCCTAATTCCCAGGTTAGTGCAGGTTTTCTTTTATTTTATTTCTCCCCTGTATACATAACGTTCATAAAGATTTTCAGGTGAGGTTTTTTCTCCCCACACTTCTGTTCTTTAAGAGTTCTGTAGCTTGCTCTTCAAAAAGAAAGAAATTTGAAAATTTGCACAGGACATTTCAAGGGGATATCACAACACCCCCCTTTTTTTTTTTCCTTCTTTTCTTTCCCAAACAAATCTTATGTCCAGCTTTATCTGGATATAGGGATACCAGTTCCTTTTTTCCAAAAGTAGTGGATTAGCCTCACCTCTACCACACAAATACAGATACACACAGGCAAGCCGGCAATAACTGCAATAGAGTAATATGACTTACATAAGTCTCCCGAATTAGCTCGCTCGGTCCTTAGGAGAGTACTTCAGCTGGGGTCTGGCACTTTCAATCTACCGACCGATTTCCTCCTCACACTTGAACAAGCCCTATGCTGCTCAGACAGACTGAACGCACTCCGGCGGTTTGTAGAGGGTGACGTCAGTACCTTGACACACCTCTGATCCTTATTGGGTGGATGGGGAGGCTCAACCTTGTTGCTACTCCAGGATTGGTCAGCAATCTCCAGCTGCTTCACTCCAATTTTGTAATATGCCGGGGCCCTTAATATCATGGACCAACATGACCCAGAAAGACTCGCTGCACAAGAGGTGCCCTAGGAGGTGTAGCCACCCCTCAACGGACACATATCCTCTCCTTGATTTTCAAACAAGCCCAGGGCAACGGCTCGCACCTCGCAGCTTGCAGGGGACAACACAGCAAACCCCTGTCACACCAACCCTCCAACACTGCACTCCCCTCATCAAACAGAACAGGTGAGGATGCCTGGATCAATACACTCAGCTTGCAGGTTCTTGACAGTATAGTGGAGTTGCGGCTCTGACTAGAAGCCGTTTACAGTCACTTTGAACGTTTCCTGCCTGGGCTGGATTGAATTTGCCCTGCTCCCTAGGGTACTATCCGCACCAACAGCGGGAGAAAACAGCCACGGGAGAGAAAGAATAGAGCTGTCTATACTTGGGACACCACGCCAGACTCAGCGTGCTCCACTGCACAGCTCCTCCCACCGGAAACCTTCCCCATATCGTGATTTTCTAAAATAGTTAAACTTCCCTACTATTAGATTTTCTAAAATGCATCTCTACAAAAATGACAAATGCCTAATGCACTTAAATTGACAGGAAACCCTAAAGCTTTATTTCACGATTCGGATAGAACATACAATTTTAAACAACTTTCCAATTTACTTCTGTTATCAAATTTGCTTCATTCTCTTGTAATTCTTTGCTGAATAAACAGCATTGCACTACTGACAGCTAGCTGAACACATCTAGTTAGCCAATCACAAGAGACAAGTGGGTGCACGCATCAATCAGTAACTAGCTCCCACTAGAGTAGGATATGTGCGTATTCTTTTTCAACACGGGATACTAAGAGAACAAAGCACTTTTGAAAATAGAAGTGAATTTAAAAGTCACTTATAATTACATGCTCTACATGTTATCTCACTGGTTTTCAAACCTGTCTTCAGGCATCCCCAACAGGTCAGATTTTGAGGATATCTGAACGAGAGCACAGGTGAAATAATCAGCTGATTTGCTTAACATGGTTATCTTAACTGCTCTCACCCAAGATAAACCAGAAAACCTGGCCTGTTGGGGAGGCCTGAGGTCAGGTTTGAAAACCAGTGCTCTATCTGAATTATGCAGGTTTAATTTTGACTTTCCTATTTCTTTAAGAGCAAGTATTTTTTTTTCATTATTTAATATAATGTACAGAGAACGGCACAAAGTTTACTTACATTTGCATTAAATAGACGTACACATTTAAAATTGGTATTTAACTCTTGTATGAATATTAAGTAAAGTACCAGAGTAATATAATTACGTTAACGGTACATTAACATACATCATTATAAGGTTATTAACATTAAAGAGCAATACAACATATGTTAAAATGCAATCATGTGTAGATGGCAGCCCCCTTATTACAACAGAGCTGCAGCTAGGTTTTGACAACATGCAAAGTTATAAAATTCCATGAGTGACATCTAGCAGCACTAGTTTGTCAGACCGTTAAATTCCTTTAAGATCTGTAAAAAATAAACGTGAAATGGACATAAAAGTATAAAAATAATGCTCACATTTGAGATCATTTTATTATTGCACTGTTATTTGCGTATAATTATGGGCTAGATTACAAGTGGAGCACAAAATTGTGCTTTTGCAAACCCGATATCTGCGCTCCACTCAGTAATACTGGTGCACGCAAATAGAGAGGGTACTTCCATAGGTTCCAATGTGAGCCTCGTTCTGATGCCGTCAGACACGGCAAAGAACCTAGAGAAGGAAGTAAATCGCTCAGCGTTGGATAGCAAATTTAAAATGTATATCATATATATATGTGTGTGTTTAGATGTGTATTTACACATATTAACACATACATATATATGTATAGAAGCATATACATATATATTTTAAGTAAAAACTCAGTCCCTACAGACTTCAATGTTAGGGAACTTTTCAGTGCCATTTTGTTTTCTGACACCCCCCATCCCCTCACTTTAACCCCTTGTAACTGGTTTGTGCAGTTATGTTTTATTTATTTTTTAAAAAAGATGCTCATATTTTTTTTTCTAATAAAGGAACTGTATACTTTATTATGGGGGCAATTGGGGTGCATTTTTTAAGAGTGGTTAAATGAGCATGCACACAGAATTGTACAGTCTAATGCATAGTTAAATGAGCATGCACACACACAATTGTGTAGTCTAATGAATGGTTGAATGAGCATGCACACAGAATTATGTAGTCTAATGAGTAGTTAAATGAGCATGCACACACAGAATTGTGTAGTCTAAGGAGTGGTTAAATTACAATGCACACACAGAATTGTGTAGTCTAAGGAGTGGTTAAATGAGCATGCACACACAGAAATGTGTAGACTAAGGAGTGGTTAAATGAGCATTCACACACAGAATTGTGTAGTCTAAGGAGTGGTTAAATTACAATGCACACACAGAATTGTGTAGTCTAAGGAGTGGTTAAATGAGCATGCACACACAGAATTGTGTAGTCTAAGGAGTGGTTATAGTGTATGCACACACATAATTGTGTAGTCTAATGAGTGGTTAAATGAGCATGCACACACAGAATTGTGTAGTATAAGGAGTAGTTAAATGAGCATGCACACACAGAATTGTGTAGTCTATGGAGTGCTAAAATGAGCGTGCACACACACATAATTGTGTAGTATAAAGAGTGGTTAAAAGATCATGCACACACAGAATTGTGTAGTCTAAGGAGTAGTTAAATGAGCATGCACACACAGAATTGTGTAGTCTAAGGAGTAGTTAAATGAGCATGCACACACAGAATTGTGTAGTCTAAGAGTGGTTGAATGAGCATGCACACAGAATTGTGTAGTCTAAGGAGTAGTTAAATGAGCATGCACACACATAAATGTGTAGACTAAGGAGCGGTTAAATGAGCATGCACACACAGAATTGTGTAGTCTAAAGCAGTGTTTTTCAACCAGTGTACCGTTACAACCATGACATATTGACATTCATTCACAGACAAAAGTGTGCCACGGCAAAAAAAAGGTTAAAAAACACTGGTCTAAAGAGTGGTTAAATGAGCATGCATACACAGAATTGTGTAGTCTAAGGCAGTGTTTTTCAACCAGTGTGCCGTGAGAGATCCTCAGGTGTGCCACGGCAGACTGACAACAGTGTGACATATTTTTTAAACTTTGCTTGTTTTTTTACTCCCAGTGCAGGGCTAGTTTGTAGGAGGCATGGCATAACAGCACAATACATACAGTATGTGTGTGTTTGTGTGTATGTGTATATATATACATATATGCTGTATTTGGCTACAATGTGTGATTTATTTTAAATTTTGGGATGGTGGTGTGCCACAGGATTTTTTAATGTAAAAAAGTGTGCCACGGCAAAAAAAAAAAGGTTAAAAATCACTGGTCTAAGGAGTAGTTAAATGAGTTTGCACACACACAGAATTGTGTAGTCTAATGAGTAGTTAAATGAGAATGCACACACAGAATTGTGTAGTCTAAGGAGTGGTTAAATGAGCATGCACACACAGAATTGTGTAGTCAAAAGAGTAGTTAAATGAGCATGCACACAGAATTGTGTAGTCTAAAGAGTAGTTAAATGAGCATGCACACAGAATTGTGTTGCCTAATGAGTAGTTAAATGAGCATGCACAAAGAGAATTGTGTAGTCTAATGAGTAGTTAAATGAGCATGCACACAAAGAATTATGTAGACTAAGGAGTGGTTAAATGAGCATGCACACACAGAATTGTGTAGTCTAAGGAGTAGTTATAGAGAATGCACACACAGAATTGTGTAGTCTAATGAGGAGTTAAATGAGCATGCACACAAAGAATTATGTAGACTAAGGAGTGGTTAAATGAGCATGCATACACAGAATTGTGTAGTCTAAGGAGTGATTAAATGAGCATGCACACATACAGAATTGTGTAGTTTAAGGAGTAGTTAAATGAACATGCACACATAATTGTGTAGTCTAAAGAGTAGTTAAATGAGCATGCACACAGTATTGTGTTGTCTAATGAGTAGTTAAATTGGCATGCACACACAGAATAGTGTAGTCTAAGGAGTAGTTAAATGAGCATGCACACACAGAATTGTGTAGTCTAAGGAGTAGTTAAATGAACATGCACACAGAATTGTGTAGTCTGAGGAGTGATTAAATGAGCATGCACACACACAGAATTGTGTAGTTTAAGGAGTAGTTAAATGAACATGCACACATAATTGTGTAGTCTAAAGAGTAGTTAAATGAGCATGCACAAACAGAATTGTGTAGATTAAGGAGTGGTTAAATGAGCATGCATACACAGAATTGTGTAGTCTAAGGAGTGATTAAATGAGCATGCACACACACAGAATTGCGTAGTTTAAGGAGTAGTTAAATAAACATGCACACATAATTGTGTAGTCTAAAGAGTAGTTAAATGAGCATGCACACAGTATTGTGTTGTCTAATGAGTAGTTAAATTGGCATGCACACACAGAATTGTGTAGTCTAAGGAGTAGTTAAATGAGCATGCACACACAGAATTGTGTAGTCTAAGGAGTAGTTAAATGAACATGCACACAGAATTGTGTAGTCTAAAGAGTAGTTAAATGAGCATGCACACAGGATTGTGTTGTCTAATGAGTAGTTAAATTGGCATGCACACACAGAATTGTGTAGTCTAAGGAGTAGTTAAATGTGCATGCACAAACAGAATTGTGTAGATTAAGGAGTGGTTAAATGAGCATGCACACAAAGAATTTTGTAGTCTGAGGAGTGGTTAAAGGAGCATGCACACACATAATTATGTAGTCTAAGGAGTAGTTAAATGAGCATGCACACATGCAGAATTGTGTAGTCTAAGGAGTGGTTAAATGAGAATGCACACACAGAATTATGTAGTCTAGGGAGTGGTTGAATGACCATGCACACACAGAATTGTGTAGTCTAAGGTGTGCTTATAGAGCATGCACACACAGAATTGTGTAGTCTAAGGAGTGGTTAATGAGCATGCACACACAGATTTGTGTAGTCTAAGGAGTGGTTAAAGGAGCATACACACACATAATTGTGAAGTCTAAGGAGTGGTTAAATTAAAATGCACACACATAATTGGGTAATCTAAAGAGTGGTTAAATGAGCATACACACAAAGAATTGTGTAGACTAAGGAGTGATTAAATGAGCATGCACACACGCAGAATTGTGTAGTTTAAGGAGTGTTTAAATAAGCATGCACACACAGAATTGTGTAGTCTAAGGAGTAGTTAAATGAGCATGCACACACAGAATTGTGTAGTCTAAGGAGTGGTTAAATGAGCATGCACACACAGATTTGTGTAGTCTAAGGAGTGGTTAAATGAGCATACACACACATAATTGTGAAGTCTAAGGAGTGGTTAAATTAAAATGCACACACATAATTGGGTAATCTAAAGAGTGGTTAAATGAGCATACACACAAAGAATTGTGTAGACTAAGGAGTGATTAAATGAGCATGCACACACACAGAATTGTGTAGTTTAAGGAGTGTTTAAATAAGCATGCACACACAGAATTGTGTAGTCTAAGGAGTGGTTAAATGAGCATGCACACACAGAATTGTGTAGTCTAATGAGTAGTTAAATGAGAATGCACACACACAATTGTGTAGTCTAAGAGTGGTTGAATGAGCATGCACACAGAATTGTGTAGTCTAAGGATTAGTTAAATGAGCATGCACACACATAATTTTGTAGACTAAGGAGCGGATAAATGAGCATGCACACACAGAATTGTGTAGTCTGAAGAGAGGTTAAATGAGCATGCATACACAGAATTGTGTAGTCTAAGGAGTGGTTAAATGAGTTTGCACACACACAGAATTGTGTAGTCTAATGAGTAGTTAAATGAGCATGCACACACACAATTGTGTAGTCTAAGAGTGGTTGAATGAGCATGCACACAGAATTGTGTAGTCTAAGGATTAGTTAAATGAGCATGCACACACATAATTGTGTAGACTAAGGAGCGATTAAATGAGCATGCACACACACAATTGTGTAGTCTAAAGAGTTGTTAAATGAGCATGCATACACAGAATTGTGTAGTCTAAGGAGTGGTTAAATGAGTTTGCACACACACAGAATTGTGTAGTCTAATGAGTAGTTAAATGAGCATGCAAACAGACAGAATAATGTAGACTAAGGAGTGGTTAAATGAGCATGCATACACAGAATTGTGTAGTCTAAGGAGTGATTAAATGAGCATGCACACATAGAATTGTGTAGTCTAAGGAGTAGTTAAATGAGCATGCACACAGAATTGTGTAGTCTAAAGTGTAGTTAAATGAGCATGCACACGGCATTGTGTAGTCTAATGAGTAGTTAAATTGGCATGCACACACAGAATTGTGTAGTCTAAGGAGTAGTTAAATGAGCATGCACACAGAATTGTGTAGTTTAAAGTGTAGTTAAATGAGCATGCACACGGAATTGTGTAGTCTAATGAGTAGTTAAATGAGCATGCACACACAGAATTGTGTAGATTAAGGAGTGGTTAAATGAGCATGCACACACAGAATTGTGTAGTCTAATGAGTAGTTAAATGAGCATGCACACACAGAATTGTGTAGACTAAGGAGTGGTTAAATGAGCATGCACAAACAGAATTGTGTAGTCTAAGGAGTGGTTCAATGAGCATGCACACACGCAGAATTGTGTAGTTTAAGAAGTGTTTAAATGAGCATGCACACACAGAATTGTGTAGTCTAAGGAGTAGTTAAATGAGCATGCACACACAGAATTGTGTAGTCTAATGAGTAGTTAAATTAGCATGCACACACACAATTGTGTAGTCTAAGAGTGGTTGAATGAGAATGCACACAGAATTGTGTAGTCTAAGGATTAGTTAAATGAGCGTGCACACATATAATTGTGTAGACTAAGGAGCGGTTAAATGAGCATGCACACACAGAATTGTGTAGTCTAAAGAGTGGTTAAATGAGCATGCATACACAGAATTGTGTAGTCTAAGGAGTGGTTAAATGAGTTTGCACACACACAGAATTGTGTAGTCTAATGAGTAGTTAAATGAGCATGCACACAAAGAATTGTGTAGTCTAAGGAGTGGTTAAATGAGCATGCACACACAGAATTTTGTAGTCAAAAGAGTAGTTAAATGAGCATGCACACAGAATTGTGTAGTCTAATGAGTAGTTAAATGAGCATGCACACAAAGAATTATGTAGACTGAGGAGTGGTTAAATGAGCATGCACACACAGAATTGTGTAGTCTAAGGAGTGGTTATAGAGCATGCACACACAGAATTGTGTAGTCTAATGAGTAGTTAAATGAGCATGCACACAAAGAATTATGTAGACTAAGGAGTGGTTAAAAGAGCATGCATACACAGAATTGTGTAGTCTAAGGAGTGATTAAATGAGCATGCACACACACAGAATTGTGTAGTTTAAGGAGTGGTTAAATGAGCATGCACACACAGAATTGTGTAGTCTAAGGAGTAGTTAAATGAGCATGCACACACAGAATTGTGTAGATTAAGGAGTGGTTAAATGAGCATGCACACACAGAATTGTGTAGTCTAATGAGTAGTTAAATGAGCATGCACACACAGAATTGTGTAGACCAAGGAGTGGTTAAATGAGCATGCACACACACAATTGTGTAGTCTAAGGAGTGGTTGAATGAGCATGCACACAGAATTGTGTAGTCTAAAGAGTAGTTAAATGAGCATGCACACACAGAATTGTGTAGTCAAAAGAGTAGTTAAATGATCATGCACACAGAATTGTGTAGTCTAAAGAGTAGTTAAATGACAATGCACACAGAATTGTGTAGTCTAATGAGTAGTTAAATGAGCATGCACACAGAGAATTGTGTAGTCTAATGAGTAGTTAAATTAGCATGCACACAAAGAATTATGTAGACTAAGGAGTGGTTAAATGAGCATGCACACACAGAATTGTGTAGTCTAAGGGGTGGTTAAATGAGCATGCACACACAGAATTGTGTACTCTAAGGAGTGGTTAAATGAGCATGCACACACAGAATTCTGTAGTCTAAGGAGTGTTTGAATGAGCATGCGCACACAGATTTGTGTAGTCTAAGGAGTAGTTAAAGGGACACTAAACACCTGCTGCAAATTCTCCAAACTAACTTTTGCTGTCAAACATAAATATAATTCATATCTAGTAATCAAGGATGTGTTTGCACTCTGGACAGTTTACACCCAGTATTGTTCAAAATAATGTTGTCAAATAGAATGCTGGTACTTCTCTCAATGCTACTATGTTTGCAGCCATGGTGTAACGCACGTTTTACTCACAGGCACAGCAGTCATGTGATGCACATATTCTTATTTATCCAGTTTAGAGGGGAATTATCAGAACACTCGTTCACTGTGGAGCTGTGCGAGTGCTACCTTAGCTGTATATATTATTATATTTATCTTATGTGCCTCATAAAAAAACATTCAGTTTGTGAAGGCATTAAAATAAAAGTACTGCCATTTTTTTGCATTATAAATACATCTGCACTATTGTCTGCAGCCGAGCTCCAGGAATGCACAGTCACACCTCCGTGAACGGTTGTAAATTATCTTAGCATACTACAGAAGGGAAGAAGGTGAGGGGGCATGTTCGTTGGAAGATAGCTCTGAAGTGAATAACTAATGTATGCACTGTTAGTTTTTCAGCTGCTAGTTACAACGGAACATGCCTCCTCCCCCTCCCTCTCTCCCTCTCGTAGTTTGCTATGAGAAATCAAACTGTTCACGGAGATATGCATTCCTGGAGGGGGAGGAGGCATGTTCTGTTGTAACTAGCAGCTGAAAAACTAACAGTGCATACATTAGTTATTCACTTCAGAGCTATCTTCCAACGAACATGCCCCCTCACCTTCTTCCCCTCTGTAGTACTGTAAGATAATTTACAACCGTTCACGGAGGTGTGACTGTGCATTCCTGGAGCTGTGCTGCAGACAATAGTGCAGATGTATTTATAATGCAAAAAAAAGTGGCAGTGCTTTTATTATAATGCCTTCACAAACTGAATGTTTTTTTTATGAGGCACATAAGATAAATATAATAATATATACAGCTAATGTAGCACTCGCACAGCTCCACAGTGAGTGAGTGTTCTGATAATCCTCTGACTTGATTAATAAAAGTATATGCCATGTTCATCACATGACTTCTGTGCCTGTGTGGCAATATGGCGGCATGCATAGTTTTACCAAGTGCTGGATCAGCAGTTTGATTGAAGAAACTCTAATTGAACTGTTTGAGGTAAACGGACCCTCAAGAATAGAGATTCATGCGTAGTGTGTTATTATTTATCAGTATAAGTTAGTTTAAAGGATTTTTTGAAGGTGTTATAGGTCCCTTTAACTGAGCATGCACACACACAGAATTGTGTAGTCTGAGTGGTTAAATGAGCATGCACAACCAGAATTATGTAGTCTAAGGAGTATTTGAATGAGCATGCACACACAGAATTGTGTAGTCTAAGGAGTGGTTAAATGAGCATGCACCCACAGATTTGTGTAGTCTAAGGAGTGATTAAATGAGCGTGCACACACACAGAATTGTGTAGTCTAAGGAGTGTTTAAATAAGCATGCACACACAGAATTGTTCAGTCTAAGGAGTGGTTAAATGAGCATGCACACACAGAATTATGTAGTCTAATGAGTAGTTAAATGAGCATGCATACACAGAATTGTGTAGTCTAAGGAGTGGTTAAATGAACATGCACACACATAATTTTGTAGTCTAATGAGTTTTTAAATGAACATGCACACACAGATTTGTGTAGTCTAAAGAGTGTTTAAATGAGCATGCACACACAGAATTGTGTAGTCTGAGTGATTAAATGAGTATGCACACACACAGAATTGTGTAGTCTAATGAGTAGTTAAATGAGCATGCACACACAGAATTGTATAGTCTAAGGAGTGGTTAAATGAGCATGCACACACAGAATTGTGTAGTCAAAAGAGTAGTTAAATGAGCATGCACACAGAATTGTGTAGTCTAAAGAGTACTTAAATGACAATGCACACAGAATAGTGTAGTCTAATGAGTAGTTAAATTAGCATGCACACAAAGAATTATGTAGACTAAGGAGTGGTTAAATGAGAATGCACACACAGATTTGTGTAGTATAAGGAGTGATTAAATGAGCATGCACACACACAGAATTGTGTAGTTTAAGGAGTGTTTAAATGAGCATGCACACACACAGAATTGTGTAGTCTAAGGAGTAGTTAAATGAGCATGCACACACAGAATTGTGTAGTCTGAGTAGTTAAATGAGCATGCACACACAAAATTGTGTAGTCTAAGGGTGGTTGAATGAGCATGCACACAGAATTGTGTAGTCTAAGGATTAGTTAAATGAGCATGCACACATATAATTGTGTAGACTGAGGAGCGGTTAAATGAGCATGCACACACAGAATTGTGTAGTCTAAAGAGTGGTTAAATGAGCATGCATACACAGAATTGTGTAGTCTAAGGAGTGGTTAAATGAGTTTGCACACACACAGAATTGTGTAGTCTAATGAGTAGTTAAATGAGCATGCACACAAAGAATTGTGTAGTCTAAGGAGTGGTTAAATGAGCATGCACACACAGAATTGTGTAGTCAAAAGAGTAGTTAAATGAGCATGCACACAGAATTGTGTAGTCTAATGAGTAGTTAAATGAGCATGCACACAGAGAATTGTGTAGTCTAATGAGTAGTTAAATGAGCATGCACACAAAGAATTATGTAGACTGAGGAGTGGTTAAATGAGCATGCACACACACAATTGTGTAGCCTAAGGAGTGGTTATAGAGCATGCACACACAGAATTGTGTAGTCTAATGAGTAGTTAAATGAGCATGCACACAAATAATTATGTAGACTAATGAGTGGTTAAATGACCATGCATACACAGAATTGTGTAGTCTAAGGAGTGATTAAATGAGCATGCACACACGCAGAATTGTGTAGTTTAAGGAGTGGTTAAATGAGCATGCACACACAGAATTGTGTAGTCTAAGGAGTAGTTAAATGAGCATGCACACAGGATTGTGTAGTCTAAAGAGTAGTTAAATTGGCATGCACACACAGAATTGTGTAGTCTAATGAGTAGTTAAATGAGCATGCACATACAGAATTGTGTAGATTAAGGAGTGGTTAAATGAGCAAGCACACACAGAATTGTGTAGTCTAATGAGTAGTTAAATGAGCATGCACACACAGAATTGTGTAGACTAAGGAGTGGTTAAATGAGCATGCACACACAGAATTGTGTAGTCTAAGGAGTGGTTGAATGAGCATGCACACAGAATTGTGTAGTCTAAAGAGTAGTTAAATGAGCATGCACACACAGAATTGTGTAGTCAAAAGAGTAGTTAAATGAGCATGCACACAGAATTGTGTAGTCTAAAGAGTACTTAAATGACAATGCACACAGAATTGTGTAGTCTAATGAGTAGTTAAATTAGCATGCACACAAAGAATTATGTAGACTAAGGAGTGGTTAAATGAGAATGCACACACAGAATTGTGTAGTCTAAGGGGTGGTTAAATGAGCATGCACACACAGAATTGTGTACTCTAAGGAGTGGTTAAATGAGCATGCACACACAGAATTCTGTAGTCTAAGGAGTGTTTGAATGAGCATGCACACACAGATTTGTGTAGTCTAAGGAGTAGTTAAATGAGCATGCACACACACAGAATTGTTTAGTCTGAGTGGTTAAATGAGCATGCACAACCAGAATTATGTAGTCTAAGGAGTGTTTGAATGAGCATGCACACACAGAATTGTGTAGTCTAAGGAGTGGTTAAATGAGCATGCACTCACAGATTTGTGTAGTCTAAGGAGTGATTAAATGAGCGTGCACACACACAGAATTGTGTAGTCTAAGGAGTGTTTAAATAAGCATGCACACACAGAATTGTTCAGTCTAAGGAGTGGTTAAATGAGCATGCACACACAGAATTGTGTAGTCTAATGAGTAGTTAAATGAGCATGCACACACAGAATTGTATAGTCTAAGGAGTGGTTAAATGAGCATGCACACACAGAATTGTGTAGTCAAAAGAGTAGTTAAATGAGCATGCACACAGAATTGTGTAGTCTAAAGAGTACTTAAATGACAATGCACACAGAATTGTGTAGTCTAATGAGTAGTTAAATTAGCATGCACACAAAGAATTATGTAGACTAAGGAGTGGTTAAATGAGAATGCACACACAGAATTGTGTAGTATAAGGAGTGATTAAATGAGCATGCAAACACAGATTTTTGTAGTATAAGGAGTGATTAAATGAGCATGCACACACACAGAATTGTGTAGTTTAAGGAGTGTTTAAATGAGCATGCACACACACAGAATTGTGTAGTCTAAGGAGTAGTTAAATGAGCATGCACACACAGAATTGTGTAGTCTAATGAGTAGTTAAATGAGCATGCACACACACAATTGTGTAGTCTAAGGGTGATTGAATGAGCATGCACACAGAATTGTGTAGTCTAAGGATTAGTTAAATGAGCATGCACACATATAATTGTGTAGACTAAGGAGCTGTTAAATGAGCATGCACACACAGAATTGTGTAGTCTAAAGAGTGGTTAAATGAGCATGCATACACAGAATTGTGTAGTCTAAGGAGTGGTTAAATGAGTTTGCACACACACAGAATTGTGTAGTCTAATGAGTAGTTAAATGAGCATGCACACAAAGAATTGTGTAGTCTAAGGAGTGGTTAAATGAGCATGCACACACAGAATTGTGTAGTCAAAAGAGTAGTTAAATGAGCATGCACACAGAATTGTGTAGTCTAATGAGTAGTTAAATGAGCATGCACACAGAGAATTGTGTAGTGTAATGAGTAGTTAAATGAGCATGCACACAAAGAATTATGTAGACTGAGGAGTGGTTAAATGAGCATGCACACACAGAATTGTGTAGCCTAAGGAGTGGTTATAGAGCATGCACACACAGTATTGTGTAGTCTAATGAGTAGTTAAATGAGCATGCACACAAATAATTATGTAGACTAAGGAGTGGTTAAATGACCATGCATACACAGAATTGTGTAGTCTAAGGAGTGATTAAATGAGCATGCACACACGCAGAATTGTGTAGTTTAAGGAGTGGTTAAATGAGCATGCACACACAGAATTGTGTAGTCTAAGGAGTAGTTAAATGAGCATGCACACAGGATTGTGTAGTCTAAAGAAAAGTTAAATTGGCACGCACACACAGAATTGTGTAGTCTAATGAGTAGTTAAATGAGCATGCACACACAGAATTGTGTAGATTAAGGAGTGGTTAAATGAGCATGCACACACCCAATTGTGTAGTCTAATGAGTAGTTAAATGAGCATGCAGACACAGAATTGTGTAGACTAAGGAGTGGTTAAATGAGCATGCACACACAGAATTGTGTAGTCTAAGGAGTGGTTGAATGAGCATGCACACAGAATTGTGTAGTCTAACGAGTAGTTAAATGAGCATGCACACACAGAATTGTGTAGTCAAAAGAGTAGTTAAATGAGCATGCACACAGAATTGTGTAGTCTAAAGAGTACTTAAATGACAATGCACACAGAATTGTTTAGTCTAATGAGTAGTTAAATTAGCATGCACACAAAGAATTATGTAGACTAAGGAGTGGTTAAATGAGAATGCACACACAGAATTGTGTAGTCTAAGGGGTGGTTAAATGAGCATGCACACACAGAATTGTGTACTCTAAGGAGTGGTTAAATGAGCATGCACACACAGAATTCTGTAGTCTAAGGAGTGTTTGAATGAGCATGCACACACAGATTTGTGTAGTCTAAGGAGTAGTTAAATGAGCATGCACACACACAGAATTGTGTAGTCTGAGTGGTTAAATGAGCATGCACAACCAGAATTATGTAGTCTAAGGAGTGTTTGAATGAGCATGCACACACAGAATTGTGTAGTCTAAGGAGTGGTTAAATGAACATGCACCCACAGATTTGTGTAGTCTAAGGAGTGATTAAATGAGCGTGCACACACACAGAATTGTGTAGTCTAAGGAGTGTTTAAATAAGCATGCACACACAGAATTGTTCAGTCTAAGGAGTGGTTAAATGAGCATGCACACACAGAATTGTGTAGTCTAATGAGTAGTTAAATGAGCATGCACACACAGAATTGTGTAGTCTAAGGACTGGTTGAATGAGCATGCACACACAGAATTTTGTAGTCTAATGAGTGTTTAAATGAACATGCACACACAGAATTGTGTAGTCTAAAGAGTGTTTAAATGAGCATGCACACACAGAATTGTGTAGTCTAAGGAGTGATTAAATGAGTATGCACACACACAGAATTGTGTAGTCTAATGAGTAGTTAAATGAGCATGCACACATAGAATTGTATAGTCTAAGGAGTGGTTAAATGAGCATGCACACACAGAATTGTGTAGTCTAAGGAGTGGTTAAATGAGCATGCACACACAAAATTGTGTAGTCTGAGTGGTGGAATGAGCATTCATTCACAGAATTTTGTAGTCTAAAGAGTAGTTAAATGAGCATGCACACAGAATTGTGTAGTCTAAAGAGTAGTTAAATGAGCATGCACACAGAATTGTGTAGTCTAATGAGTAGTTAAATGAGCATGCACACACAGAATTGTGTAGACTAAGGAGTTGGTAAATGAGCATGCACACACAAAATTGTGTAGTCTAAGGGGTGGTTAAATGATCATGCACACACACAGAATTGTGTAGTCTAGGGAGTGGTTAAGTGAGCATGCACACACACAGAATTGTGTAGTCTGAGTGGTTAAATGAGCATGCACACATAATTATGTAGTCTAAGGAGTGGTTGAATGAGCATGCACATACAGAATTGTGTAGTCGAAGGAGTTTTTAAATGAACATGCACACACAGATTTGTGTAGTCTAAAGAGTGTTTAAATGAGCATGCACACACAGAATTGTGTAGTCTAAGGAGTGATTAAATGAGTATGCACACACACAGAATTGTGTAGTCTAATGAGTAGTTAAATGAGCATGCACACACAGAATTGTATAGTCTAAGGCAGAGCTTTCCAAACTTTTCATGTTGGTGACACACTTTTTAGACCTACATCATTTCGCGACACAATAATTCAGTTGTACTAGCAAAAAGGAGGTTAAACTAACTTGTTTTAAGAGATACGGACACAAACATAAATGATATAATAACAAATCTAAAGTTAGTAACAGTAAGTATGTGCAAGAATTCATTTTTTTTTAATAACACCAATAGCTACTTACTATTTTAATGGGTTGTATGAGGTTGATTGGATGAACACAGTTTCTGAATATTTGGTGTAATATTAGATAAAGACACTCACATTTCATCATCAAGCATTTTTAAGCTTCCACTTCCTATCCATATATCAAGAGCAGGAGCAGCAATGCACTACTGGGAGCTAGTTGCAACAAAATCCCACTGACTTTTGACTTCAGCTCAGCGTTTAAAGCTGACACCCTCAGAGCTCTGTGAGTCCGACTGACTACTGCCCGGCTGCAAACACACTACTATCCCACTCACTGGCTACACTTGCAGTCACGAGCCAATTAAGGAGACTACACGTGCAGTCAGGAGCCAATGTGCTGCCAAATCCGCCAATGGTAATAGTTTCAGTTCCCACTGAGCTGTGCCAATTGGTTAAGATGATCTGTGACCCACTAGGTATCAATCACATGTCAACCATGTGATATGCGTAGCAGGCAGGTGGAAAGTCAGAAACCAAAAAACAATTAAAAAAAACAAAAAACAAATAAAAAAAAAAAATTAAATTTGTGCTGAAGCAGGGACACACCTACACACTGCTGCCGACACACTAGTGTGTCCCGACACACAGTTTGGAAAGCACTGGTCTAAGGAGTGGTTAAATGAGCATGCACACACAGAATTGTGTAGTCTAAGGAGTGGTTAAATGAGCATGCACACACAAAATTGTGTAGTCTGAGTGGTGGAATGAGCATTCATTCACAGAATTTTGTAGTCTAAAGAGTAGTTAAATGAGCATGCACACAGAATTGTGTAGTCTAAAGAGTAGTTAAATGAGCATGCACACAGAATTGTGTAGTCTAATGAGTAGTTAAATGAGCATGCACACACAGAATTGTGTAGACTAAGGAGTTGGTAAATGAGCATGCATACACAAAATTGTGTAGTCTAAGGGGTGGTTAAATGATCATGCACACACACAGAATTGTGTAGTCTAGGGAGTGGTTAAGTGAGCATGCACACACACAGAATTGTGTAGTCTGAGTGGTTAAATGAGCATGCACACATAATTATGTAGTCTAAGGAGTGGTTGAATGAGCATGCACACACAGAATTGTGTAGTCGAAGGAGTGGTTAAATGAGCATGCACATACAGAATTCTGTAGTCTAAGGAGTGGTTAAATTAACATGCACACACAGAATTGTGTAGTTTAAGGAGTTGTTAAATGAGCATTCACACACAGAATTGTGTAGTCTAATGAGTAGTTAAATGAGCATGCACACACACAGAATTTTGTAGTCTAAGGAGTGGTTAAATGGGCATGCACACACACAGAATTGTGTAGTCTAAGGAGTGGTTAAATGGGCATGCACACACACAGAATTGTGTAGTCTAAGGAGTGGTTAAATGAGCATGCACACACAGAATTGTGTAGACTAAGGAGTGGTTAAATTAGCATGCACACACAGAATTGTGTAGTCTAGGGAGTGGTTAAGTGAGCATGCACATACAGAATTGTGTAGACTAAGGAGTGGTTAAATTAGCATGCACACACAGATTTGTGTAGTCTAATGGGTGGTTAAATGAGCAAGCACACACACAGAATTGTGTAGACTAAGGAGTGGTTAAATGAGCATGCACACACCGAATTGTGTAGTCTAAAGAGTGGTTAAATGAGCATGCACACACAGAATTGTGTAGACTAAGGAGTGGTTAAATGAGCATGCACACACACAGAATTGTTTAGTCTGAGTGGTTAAATGAGCATGCACAACCAGAATTATGTAGTCTAAGGAGTGTTTGAATGAGCATGCACACACAGAATTGTGTAGTCTAAGGAGTGGTTAAATGAGCATGCACTCACAGATTTGTGTAGTCTAAGGAGTGATTAAATGAGCGTGCACACACACAGAATTGTGTAGTCTAAGGAGTGTTTAAATAAGCATGCACACACAGAATTGTTCAGTCTAAGGAGTGGTTAAATGAGCATGCACACACAGAATTGTGTAGTCTAATGAGTAGTTAAATGAGCATGCACACACAGAATTGTATAGTCTAAGGAGTGGTTAAATGAGCATGCACACACAGAATTGTGTAGTCAAAAGAGTAGTTAAATGAGCATGCACACAGAATTGTGTAGTCTAAAGAGTACTTAAATGACAATGCACACAGAATTGTGTAGTCTAATGAGTAGTTAAATTAGCATGCACACAAAGAATTATGTAGACTAAGGAGTGGTTAAATGAGAATGCACACACAGAATTGTGTAGTATAAGGAGTGATTAAATGAGCATGCAAACACAGATTTTTGTAGTATAAGGAGTGATTAAATGAGCATGCACACACACAGAATTGTGTAGTTTAAGGAGTGTTTAAATGAGCATGCACACACACAGAATTGTGTAGTCTAAGGAGTAGTTAAATGAGCATGCACACACAGAATTGTGTAGTCTAATGAGTAGTTAAATGAGCATGCACACACACAATTGTGTAGTCTAAGGGTGATTGAATGAGCATGCACACAGAATTGTGTAGTCTAAGGATTAGTTAAATGAGCATGCACACATATAATTGTGTAGACTAAGGAGCTGTTAAATGAGCATGCACACACAGAATTGTGTAGTCTAAAGAGTGGTTAAATGAGCATGCATACACAGAATTGTGTAGTCTAAGGAGTGGTTAAATGAGTTTGCACACACACAGAATTGTGTAGTCTAATGAGTAGTTAAATGAGCATGCACACAAAGAATTGTGTAGTCTAAGGAGTGGTTAAATGAGCATGC
This sequence comes from Bombina bombina, assembly GCF_027579735.1. NCBI lineage: Eukaryota > Metazoa > Chordata > Amphibia > Anura > Bombinatoridae > Bombina > Bombina bombina. Next base: position 1,044,407,390 of record NC_069502.1, read on the forward strand.
ACACACAGAATTGTGTAGTCAAAAGAGTAGTTAAATGAGCATGCACACAGAATTGTGTAGTCTAATGAGTAGTTAAATGAGCATGCACACAGAGAATTGTGTAGTGTAATGAGTAGTTAAATGAGCATGCACACAAAGAATTATGTAGACTGAGGAGTGGTTAAATGAGCATGCACACACAGAATTGTGTAGCCTAAGGAGTGGTTATAGAGCATGCACACACAGTATTGTGTAGTCTAATGAGTAGTTAAATGAGCATGCACACAAATAATTATGTAGACTAAGGAGTGGTTAAATGACCATGCATACACAGAATTGTGTAGTCTAAGGAGTGATTAAATGAGCATGCACACACGCAGAATTGTGTAGTTTAAGGAGTGGTTAAATGAGCATGCACACACAGAATTGTGTAGTCTAAGGAGTAGTTAAATGAGCATGCACACAGGATTGTGTAGTCTAAAGAAAAGTTAAATTGGCATGCACACACAGAATTGTGTAGTCTAATGAGTAGTTAAATGAGCATGCACACACAGAATTGTGTAGATTAAGGAGTGGTTAAATGAGCATGCACACACCCAATTGTGTAGTCTAATGAGTAGTTAAATGAGCATGCAGACACAGAATTGTGTAGACTAAGGAGTGGTTAAATGAGCATGCACACACAGAATTGTGTAGTCTAAGGAGTGGTTAAATGAGCATGCACACAGAATTGTGTAGTCTAACGAGTAGTTAAATGAGCATGCACACACAGAATTGTGTAGTCAAAAGAGTAGTTAAATGAGCATGCACACAGAATTGTGTAGTCTAAAGAGTACTTAAATGACAATGCACACAGAATTGTTTAGTCTAATGAGCAATTAAATTAGCATGCACACAAAGAATTATGTAGACTAAGGAGTGGTTAAATGAGAATGCACACACAGAATTGTGTAGTCTAAGGAGTGGTTAAATGAGCATGCACACACAGAATTCTGTAGTCTAAGGAGTGTTTGAATGAGCATGCACACACAGATTTGTGTAGTCTAAGGAGTAGTTAAATGAGCATGCACACACACAGAATTGTGTAGTCTGAGTGGTTAAATGAACATGCACAACCAGAATTATGTAGTCTAAGGAGTGTTTGAATGAGCATGCACACAAAGAATTGTGTAGTCTAAGGAGTGGTTAAATGAACATGCACCCACAGATTTGTGTAGTCTAAGGAGTGATTAAATGAGCGTGCACACACACAGAATTGTGTAGTCTAAGGAGTGTTTAAATAAGCATGCACACACAGAATTGTTCAGTCTAAGGAGTGGTTAAATGAGCATGCACACACAGAATTGTGTAGTCTAATGAGTAGTTAAATGAGCATGCACACACAGAATTGTGTAGTCTAAGGACTGGTTGAATGAGCATGCACACACAGAATTTTGTAGTCTAATGAGTGTTTAAATGAACATGCACACACAGAATTGTGTAGTCTAAAGAGTGTTTAAATGAGCATGCACACACAGAATTGTGTAGTCTAAGGAGTGATTAAATGAGTATGCACACACACAGAATTGTGTAGTCTAATGAGTAGTTAAATGAGCATGCACACATAGAATTGTATAGTCTAAGGAGTGGTTAAATGAGCATGCACACACAGAATTGTGTAGTCTAAGGAGTGGTTAAATGAGCATGCACACACAAAATTGTGTAGTCTGAGTGGTGGAATGAGCATTCATTCACAGAATTTTGTAGTCTAAAGAGTAGTTAAATGAGCATGCACACAGAATTGTGTAGTCTAAAGAGTAGTTAAATGAGCATGCACACAGAATTGTGTAGTCTAATGAGTAGTTAAATGAGCATGCACACACAGAATTGTGTAGACTAAGGAGTTGGTAAATGAGCATGCACACACAAAATTGTGTAGTCTAAGGGGTGGTTAAATGATCATGCACACACACAGAATTGTGTAGTCTAGGGAGTGGTTAAATGAGCATGCACACACACAGAATTGTGTAGTCTGAGTGGTTAAATGAGCATGCACACATAATTATGTAGTCTAAGGAGTGGTTGAATGAGCATGCACATACAGAATTGTGTAGTCGAAGGAGTTTTTAAATGAACATGCACACACAGATTTGTGTAGTCTAAAGAGTGTTTAAATGAGCATGCACACACAGAATTGTGTAGTCTAAGGAGTGATTAAATGAGTATGCACACACACAGAATTGTGTAGTCTAATGAGTAGTTAAATGAGCATGCACACACAGAATTGTATAGTCTAAGGAGTGGTTAAATGAGCATGCACACACAGAATTGTGTAGTCTAAGGAGTGGTTAAATGAGCATGCACACACAAAATTGTGTAGTCTGAGTGGTGGAATGAGCATTCATTCACAGAATTTTGTAGTCTAAAGAGTAGTTAAATGAGCATGCACACAGAATTGTGTAGTCTAAAGAGTAGTTAAATGAGCATGCACACAGAATTGTGTAGTCTAATGAGTAGTTAAATGAGCATGCACACACAGAATTGTGTAGACTAAGGAGTTGGTAAATGAGCATGCATACACAAAATTGTGTAGTCTAAGGGGTGGTTAAATGATCATGCACACACACAGAATTGTGTAGTCTAGGGAGTGGTTAAGTGAGCATGCACACACACAGAATTGTGTAGTCTGAGTGGTTAAATGAGCATGCACACATAATTATGTAGTCTAAGGAGTGGTTGAATGAGCATGCACACACAGAATTGTGTAGTCGAAGGAGTGGTTAAATGAGCATGCACATACAGAATTCTGTAGTCTAAGGAGTGGTTAAATTAACATGCACACACAGAATTGTGTAGTTTAAGGAGTTGTTAAATGAGCATTCACACACAGAATTGTGTAGTCTAATGAGTAGTTAAATGAGCATGCACACACACAGAATTTTGTAGTCTAAGGAGTGGTTAAATGGGCATGCACACACACAGAATTGTGTAGTCTAAGGAGTGGTTAAATGGGCATGCACACACACAGAATTGTGTAGTCTAAGGAGTGGTTAAATGAGCATGCACACACAGAATTGTGTAGACTAAGGAGTGGTTAAATTAGCATGCACACACAGAATTGTGTAGTCTAGGGAGTGGTTAAGTGAGCATGCACATACAGAATTGTGTAGACTAAGGAGTGGTTAAATTAGCATGCACACACAGATTTGTGTAGTCTAATGGGTGGTTAAATGAGCAAGCACACACACAGAATTGTGTAGACTAAGGAGTGGTTAAATGAGCATGCACACACCGAATTGTGTAGTCTAAAGAGTGGTTAAATGAGCATGCACACACAGAATTGTGTAGTCTAAGGAGTGGTTAAATGAGCATGCACACACAAAATTGTGTAGTCAAAGGAGTGGTTAAATGAGTATGCAAACACACAGAATTGTGTAGACTAAGGAGTGGTTAAAAGAGCATGCACACATAGAATTGTGTAGTCCAAGGAGTGGTTAAATGAGCATGCACATACATAGAATTGTGTAGTCTAAAGAGTAGTTTAAAAAATTAATTAAATTATTCATTCCTGGGGGTGTGTCTGGGCGGCAGCCATGAACGGCTGCAATACTTGGAGCTCTGCATACCACCAGTATAATCCGCCGATTATCGGAGGCTAATTGATCCATCTGCATAATTAGTCTGCAAATTAAGATCTATGGTTTATTGCTCTATTGATTGATGCCACTTTAGACGGATTTGCCTCATCAGAAGCCCAAGTCTGGACGGCCATACTATACTCTCTCTTACACCCCCCCCCCCGGTTATCCGGGTAGATCCGGGTAGAGCAGTTCTGGAAACTGCAACAATTGGAACTGTGGGGACAGAAAACTGAGATTACTATCTGGATAAGCTGAGATCGCTACATGGACTCACTAGTTGCTGGAGGCACAGAACGGAGAAAAACTTCATATAGCAATTACACACTGAATTTACTACAATGGAGTCTGCTGGGCTGCAGCTACAGGAAGTGGAAAGGCTGCTTGTTGCACACTTTGAGAGTCTTAGTGCAATATTCCAAGAAGAATGGAACGCTCTGAGAGTGGAATGTGGCTTCCTTACCCGGAGGTCTCAATCACCAGTTATAACACCAACTAACTATGACCTGTCTCCTGAACGAGGGCTTGTGATGGAAAAACTCTCGGATCAGACCGTCATTGCTGACCCTCACCAGCACATAATGGATGTAATCGTCCCTGGCATTGACAAGCACACTCTGAATAAGGAGCTTGAGATTGGGCGCAACTCAGCTGACCAACCGGCCGCTGTGGGAGAAGGCACCATCAGTATTTTAGATGGTGAGAAACGGTCTCTCCAGATCAGCACTAACATCCCAGAGAATCTAACGGCTAAGGTACTCACCAACCCAGCTGTGGAAGCCATTAAAAGATACAGCTCCCAGTTCCAATCAGCGGCAGACTCGACCTTGCTGATACCGTCTCCTGGAGATAGGCCCCTGCAGGGAGTTTACGCTGACAACTCCTTTTACATGGCCTTTACTGCTCCCGACACACAAACAGTGAAGATAGAAATGAGATGCATGCAGGTAGTTTTGTCCCGGACTCTTGACTTAATTGCAGGGAGCCAGTTGTCCTATTGCACCTATCTACACCCCCTATATTTCACCTCTAGTGGCAGCCATCTTCTCTCCAAAGGCCTGAAGGTGGGAGTGGGCTAGTGCCTGTGGGGACATTGAGAATTTTTTATTTTATTTTTCTGCTCTTTTTTGGCTATAATGGAAGCTGCATATTTTATTTTACCTCTAGCCTTGCTCATAGCTTCCCTAAAAAATCTGAGAATGGATGTGGGTTTAAGTTTTTTGGGAATGTTGAGCGTTAAATCTTTCATACTGTGTTAACCTATGTCTAGCCCTCTGTTATGATATGCCTGCATCAGTAACTATATTTATAGTAAGCATATACCCTTATTTTAACCCCCTCCAACTAGTTTAAGTGTTTTGCTTTTCTAAGATCTTTCCTGAAGAACTTACTAACACCGTGAGTTATAAGGAGACTTCCTGTTTTCTTAATGTTTCCTCAATATCTTATCTATCAATTCCTGAAGATAGTGCCTATCCCCTTAAATGTTATTTATGATATGGTTGCCCTCAGTTGTATTGCTGCATCTATTATTATTCATGTTAAGCTCTGTTATTGATGGTTCTAGTGCCTGCGGCCGAGGCATAGGGGCCCCTTATACTTAACTCTAAACAGTTAGGTTAAACAGATGCCAACTTTATCTTCCATATGTAATACACTCATATGAGTTAGAGGGTTAATTTACATACTTATTTTAGGCATTTGCTTTACTTTGCCCCTAAAGACAAAGGAACATTTAGATTTCCAATCCTGCCTTGCTAGTGAAATCCCATGTCTAGATGTCCAAAAGTGGACCACAAACAATATTGAGGTGTTTAATATATACCGGTTAAGTGGGAATGACAAAAGAGGAAGAAAAAAAAAAGGAAAAAAACAAAACAAACACCACGCAGATCCATTGCCTGGGAATCTGTATTTGTTGCGCCACCAGACTTTAGTTAATTTCAGTTTATGCTTTCTATCCCTAATGCCCACAGTTCCTTAAATTTTTTGCTACTTCAATTTTATATAATCCTTACAAACGTTTCAAGTGATGTTTAATTTGTCATGTATCATTGTTTATAAGGGTCTCTAGACACTCTTTATAAAAGATTATAGTGTTTTTCATAGTCAGAGCCCATACAACTTGCATATGAAAACTTGCTGTATAAATATATTCTATAAAATTTTAAAAAAATAGAGGTTTACCAATTGGGTCCCAAAAGTGGTCCCTTACTGTTCATAGCTGTCTTCTGTAGCTTCATGCCCTTCTGTGAGGTCCAAAAGTGGCCTCTGATATCATTTAGAAGACGCACCATTAAATAGAGCAAACATGATGCTTATTGTTTTATTTTAAACAATGCCATATAGCTATGTTCCGTGTACTATGGTTTCATGACTTGTTACTGTATAACTTTTTGTATATTGATTGTATGGAAAGGCATTTGTCTGTATGTTTTGCACTGAACCTCAATAAAAAAATAAAAAATAAATTTTTTTTTATTAATTCCTTAAACTTTACAATCACTTTAAAAGCAAACTACAAGACATGACACTAATCAAGACAGTAAACCATGGCCCAGATTACGAGTTTTGCATTAGAAGCTGTGCGGTGCTAACAAGCAGATTTCACTCAATGCTCACTTACATGCAACGCTGGTATTACGAGTTTTTACAAACCCATCGTTAAAAGACAAGAAGTGAGCGTTGAGCAAAATTTTGATAATTACCGCACTCCAATACCAGCGCTGCTTAAGTCAGCGATGAGCTGGTGTAACGTGCTTGTGCACGATTTCACCATAGGAATCAACGGGGAGAGCCGGCTGAAAAAAAGTCTAACACCTGCAAAAAAGCAGCGTAAAACTCCTTAACGCTGCCCCATTGATTCCTATGGGGAAATAAAATTTATGTCTACACCTAACACCCTAACATGAACCCCGAGTCTAAACACCCCTAATCTTACACTTATTAACCCCTAATCTGCCGCCCCCGACATCGCTGACACCTAAATGATAATTATTAACCCCTAATCTGCTGCACCCAACATCGCCGAACCCTACATTATATTTATTAACCCCTACTCTGCCGCCCCCAATGTTGCCGCCACCTACCTACACTTATTAATCCCTAATTTGCCACCCGCAACGTCGCCGACACTTTAATAAGCATATTAACCCCTAAACCGCCGCACTCCCGCCTCGCAAACATTAGTTAAATATTATTAACCCCTAATCTGCCGTCCCTAATATCGCCACCAACTACCTACATTTATTAACCCATAATCTGCTGCCCGAACATCGCCGCCACTATATTAAAGTTATTAATCCCTAAACCTAAGTCTAACCCTAAACCTAACACCCCCTAACTTAAATATAATTTAAATAAATCAAAATAAATATTCCTATCATTAACTAAATTATTCCTATTTAAAACTAAATACTTACCTGTAAAATAAACCCTAAGATAGCTACAATATAACTAATAGTTACATTGTAGCTAGCTTATAATTTTTTTTTTATTTTACAGGCAAGTTTGTATTTATTTTAACTAGGTAGAATAGTTATTAAATAGTTATTAACTATTTAATAACTACCTAGTTAAAATAAAGACAAATTTACCTGTACAATAAAACCTAACCTAAGTTACACTAACATCTAACACTACACTATAATTAAATAAATTAACTAAATTAAATACAATTACCTAAATTAAATTATCTAAAGTACAAAAAAAACACTAAATTACAGAAAATAATAAGCAAATTACAGAAATTTAAACTAATTACACCTAATCTAATAGCCCTATTAAAATAAAAAAAGCCCCCGCAAAATAAAAAAAACCCTAGCTTAAACTAAACTACTAATAGCCCTTAAAAGGGCCTTTTGCAGGGCATTGCCCCAAAGTAATCAGCTTTTTTACCTGTAAAAAAAATACAAACCCCCCAACAGTAAAACCCACCACCCACACAACCAACCCCCCAAATAAAATACTAGCTAAAAAAACCTAAGCTCCCCATTGCCCTGAAAATGGCATTTGGATGGGCATTGCCCTTAAAAAGGCAGTTAGCTCTTTTGCAAGCCCAAACCCCTAATCTAAAAAATAAACCCACCCAATACACCCTTAAAAAAACCTAACACTAACCCCCTGAAGATCGACTTACCGGGAGACGTCTTCATCCAAGCCGGGCGAAGTAGTCCTCCAGACAGGCAGAAGTCTTCATCCAAGCTGGGCAGAAGTGGTCCTCCAGACAGGCAGAAGTCTTCATCCAGACTGCATCTTCTATCGTCATCCATCCGACGCGGAGCAGCTCCATCTTAAAGACATCCGACGCGGAGCATCCTCTTCTTCCGATGACTAAGACAGAATGAAGGGACCTTTAAGTGACGTCATCCAAGATGGCGTCCCTTAGATTCCGATTGGCTTATAGAATTCTATCAGCCAATCGGAATTAAGGTTGAAAAAATCCTCTTGGCTGGTGCAATCAGCCAATAGGATTGAAGTTAAATCCTATTGGCTGTTCCAATCAGCCAATAGAATGCGAGCTCAATCCTATTGGCCAATAGGATTGCATCAGCCAATATTTTTTCAACCTTAATTCCGATTGTCTGATAGAATTCTATCAGCCAATTAGAAACTAAGGGACGCCATCTTGGATGACATCACTTAAAGGTACCTTCATTCTGTTTTAGTCGTCGGAAGAAGAGGATGCTCCTTGTCGGATATCTTGAAGATGGAGCCGCTCCACGCCGGATGGATGAAGATAGAAGATGCCATCTGGATGAAGACTTCTGCCCATCTGGAGGACAACTTCTGCCCGGCTTTTATGAAGACTTCTGCCTGTCTGGAGTACCACTTTACCCGGCTTGGATGAAGATGTCTCCCGGTAAGTTGATCTTCCGGGGGTTGTGTTAGGTTTTTTAAGGGTGTATTGGGTGGGTTTATTTTTTAGATTAGGGGTTTGGGCTTGCAAAAGAGCTAACTGCCCTTTTAAGGGCAATGCCCATCCAAATGCCCTTTTCAGGGCAATGGGGAGCTTAGGCTTTTTTAGATAGTATTTTATTTGGGGGTTGGTTGTGTGGGTGTTGGGTCTTACTGTTGGGGGGTTTGTTTGTATTTTGTTTACAGGTAAAGGAGCTGATTACTTTGGGGCAATGCCCCGCAAAAGGCCCTTTTATGGGCTATTAGTAGTTTAGTTTAGGCTAGGGGGGTTTATTTTGGGAGGGCTTTTTTATTTTAATAAGACTATTAGATTATGTGTAATTAGTTTAAATTTCTGTAATTTGTTTGTTATTTTCTGTAATTTAGTGTTTGTTCTTTTGTACTTTAGATAATTGTATGTAATTTATTTAATTGTATTTGATTTAGTTAATTTATTTCATTAAAATGTAGTGTTAGGTGTAATTGTAACTTAGGTTATTATTTTTTTACAGGTACTTTTGTATTTATTTTAGCTAGGTAGTTATTAAATAGTTAATAACTATTTAGTAACTATTCTACCTAGTTAAAATAAATACAAACTTGCCTGTAAAATAAAAAAAAAATCATAAGCTAGCTACAATGTAACTATTCGTTATATTGTAGCTATCTTAGGGTTTATTTTACAGGTAAGTATTTAGTTTTAAATAGGAATAATTTGGTTAATGATAGGAAATTTAGTTAGATTTCTTTTAATTATATTTAAGTTAGGGGGTGTTAGGGTTAGAGTTAGACTTAGATTTAGGGGTTTATAACTTTAATATAGTGGTGGCGACGTTGGGGGCGGCAGATTAGGAGTTAATAAATGTAGGTAGGTGGCGGCGATGTTAGGGATGGCAGATTAGGGGTTAATGTTAAAATAAATAATATTTAACTAGTGTTTACGAGGCGGGAGTTTAGGGCTTAATATATTTATTATTGTGGCGGCAATGTCCGGTTCGGCAGATTAGGGGTTAAAAATTTTCTTTTAGTGTTTGCGATGTGGAAGGGCCTCGGTTTAGGGGTTAATAGGTAGTTGATGGGTGTTAGTGTACTTTTTAGCACTTTAGTTAAGAGTTTTATGCTATGGCGTTGTAGTGTAAAACTCTTAACTACTGACTTTAACCCCTTAATGACCACAGCACTTTTCCATTTTCTGTCCGTTTGGGACCAAGGCTATTTTTACATTTTTGAGGTGTTCGTGTTTAGCTGTAATTTTCCTCTTACTCATTTACTGTACCCACACATATTATATATCGTTTTTCTCGCCATTAAATGGACTTTCTAAAGATACCATTATTTTCATCATATCTTATAATTTACTATAAAAATTTTTATAAAATATGAGGAAAAAATGGAAAAAAACACACTTTTTCTAACTTTGACCCCCAAAATCTGTTACACATCTACAACCACCAAAAAACACCCATGCTAAATAGTTTCTAAATTTTGTCCTGAGTTTAGAAATACCCAATGTTTACATGTTCTTTGCTTTTTTTGTAAGTTATAGGGCCATAAATACAAGTAGCACTTTGCTATTTCCAAACCATTTCTTTTCAAAATTAGCGATAGTTACATTAGAGCACTGATATCTTTCAGGAATCTCTGAATATCCATTGACATGAATATATTTTTTTTTAGTAGACAACCCAAAGTATTGATCTAGGACCATTTTGGTATATTTCATGCCACCATTTCACCGCCAAATGCAATCAAATACAAAAAATCGTTCACTTTTCACAAATTTTTTCACAAACTTTTGGTTTCTAACTTAAATTATTTACAAACAGCTTGTGCAATTATGGCATAAATGGTTGTAAATTCTTCTCTGGGATCCCCTTTGTTCAGAAATAGCAGACATATATGACTTTGGTGTTGCTTTTTGGTAATTAGAAGGCCGCTAAATGCCACTGCGCACCACAGGTGTATTATGCCCAGCAGTGAAGGGGTTAATTAGGGAGCATGTAGGGAGCTTTTTGGGGTAGTTTTAGCTTTAGTGTAGTGTAGTAGACAACCCCAAGTATTGATCTAGGCCAATTTTGGTATATTTCATGCCACCATTTCACCGCCAAATGCGATCAAATTAAAAAAAAAACGTTAATTTTTTCTCAATTTTAGGTTTCTCACTGAAATTATTTACAAACAGCTTCTGCAATTATGGCACAAATGGTTGTAAATGCTTCTCTGGGATCCCCTTTGTTCAGAAATAGCAGACATATATGGCTTTGGCATTGCTTTTTGGTAATTAGAAGGCCTCTAAATGCCGCTGCGCATCACACGTGTATTATGGCTAGCAGTGAAGGGGTTAATTATGTAGCTTGTAGGGAGCTTGCAGGGTTAATTTTAGCTTTAGTGCAGAGCTCAGCCTCCCACCTGAAACATCAGACCCCCTGATCCCTCCCAAACAGCTCTCTTCCCTCCCCCACCCCACAATTGTCCCCGCCATCTTAAGTACTGTCAGAAACTCTGCCAGTTCTAAAATAAAAGGTATTTGGCCCTTTTTTTTAAAAAAAAAGAAGAAGCATATTTACATATGCTGATGTGTAGGATCCCCCCTTAGACCCCAACCTCACTGATCCCCCACCAAACTGCTCTCAAACCCTTCCCCTCTGCAATAATGGGCACCATCTTGGGTACTGGCAGCTGTCTGCCAGTACCCAGTTTTGTAACAAAATGTGCCTTTTTTAAAAAAAAATCCCTTTTCTGTAGTGTAGCTTCCCCCCCCCCCCCCACCGAGACCAACCCCCAACCCCTTCCAGGACCCTTAGATTGCATTTTAATGTATTTGTGTTTTTAACTTGTAACTTTTTTTTTCTGTAGTGTAGCGGTTCCCACCCGCTCCCGCCCCGTGCACGCGCCCGCCCACCACCCCCCGTGCGCACGCGCTTCCGTGCGCGCCCCCGTAGCTCCCGCCCCCGATCCCGCCCCCCTCCACTCCACATAGAGCACTGATGGCCGCCCACCCGCCTCCCACGTAAGCTCCCACCCACCAACGATACCGGCCATCGATGTCCGGTGCAGAGAGGGCCACAGAGTGGCTCTCTCTGCATCGGATGGCCAAGGGGGGTTATTGCAGGATGCCTCCATATCGAGGCATCACTGCAATAACCGGAAAGCAGCTGGAAGCGAGCAGGATCGCTTCCAGCTGCTTTCCAGACCAAGGACGTACGCCACACGTCCTCAGTCATTAACTGCATTTTTTTTGAGGACGTGTGGCGTACGTCCTTGGACGTTAAGGGGTTAAAATGTGGTACCAGTCTTGACAGGAGAGGGTCTACCGCTCACTTTTTGGCAGACTCGTAATACCGGCGCTATGCAAGTCCCATTGAAAATATAGGATAAGCAATTTACGTAAGTGGATTTGCGGTATTTCCCAGTCTGGCCAAAAAAGTGAGTGGTACACCTGTACCTCCAAGACTCGTAATACCAGCGGGTATTAAAAAGCAGTGTTAGGACTGGCTAACACTGCTTTTTAAGCCTAACACAAAACTCGTAATCTAGCCGCATGTTTCTTAAACATACAAACCACACAGTTTGTCTGATTTATGCTTATGTCCAGCAATATCTCAGAAATACTTATCTATTTACAAGAGCAACATGATCAGTAATTTTATAACAGGCTTACACATTATCCATTTGCTATGAGATGTTCCTTCTCAAGTATTATACAAACCAGTATACAATTTGTCTGTTTTTATGCTTATCTCCAGCAATATCTCAGCAATACAAATTTATATACAAGCAGAGGACAACATAGTAAGTGATTTTATATAAGAGCAAACTTGCTGAAAGATAAAAACAGAGAAGAGCGCAGCCGGACTCAAGTGAAGAAAGTTTTATCACACAATCACACAATTAAAAGTACTAAAAAGTATCCTGCGTACCAGATAAAAGTTAAATAGAAGCATTTAAAACATAAGCTCTTGGTAAATCAGATTACCACTCCATAGGTCGCCCATTCAGGAAAGCCAAATCTTTATCAAAGTCCTTAGCTGCTCCTTTCGTGAAGCGGTATGTGCGGAAGATCAGCTGTGAATTGCTGAAAAAAGCCGGTTCCGGTTGCTACCGGAAGTCTGTGTTCGTCACTGTCAGTGCAGTGTAGCATCAATAGAATCCTCGATGGCCTTTTCATTCCCTAGCGTGGGAACTTTCTCAAGAGGTTGCTGTAGTTTGCAGGCAAGCTCCACCATAAATACATATTGCTCACATTTCATTGGTTTACCGGAATTGAGATACACAATGACTATTCATATTATCAATAAGTATTTACACATATGATACCAAATATATGCTAAAAAGTACTAAAACATAATTTCATAATATAACACGCTGTGAAAAATTAATTAAAAATTACATGAAAAATAACCATCATAAAATCAATTGATCACTATTAAAATCCTGTTTAATAAAAAATGTGAAAAATTATGTGTATGTGTAAAATTTCATACTGATTTATTGGGCAATTGATACTCTCAAATAACTTGGGGATTAGGAATCGAAAAAACAATGAACTCTAACTGTTAAATACATAGATAGATCACATAAAAATGAGCTATCCCCAATTTAACCATATTTAATGGGGGAAATAATGTTTGTGTATAAATAGTAGAGGTGTATATAGTTGTAGGAAATATTATTATATTATATATAATGAAAATTGTTAATACCTAATTTGCTAAGTATAGCCTCATTGTGTAATATGTGGGTGCAATCTACTAAAAGTATGAATTATGTGAAACTATAAGTGTGAATTAATGTGAAAACATATATAAACGCTGTAGTTTTTAATACATCATACTTATAGGTATCATCAGATATTCTATTTTAATCTATTTATACCAGAAATGCCTGAATATCAAGATCAATGTCTTTTGTATGTTATCATTGAGTTCTTTCCACTTTTGTTCATTTCTGTACGGCTGTACTGTTTTTAAAGCTGTTTCTATTTCTATCTTCATTTTTTCAAGTTTCATTTCTCTATATTTGATTAACAGTTTAATTAATTTAATAGAACAGTCATGCAAAATTTGGTCCCATTCTGTACTGAACTCTACTTCTTCCAGATCAAATGCGGGGAATTTAAAAATCCTAAGTCCCCTAGGGATAATATTGTGTAGGATATAATTCTCTAGTAAAATTAAATCTTGCCACTCTTTAGCATCTGTGGTTAAAAGTTTTTCCAGATGTCTAAAAAGTGCAAGTGGGTCCCCTATGGGTTGTTTAGTAATATCACTCAATAAATTAATCCCTCTATTTCTATTGTTTCTATTATTATTATCACCAAAAGTATTAAAAATGGTATCCTCCATAATCTCAGTGTGCTGCTGACTCATAATGATACAAAAAATACTAAGTAAAAAGAGAAACCAAGATATCAGCGCTACTAAGGTTATGAATAATGGTATAATGGAAAATAATATACTAGGGCTAATGTGCAATAAATATAAACTGTCTAAAAAGTAGTATGCTCCTAAAAAAGTAAAAGAAACACAAATGCTCAACTGTAATGATCAACAGTAAAAAGAATTAAAAAATGCCACTGCACAGCTATGAATAATGAAATATACAATTAGTCCCAATAAGAATCTCAAAAAATATGTGCCTTACAATTTGAGGCTGTAGTGGTGTTGTAAGTCCTCACCATACAAACAGGTGTGTGCTGCTCTTCAAAAAGGGGTGTATCATACGTGAATCCCTTGGGACAAGACAAAGCTGAAAGATAAAAACAGAGAAGAGCGCAGCCGGACTCAAGTGAAGAAAGTTTTATTCAATCACACAATTAAAAGTACTAAAAAGTATCCTGCGTACCAGATAAAAATTAAATAGAAGCATTTAAAACATAAGCTCTTGGTAAATCAGATTACCACTCCATAGGTCGCCCATTCAGGAAAAACTTGGATGTGCAAAAACGTATTAGAAAATTAACTCTACAACGATATTTCCTCATTAAAAATAATAACAAAAAATCTATAAATGATAATATCTCTGACACTAACATGGACAGTAAAATGGACCATAACGATATAGCTTTATACCTCACATTGCGAGAATTAAATAATGACAATCCAGATAATACACCTATAACTACTCAAGACATTGTGACTGAGGAAATATTAGAATTCAGTATACATGAAGAAAATGAAACAATTATACATAGTGGTTTAAGAAAACAGTCCACATTTTACCCTGTATATAACCAGGGTGAATATGTATCTTTGTTCAATAAATTAGTTTGTGATGATTTGTCCAAAGTATTAGATAAGAATAATAAGATTCATCCAAAACAAAACAATCTGACTATACAGGAAAAAATATCCCTTAAAAAATTAACTAAGGATACCAGTCTAATCTTTAGGGCTGTGGATAAGGGAGGTGGTATAGTTGTGCCGGACCGCGAGGATTATTTGATAGAAGCTTATAACTTATTGGGAGATACGAAAATTTATAAAAAATCCCTTTTGACCCCACTGTAAAATATAATAAAAATTAATAGAGATCCTCACCAAAGCTAGAGAATCTAGTATTATAAATAATGAAGAATATAATTATATCTATATACCAAACCCAAAGGTGGCAATATTTTACCACCTCCCGAAAGTCCATAAAGATAAATTCAACCCACCCGGTAGACCCATAGTTTCGGGTATAGGGTCTTTGTATAGTAACCTTTCAAAGTACATAGATCATTATCTACAACCAGTAGTGTTGAACATCAGAACATACTTAAAAGATACCACTGATGTCATTAAAAAATTTGAGGATCTGAAATGGGAAAATAATTATTTATGGATCACTTGTGACGCTACAGCCCTGTATACTAACATACCGCATAAAAGGGGCACAGATGCTGTAGTAAATCATCTTAAATAAAATAGTAACCTTTCCAATAAACATATTGATTTTATAGGGGAAAGTATTTATTTTATCCTAAATCGTAATTATTTTTATTTTGACGGGATCTTCTATGAACAAATTAACGGCACTGCGATGGGGACAACTTTTGCCCCATCGTATGCCAATATCTATATGGCAGAATTTGAAGATATCAGTGTATGGAACAATAACCCATATACAAATAATATCATAAAATATCATAGATTCATTGATGATATTATTATTCTCTGGGAAGGAGACTATTGTGAAGCCGAAAATTTTATTAAACACCTTAATAATAATAGTATGAATCTCACTTTTACAGGGAAAATTTCGGACAAACAAATAGAATTTCTAGACCTCATCCTCTTTTCTGAACATGAAAAAATAAAAGTAATAACTTATAGAAAGCCTACTGACACAAATAGCTTCCTAAAAGCAGATAGTGGACATTTAAAGTTATGGAAAAACAACATACCCTATGGACAATTCCAGAGGTTAAGAAGAAATTGTTCCAATTTAACAGACTATAATAAGGAAGCCAAAATTATGTCTGATAAATTTATTCAGAAGGGTTATTCTGAGAAATTAATAAACAGTACTAATGAGAGGGTGCAAAAGATGGATAGAAATGATTTAATGGAATATAAAAAGAAAAATAACAGTAATGACCATATAGAATTCCAAAATAAACCAAATGTCAGATTCATAACCACATACAATGAAAACCATAGAGATATTAAAAAAATTCTGGAAAAACATTGGAACATCTTAGCAAGAGACCCCGTATTAGGTACATATGTAGGCCAAAAACCTCAATTTGTCTACAAAAGAAATAATAATCTGAAAAATATATTAGCCCCGAGTAAGCTAAGAGAACATCACCCTATGAACACTAAAAATAAAAATAATATGTGGCTAACACCAAAAAAAGGGTTGATAAAATGTAAAAAGAAAGATTGTAGCACTTGCCCATATGTTAGTAGTGAATGCCTATTTTACAATTTTAATAAATCAAAATCTTTTAAATGTAAATCTAGTTGCACTTAAGACAGCACATATGTTGTCTATCAGATCACATGCAAATGTGAAAAAATTTATATCGGAAGGACCAAGAGAAAATTAAAATATAGAATATCTGAACATATTAGAAATATTGAAAATTCCTTCGAAAATCACAGGCCTAGATTTAGAGTTTTGTCGGTAACGACGCGGCCAGCCTCAAAAACGTGCTCGTGCACGATTCCCCCATAGAAAACAATGGGGCTGTTTGAGCTTAAAAAAAAAACTAACACCTGCAAAAAAGCCGCGTTCAGCTCCTAAAGCAGCCCCATTGTTGTCTATGGGGAAACACTTCCTACGTCTGCACCCAACACCCTAACATGTACCCCGAGTCTAAACACCCCTAACCTTACACTTATTAACCCCTATTCTGCTGCCCCCGCTATCGCTGACCCCTGCATATTATTTTTAACCCCTAATCTGCCGCTCCGTAAACCGCCGCTACTTACATTATCCCTATGTACCCCTAATCTGCTGCCCCTAACACCACCGACCCCTATATTATATTTATTAACCCCTAATCTGCCCTCCCTAACATCGCCGACACCTAACTTCAAACATTAACCCCTAATCTGCCGACTGGAGCTCACCGCTATTCTAATAAATGTATTAACCCCTAAAGCTAAGTCTAACCCTAACACTAACACCCCACTAAGTTAAATATAATTTAAATCTAACGAAATAAATTAACTCTTATTAAATAAATTATTCCTATTTAAAGCTAAATACTTACCTGTAAAATAAATCCTAATATAGCTACAATCTAAATTATATTTATATTATAGCTATTTTAGGATTTATATTTATTTTACAGGTAACTTTGTATTTATTTTAGCCAGGTACAATAGCTAAAATAGTTAAAATAATTACAAAATTACCTGTAAAATAAATCCTAACCTAAGTTACAATTAAACCTAACACTACACTATCAATAAATTAATTAAATAAAATACCTACAATTACTTACAATTAAACCTAACACTACACTATCAATAAATAAATTAAATACAATATCTACAAATACATACAATTAAATAAACTAACTAAAGTACAAAAAATAAAAAAGAACTAAGTTACAAAAAATAAAAAAATATTTACAAACATCAGAAAAATATTACAACAATTTTAAACTAATTACACCTACTCTAAGCCCCCTAATAAAATAACAAAGACCCCCAAAATAAAAAAATGCCCTACCCTATTCTAAATTACTAAAGTTCAAAGCTCTTTTACCTTACCAGCCTTGAACAGGGCCCTTTGCGGGGCATGCCCCAAAGAATTCAGCTCTTTTGCCTGTAAAAAAAAACACATACAATACCCCCCCAACATTACAACCCACAACCCACATACCCCTAATCTAACCCAAACCCCCCTTAAATAAACCTAACACTAAGCCCCTGAAGATCTTCCTACCTTATCTTCACCATACCAGGTTCACCGATCGATCCAGAAGAGCTCCTCCGATGTCCTGATCCAAGCCCAAGCGGGGGGCTGAAGATGTCCATGATCCGGCTGAGGTCATCATCCAAGCGGGAGCTGAAGAGGTCCATGATCCGGCTGAAGTCTTCTATCAACGGCATCTTCAATCTTCTTTCTTCCGGATCCATCTTGCAGACCTCCGACGCGGAACATCAGCCAATCGGATTGAACTTGATTCTGAATGGCTGATTCCATCAGCCAATCAGAATTTTCCTACCTTAGTTCCGATTGGCTGATAGAATCCTAAAAGCCAATCCGAATTGGAGGGACGCCATCTTGGATGACGTCCCTTAAAGGAGCCTTCATTCGTCGGGAAGTCGTCGGAAGAAGAGGACGGATCTGCGCTGAAGGTCTTCAAGATGGAGCCGGTCGTCATCGGATGAAGATAGAAGATGCCACTTGGATCAAGATGGTTGCCGGTCCGGATCGCCTCTTCTTCCCGGATAGGATGAAGACTTTGGAGCCTCTTCTGGACCTCTTCAGCCGCCGGATGATGGATCGCCAGCCCCCGCTTGGGTTGGATGAAGATTTTGGAGCCAGGACCGATCGGTGATACCCGGTGAGGTGAAGATAAGGTAGGAAGATCTTCAGGGGCTTAGTGTTAGGTTTATTTAAGGGGGGTTTGGGTTAGATTAGGGGTATGTGGGTGGTGGGTTGTAATGTTGGGGGGGGGTATTGTATCTGTTTTTTTACAGGCAAAAGAGCTGAATTTCTTGGGGCATGCCCCGCAAAGGGCCCTGTTCAGGGCTGGTAAGGTAAAAGAGCTTTGAACTTTTGTAATTTAGAATAGGGTAGGGCATTTTTTTAATTTGGGGGTCTTTGTTATTTTATTAGGGGGCTTAGAGTAGGTGTAATTAGTTTAAAATTGTTGTAATTTTTTCTAATGTTTGTAAATATTTTTTTATTTTTTGTAACTTAGTTCTTTTTTATTTTTTGTACTTTAGTTAGTTTATTTAATTGTAGTTATTTGTAGGAATTGTATTTAATTTATTTATTGATAGTGTAGTGTTAGGTTTAATTGTAGATAATTGTAGGTATTTTATTTAATTAATTTAATGATAGTATAGTGTTAGGTTTAATTGTAACAGGTTAGGATTTATTTTACAGGTAATTTTGTAATTATTTTAACTAGGTAACTATTAAATAGTTCTTAACTATTTAATAGCTATTGTACCTGGTTAAAATAATTACAAAGTTGCCTGTAAAATAAATATTAATCCTAAAATAGCTACAATGTAATTATTCGTTATATTGTAGCTATATTAGGGTTTATTTTACAGGTAAGAATTTAGCTTTAAATAGGAATAAGTTATTTAATAAGAGTTAATTTATTTCGTTAGAATAAAATTATATTTAACTTAGGGGGGTGTTAAAGTTAGGGTTAGAATTAGCTTTAGGGGTTAATAAATTTAATAGAGTAGCGGTGAGGTCAGGTCGGCAGATTAGGGGTTAATGTTTGAAGTTAGGTGTCGGCGATGTTAGGGAGGGCAGATTAGGGGTTAATACTATTTATTATAGGGTTAGTGAGGCGGATTAGGGGTTAATAACTTTATTATAATAGCGGTGCGGTCCGCTCGGCAGATTAGGGGTTAATAAGTGTAGGCAGGTGGAGGCGACGTTGTGGGGGGCAGATTTGGGGTTAATAAATATAATATAGGGGTCGGCGGTGTTAGGGGCAGCAGATTAGGTGTACATAAGGATAACGTAAGTAGCGGCGCTTTGCGGTCGGCAGATTAGGGGTTAATTATTGTAGGTAGCTGGCGGCGACCTTGTGGGGGGCAGATTAGGGGTTAAAAAATATAATATAGGGGTCGGTGGTGTTAGGGGCAGCAGATTAGGGGTACATAAGTATAACGTAGGTGGCGGTCGGCAGATTAGGGGTTAAAAAAATGTAATCGAGTGGCGGCGATGTGGGGGGACATCAGTTTAGGGGTACATAGGTAGTTTATGGGTGTTAGTGTACTTTAGAGCACAGTAGTTAAGAGCTTTATGAACCGGCGTTAGCCCAAAAAGCTCTTAACTACTGACTTTTTTCTGCGGCTGGAGTTTTGTCATTAGATTTCTAACGCTCACTTCAGCCACGACTCTAAATACCGGAGTTAGAAAGATCCCATTGAAAAGATAGGATACGCAATTGATGTAAGGGGATCTGCGGTATGGAAAAATCGCGGCTGAAAAGTGAGCGTTAGACCCTTTCCTGACTGACTCCAAATACCAGCGGTAGCCTAAAACCATCGTTAGGAGCCTCTAATGCTGGTTTTGACGGCTACCGCCCAACTCTAAATCTAGGCCACAGTGTTTCAGAACATTTTATAATAGCCCATAATAGTAACCCAGAAGGACTTACTGTTAAAATCGTTGAATGGATAGCACCGAATAAATTAGATCACAACAGACTATTGAAACTTAGAAAAAGGGAAACTTTCTGGATCTATGCTCTTAACAGCTTACATCCAGAAGGTCTCAACATTGATCTTGATATTCAGGCATTTCTGGTATAAATAGATTAAAATAGAATATCTGATGATACCTATAAGTATGATGTATTAAAAACTACAGCGTTTATATATGTTTTCACATTAATTCACACTTATAGTTTCACATAATTCATACTTTTAGTAGATTGCACCTACATACTACACAATGAGGCTATACTTAGTAAATTAGGTATTAACAATTTTCATTATATATAATATAATAATATTTCCTACAACTATATACACCTCTACTATTTATACACAAAAATTATTTCCCCCATTAAATATGGTTAAATTGGGGATAGCTCATTTTTATGTGATCTATCTATGTATTTAACAGTTAGAGTTCATTGTTTTTTCGATTCCTAATCCCCAAGTTATTTGAGAGTATCAATTGCCCAATAAATCAGTATGAAATTTTACACATACACATAATTTTTCACATTTTTTATTAACAGGGTTTTAATACTGATCAATTGATTTTATGATGGTTATTTTTCATGTAATTTTTAATTAATTTTTAACAGCGTGTTATATTATGAAATTATGTTTTAGTACTTTTTAGCATATATTTGGTATCATATGTGTAAATACTTATTGATAATATGAATAGTCATTATGTATCTCAATTCCGGTAAACCAATGAAATGTGAGCAATATGTATTTATGGTGGAGCTTGCCTGCAAACTACAGCAACCTCTTGAGAAAGTTCCCACGCTAGGGAACGAAACGCCGTCGAGGATTCTATTGATGCTACACTGCACTGACAGTGACGAACACAGACTTCCGGTAGCAACCGGAACCGGCTTTTTTCAGCAATTCACAGCTGATCTTCCGCACATACCGCTTCACGAAAGGAGCAGCTAAGGACTTTGATAAAGATTTGGCTTTCCTGAATGGGCGACCTGTGGAGTGGTAATCTGATTTAACAAGAGCTTATGTTTTAAATGCTTCTATTTAACTTTTATCTGGTACGCAGGATACTTTTTAGTACTTTTAATTGTGTGATTGAATAAAACTTTCTTCACTTGAGTCCGGCTGCGCTCTTCTCTGTTTTTATCTTTCAGCTTTGTCTTGTCCCAAGGGATTCACGTATGATACACCCCTTTTTGAAGAGCAGCACACACCTGTTTGTATGGTGAGGACTTACAACACCACTACAGCCTCAAATTGTAAGGCACATATTTTTTGAGATTCTTATTGGGACTAATTGTATATTTCATTATTCATAGCTGTGCAGTGGCATGTTTTAATTATTTTTACTGTTGATCATTACAGTTGAGCATTTGTGTTTCTTTTACTTATTTAGGAGCATACTACTTTTTAGACAGTTTATATTTATTGCACATTAGCCCTAGTATATTATTTTCCATTATACCATTATTCATAACCTTAGTAGCGCTGATATCTTGGCTTCTCTTTTTAATAAGAGCACACTTACCCATACAGACCAGTGTATAGCTTATCAATTTTATGCTTATTTCCAGCAATATGTCAAAAATACGAATTTATTTACAAGGAAAGAGCAACATGTGCAGTGATTTTATATAAGAGCAGGCTTACACAGTATGCAATGTTCCTTCCCTGCAGTAAGCAAGGGAGGGAAATAACTGTATAAATGTATGCTGGGAATTTGAGTCCAGAACTGCAGTGGCACAATTACTGAGAGACAAGTAGTGAACTATAAATTCCTGAATGCTTTGTAACTCCCTTAATACTGTGCTTCTTCATCTGAAACTGAACTACATTCAAAGGATTAAAGGACATAGAAACAGACATTTAATTGTCTTTTTTTTTCTCTGCAGTTTTATTCCAGGTGTGGGGGGAATCCTATGGGGGGGGGGGGGCACTAGTCCTTTTGTTCATTCATGAACAGTATATTAATAGAGTTAAATATTCTGTATGCAAACTTTAGATAGTGAATAAAGTAAATATCATTAGAAACGATAATGGAACGCTCTGAAAGGACTTGTAATTTTCAAAGTATGGCGTGAGACAGGAGAAGAGGGAGTGGACAAATGGGCAACTGCGTTGCTAGTTTAGGGAAGTTTTAAACTCACCATTTATAAGGCACTGGCAACAACTCAAGGCTCTCTTCTACTCCTTCTGGCTGTTTCTCTGGATGGCAGAGTGAGTGTGATACAGCTTCAGTGGATTACTGGTAGTTTTTCACCTTTCAGATTTGGTTAACCAAGCTAATCCTCGTAAGACCATGGGCAACAGCTAAAGGTCTCCCTCCTTTTCTACATCATCCGCATGGTCTGGCAGTTAAGGAGCAGCTGGGGTGATAGCCAGGCTGATGGGAGGGTTAGAATTTTTTATGTACAAGCCTTAAGCACCCCTCCTATTGGGTAGGTAGGCAAAAAGAACTCCAGAAACTGATAGTACTTTTTCTATAGGCGGAGATAAGCTCTGCTGCATACCTATTAACCCCTAAACCGAGGCCCTTCCACATCGCAAACACTAAAAGATAATTTTTAACCCCTAATCTGCCGAACCGGACATTGCCACCACTATAATAAATATATTAACCCCTAAACTCCCACCTCGTAAACACTAGTTAAATATTATTTATTTTAACATTAACCCCTAATCTGCCATCCCTAACATCGCCGCCACCTACCTACATTTATTAACCCCTAATCTGCCGCCCCCAACGTCGCCACCACTATATTAAAGTTATTAACCCCTAAATCTAAGTCTAACTCTAACCCTAACACCCCCTAACTTAAATATAATTAAAAGAAATCTAACTAAAAATTCATATCATTAACTAAATTATTCCTATTTAAAACTAAATACTTACCTGTAAAATAAACCCTAATGGCTAGATTTAGAGTTTTGTCGGTAACGACCCGCGTAGCTAACGCTGGCTTTTTTCTGGCCGCTCCTTTAAAATAACTCTGGTATTGAGAGTCCATATAATGTCAGCGTTAGGCTCCAAAAAAGGAGCGTAGAGCATATTTAACGCAAATGCAACTCTCGATACCAGAGTTGCTAACGGACGCGGCCAGCCTCAAAAACGTGCTTGTGCACGATTCCCCCATAGGAAACAATGCGGCTGTTTGAGCTGAAAAAAAACCTAACACAATACCCCACCCCGATCAGCCAATCAGATTGAGCTCGCATTCTATTGGCTGTTCCGATCAGCCAATAGAATGCGAGCTCAATCTGATTGGCTGATCGGATCAGCCAATCGGATTGAACTTGATTCTGATTGGCTGATTCCATCAGCCAATCAGAATTTCCCTACCTTAATTCCGATTGGCTGATAGAATCCTATCAGCCAATCGGAATTCGAGGGACGCCATCTTGGATGACGTCATTTAAAGGAACCGTCATTCGGCTAGTAGGTGTCGGGAGAAGAGGATGTTCCGCGTCGGATGGAAGATGATGGCTCCCGAAGAAAGAAGATTGAAGATGCCGTTGATAGAAGACTTCATCCGGATCATGGACCTCTTCAGCTCCCGCTTGGATGAAGACTTCAGCCGGATCATGGACCTCTTCAGCTCCCGCTTGGATGATGACTTCAGCCGGATCATGGACCTCTTCAGCCCCCCGCTTGGGCTTGGATCAGGACATCGGAGGAGCTCTTCTGGACCGATCGGTGAACCTGGTATGGTGAAGATAAGGTAGGAAGATCTTCAGGGGCTTAGTGTTAGGTTTATTTAAGGGGGGTTTGGGTTAGATTAGGGGTATGTGGGTGGTGGGTTGTAATGTTGGGGGGGTATTGTATGTTTTTTTTTACAGGCAAAAGAGCTGAACTTCTTGGGGCATGCCCCGCAAAGGGCCCTGTTCAGGGCTGGTAAGATAAAAGAGCTTTGAACTTTAGTAATTTAGAATAGGGTAGGGCATTTTTTTATTTTGGGGGGCTTTGTTATTTTATTAGGGGGCTTAGAGTAGGTGTAATTAGTTTAAAATTGTTGTAATATTTTTCTTAAGTTTGTAAATATTTTTTTATTTTTTGTAACTTAGTTCTTTTTTATTTTTTGTACTTTAGTTAGTTTATTTCATTGTAGTTATTTGTTGGTATTGTATTTAATTAATTTATTGATAGTGTAGTGTTAGGTTTAATTGTAGGTAATTGTAGGTATTTTATTTAATTTATTTATTGCTAGTGTAGTGTTAGGTTTAATTGTAACTTAGGTTAGGATTTATTTTACAGGTAAATTTGTAATTATTTTAACTAGGTAGCTATTAAATAGTTCTTAACTATTTAATAGCTATTGTACCTGGTTAAAATAAATACAAAGTTACCTGTAAAATAAATATTATTCCTAAAATAGCTATAATATAATTATAATTTATATTGTAGCTATATTAGGATTTATTTAACAGGTAAGTATTTAGCTTTAAAAAGGAATAATTTATTTAATAAGAGTTAATTTTTTTTTGTTAGATTTAAATTATATTGAATTTAGGGGGGTGTTAGTGTTAGGGTTAGACTTAGCTTTAGGGGTTAATACATTTATTAGAATAGCGGTGAGATCCGGTCGGCAGATTAGGGGTTAATGTTTGAAGTTAGGTGTCGGCGATGTTAGGGAGGGCAGATTAGGGGTTAATAAATATAATATAGGGGTCGGCGGTGTTAGGGGCAGCAGATTAGGGGTACATAGCTATAATGTAGGTGGCGGCGCTTTGCGGTCGGCAGATTAGGGGTTAATTATTGTAGGTAGCTGGCGGCGACGTTGAGGGGGCAGGTTAGGGGTTAATAAATATAATACAGGGGTCGGCGGTGTTAGGGGCAGCAGATTAGGGGTACATAAGTATAACGTAGGTGGTGGTCGTCAGATTAGGGGTTAAAAAAATGTAATCGAGTGGCGGCGATGTTGGGGGACCTCGGTTTAGGGGTACATAGATAGTTTATGGGTGTTAGTGTACTTTAGAGCACAGTAGTTAAGAGCTTTATGAACCTGCGTTAGCCCAGAAAGCTCTTAACTACTGACTTTTTTCTGCGGCTGGAGTTTTGTCGTTAGATTTCTAACGCTCACTTCAGACACGACTATAAATACCGGAGTTAGAAAGATCCCATTGAAAAGATAGGATATGCAATTGACGTAAGGGGATCTGCGGTATGGAAAAGTCACGGCTGAAAAGTGAGCGTTAGACCCTTTTTTGACTGACTCCAAATACCGGAGTTAGCCTAAAACCAGCGTTAGGAGCCTCTAACGCTGGTTTTCTTGGCTACCGCCAAACTCCAAATCTAGGCCTAAGATAGCTAAAATATAACTAATAGTTACTGTTACAGTTGCCTCCAGGCTGGCTGGAAGTTGGACCGTAGAAAAGGATGCTCCTAGCGCTCACCAAAGGAGCAGCAGCACCGTGGACACTATAACTACTGCGTAGCCACCATCAGTAATGCAGACTATATGAACCACCGCTGCTGGGCTGGTATCTCGCCGTCTGCTCTGCGCCCTGGACCTACGACCAGGCTCCAGTAGGCGAACCTCTTCCTTCTGTAGCAATCCCTGTAGCTAAGGGAGTATGAAAAACATAGCAATCCCTGTAGTGATTATAAGCTGTATCCTACAAACATGAGTCAAAGCTTCAAGTTAGAGGGTCAACATAGGTCTGATGTGCTGGAGCACACAGCCTGCTTTTATTCAGGTTACATGCAAACAGGACACTCTCAGGGGGAGGCATAAAATCCCCCATCACACATTTGATATTAGATAGAGAGACACTCCCTTTGACAGGCCACAACATTACTTCAGCAGATAACATTACACACAATAAAACAATGCAGTCCACCTTATCAATACTAGTCTGATTAGACAATGGGAAAGTTGATCACTAAACCTAATTAGAGCTAATCCCAGCAGACTTGTATTTAGAATAGGTTTCTTGAAGCTGAACAAAATTTAACTCTTAATGGCACACAATGAAACTGAACCAAGTGGGAGAAAACCAGGGACAAGTCATTTCACAGGTCTGGGGACATAGTCTTAAAGGGGCATTGTTCATCAAAGTCACAATATGTCCCCAGATGGTTCTTAAAGGGCCATACACACCCAATAAAAGTTAATATGTTCTCAGGGGCACAATCTTCCAGGGGCCATAGTCATGAGGAAGGAGGCTGGCAAATAGGCTTCTCCAAAATCCAGGGAAGCAGGGCAATTTTCCATTTAAAGGGCCAGTTACACATAGCAGTTTGTAACATATCTCCCCTTTTGGAGGGAGACTAACCAGGCACCTGACCTTCTGTCGGTCAGTGCCTAAGTTAGTCTCGCAACCCACCCACAAATAAACATTAGCAGCAAAGTAGCCCCCCCACAATACGTAGTACTGGCCTGTAAGTTCCAGGTTGCAGGATGAAAGTGCAGCATCCTCGGCCTTCCTGGCGCAGCTGGGCAAATAGCTGATGGTACTTGGGGGGCAGAGGCCAGCGGCACTCTGCCCTGGTGCCAGCGCTTCTGCTGGGGTGAGGGGTTTGCAGGCCAGTCCTGTAACAAGGGGGTCTGTAGGGCAGAGGCCAGCAGCGCTCTGTCCTGATGCCAGCTCTTCTGCTGGGGGAATTGGGGCATAGTCCTGCCCAGTGGCAAAGGGAACGTGGGGGTCAGTGGGGGTTAACATCTCCACTGTTAACCCTGGGCCCAAGTTAGGAGTTAGCTGGGGAGGGGGAGATTGGCTTACCTCCTCCTCCTGATACTCCGGCGGCCGTTGGGAAGGGAGGTCGATGCTCTCCTCTTCCTGTGGAACATGCTGCGGCTGGGGAGAGAGACCGGTTGTCTCCTCTCCCTGGAAGGCACACTCCGGCTGGGGAGGGAGGTCGATGCTCTCCCCTCCCTGTAGCTGGGTCTGTCGCTGGGGATCTGGGCCGCCTGCCCAGCATCCCTGTAGGGCCGGTAGAGAGACTGCGGTCCCATCTCCACCTGCCTGATGGGGGTCCTCCCAGGACCAGTCTATGAGGCCTGCTGCCTCTGGTATCTCTGGTTGGGGTTGGGGAAGGAGACCAGTTGTCTCTTCCCTCTGCACAGTATACTGCCGCTGGGGAGGGAGGTCGCTGCTCCCCTCTCCCTGTGGAACATGCTGCGGCTGGGGAGAGAGACCAGGTGTCCATACCCTCAAACTCCACAGTTGGCGCTCAAAGGCTCGTGCCGCTTTGTTCTCCGTATCCAATTCCCGGATGATGCGACTGACTACCTCCTGCGCAGGGTCTGGACCATATCGGACTAGCCGCCTCTTTACCTCTGGAACGAAATCCGCGCCCTCATAGCGACGGATCCGGTTGAGGTGCTCTTCACATGGTTCTGACCAGTATCTTGTCAGCTCCATGCTGCTGTAGGTAGGGACGCTGCGCAGTGGCTAGCGTTGCCCTCAATTACTCTCCTGCGATACCAGTGCTGTTGTGGTGCTGCTCCTTGTGCTAGGACGCCAATCCCACCGCTGCCGCCAAATGTTACAGTTGCCTCCAGGCTGGCTGGAAGTTGGACCGTAGAAAAGGATGCTCCTAGCGCTCACCAAAGGAGCAGCAGCACCGTGGACACTATAACTACTGCGTAGCCACCATCAGTAATGCAGACTATATGAACCACCGCTGCTGGGCTGGTATCTCGCCGTCTGCTCTGCGCCCTGGACCTACGACCAGGCTCCAGTAGGCGAACCTCTTCCTTCTGTAGCAATCCCTGTAGCTAAGGGAGTATGAAAAACATAGCAATCCCTGTAGTGATTATAAGCTGTATCCTACAAACATGAGTCAAAGCTTCAAGTTAGAGGGTCAACATAGGTCTGATGTGCTGGAGCACACAGCCTGCTTTTATTCAGGTTACATGCAAACAGGACACTCTCAGGGGGAGGCATAAAATCCCCCATCACACATTTGATATTAGATAGAGAGACACTCCCTTTGACAGGCCACAACATTACTTCAGCAGATAACATTACACACAATAAAACAATGCAGTCCACCTTATCAATACTAGTCTGATTAGACAATGGGAAAGTTGATCACTAAACCTAATTAGAGCTAATCCCAGCAGACTTGTATTTAGAATAGGTTTCTTGAAGCTGAACAAAATTTAACTCTTAATGGCACACAATGAAACTGAACCAAGTGGGAGAAAACCAGGGACAAGTCATTTCACAGGTCTGGGGACATAGTCTTAAAGGGGCATTGTTCATCAAAGTCACAATATGTCCCCAGATGGTTCTTAAAGGGCCATACACACCCAATAAAAGTTAATATGTTCTCAGGGGCACAATCTTCCAGGGGCCATAGTCATGAGGAAGGAGGCTGGCAAATAGGCTTCTCCAAAATCCAGGGAAGCAGGGCAATTTTCCATTTAAAGGGCCAGTTACACATAGCAGTTTGTAACAGTTACATTGTAGTTAGCTTATGATTTTTTTTTTTTTTTTACAGGCAAGTTTGTATTTATTTTAACTAGGTAGAATATTTACTAAATTGTTATTAACTATTTAATAAATACCTAGCTAAATAAATACAAAAGTACCTGTAAAATAAAAATAATCTAAGTTACAATTACACCTAACACTACACTATAATTAAATAAATTAACTAAATTAAATACAATTAAATAAATTACATACAATTACCTAAATTAAATTAAATTATCTAAAAAAACAAACACTAAATTACAGAAAATAATAAACAAATTACAGAAATTTAAACTAATTACGCCTAATCTAATAGCTACTAATACTAATAGCCCTTAAAAGGGCCTTTTGCGGGGCATTGCCCCAAAGTAATCAGCTCCTTTACCTGTAAACAAAATACAAACAAACCCCCCAACAATAAAACCCACCACCCACACAACCAACCCCCAAATAAAATACTATCTAAAAAAGCCTAAGCTCCCCATTGCCCTGAAAAGGCCATTTGGATGGGCATTGCCCTTAAAAGGGCAGTTAGCTCTTTTGCAAGCCCAAACCCCTAATCTAAAAAATAAACCCAACCAATACACCCTTAAAAAAACCTAACACAACCCCCTGAAGATCAACTTACCGGGAGACGTCTTCATCCAAGCCAGGTAAAGTGGTCCTCCAGACGGGCAGAAGTCTTCATCCAAGCTGGGCAGAAGTTGTCCTCAAGATGGGCAGAAGTCTTCATCCAGATGGAATCTTCTATCTTCATCCATCCAGCGGCTCCTTCTCAAGTATCATACAAACCAGTATACAATTTGTCTGTTTTTATGCTTATCTCCAGCAATATCTCAGAAATACAAATTTATATACAAGCAGAGGACAACATAGTAAGTGATTTTATATAAGAGCACACTTACCCATACAGACCAGTGTATAGCTTGTCAATTTTATGCTTATTTCCAGCAATATGTCAAAAATACGAATTTATTTACAAGTAAAGAGCAACATGAGCAGTGATTTTATATAAGAGCAGGCTTACACATTATGCAATGTTCCTTCCCTGCAGTAAGCAAGGGAGGGGAATAACTGTATAAATGTATGCTGGGAATTTGAGTCCAGAAATGCAGTGGCACAATTACTGAGAGACAAGTAGTGAACTATAAATTCCTGAATGCTTTGTAACTCCCTTAATACTGTGCTTCTTCATCTGAAACTGAACTACATTCAAAGGATTAAAGGACATAGAAACAGACATTTAATTGTCTTTTTTTTTTCTCTGCAGTTTTATTTCAGGTGTGGGGGAAATCCGAAGGGGGGGGCAAATGCCCCCTTTTGCCCCCCCCCCCCTCCCTTGTGGATTCCTATGCTGGTTAAATGCACTTAGTACAAAGTGATACCATGAGCTTGAGGTAGCATTAACCAGCCACTTCTGATGGCTGGTTATTTAACATGCTTCATGTCCCATTGGTGAAACTCATTGCTCTGGTGAGATAGCTCTTGCCACACAAAAGTTCACATTCAAAAGTGAATTCATAAAGATGAGAGGAATAAGTAATGAGCTTTGAATTAATTGTTACCTATGGAAATTAATTGACCTTGTACTCTTCAATCTTCAAATTAATCTTGCACATTAATTGTTATTTAATATCTAGACATGATATATTAAAGTAATAAAAGGTTTGATAAAATCAGCTATTTTTTTTTTATTCAGTAGTTTGTCTGATGTAGCAGTAAATAAAAATGTTTATTCAAGTCATCCTTTCAAACTTTAAAATGGAAACATGTTTCTCTCATAGAAATGTTATCAAGCGTTTGATAAACACTCCCAGAGAACACCTTGTTCTATTTATTTGCCAGCACTACAAAATATATTTTACATAGGAATGACAGCAAGTGCTTATTCTAGCTGACTATTGTGGAAATGCAGTGAACGCCCAGTGAGCTTATAAATTTTCAGCTGGGCTTTATTTTTTATGAATTTGATAAGGCACTCCATAGACATTTTGAGATAGCAAGTATTTATGAATCCACACTATTGTGTAACGTGCAGTTGGGTTAGAAGAAAGAGCAGCATACTTAAGTATGCAAGATGCTCTCCATTCTCTTTGCAGAGGTACAATATAAATAAAATTATGCTTAATTATATATTTACGGGGACTTTAATTTCTATTTATTTTTGCTTATCTATAAGATTATCAATTTACACTAGTCCTTTTGTTCATTCATGAACAGTATATTAATAGAGTTAAATATTCTGTATGCAAACTTTAGATAGTGAATAAACTAAATATCATTAGAAATGATAATGGAACGCTCTGAAAGGACTTGTAGTGTTCAAAGTATGGCGTGAGACAGGAGAAGAGGGAGTGGACAAATGGGCAACTGCGTTGCTAGTTTAGGGAAGTTTTAAACTCACCATTTATAAGGCACTGGCAACAACTCAAGGCTCTCTTCTACTCCTTCTGGCTGTTTCTCTGGATGGCAGAGTGAGTGTGATACAGCTTTAGTGGATTACTGGTAGTTTTTCACCTTTCAGATTTGGTTAACCAAGCTAATCTTCGTAAGACCATGGGCAACAGCTAAAGGTCTCCCTCCTTTTCTACATGATCCGCATGGTCTGGTGGTTAAGGAGCAGCTGGGGTGATCATCAGGCTGATGGGAGGGTTAGAATGTTTTATGTACTAGCCTTAAAGGGCCACTGTAAGTAAATATTTCCTATGCCTGTTACTAACTAACTACCCCAAATACGCTTTTTATCAATAGCATTTCATTAACATATCTCTACCGTATATCAGAAATCTTGTCTGCAAATGTAATTGTTTTCCAAACCCACTCCGTGGGTATCCTTTGCTCTGTACCAATCCGTTTACAATACCTAGGTTTCAAAATGGCGCTTTAAACACAAAGTTATTGGTTTAAGTATTTTGAACATGCAGTGCTGAAAATAGTGGGCAGGATAACGTGACATCATCGGCGAATAAAAGATATAACTTTTAGAACGTTATGAAACTTCGTTTTGGAGAAAATATAGGTCAGTAGGTTTTAATTAATGTTAATTAACTTTAATATGTTAGTTGTTTAGCTTAAAAATTATAACAGAGGGGGCGTGTCCAAGTAGCGGCTCTGTGCAGTCGCATGTTTCATGAGCTCCGGGTGAGATGACATTAATCTGCCGATTATAGCTCAGATTATACAGCTTATACATATAAAAGAGTGAACTATCAACTACAGCCTGCTGTGCTTATGACCCTTGGGCTGAAACTAAACAAAAGAGGCCTGCAGCGGTGGCTAATCTCGCAGGCAGCGTTCCCCCCCCCCCCCCCCCGGACCTCCGGGGTAACTTGCTGGAGCTGATTGTCTATCACAGGAAAAGTTTTACATTAGACTTTGCACAGCCTTTACCATCTCACAAAAGAAAACGCACAGTTACATAGGATATAAGGGCGTTAAAGAGAACTTAGCTACAAAAGAACACCGCAATGGAGACCGGAGAGTTTACCGATATCACTGACAGCCGCTTTGCCAAGCTTGAAGCTATATTGCTGGCACTAATCGAAAAAGCACCCTCAGAGCGTGAATTACAGCTCCTTATTAGCAGAGTGAAGGGGTCAGATTGTACAGCACTACCGGACCAGCCAGCTATACCACAAGAGGCTGAAATGGCTTTGCATTGTGATGAGCCCGACCTAGACCATACACCCATACAGGGAAAACCCGCGCTTCTATACACTAAGATGGCTCTGATGAGTGCACATCAGCTAATTACCACCACATATGTGATGCCTGTCACTGATCTGGAGATAGAGGATGGAAATGCGCCCCGATGGCGGTTGCTGGAGCCCCCGCGGTGGGAAAAATTTGCAGGCAAAACCAAAATGGAGTCCACCCCACGCGATCGTCAGCGGGCAACGTTTGGCATCTCTAAGATGCAGGACTGTAATGGTGAGTGGGGAAGTAGCTTTTACAAGCGGCAGAAGCAGCAACTCACCGAAACTGTGGACTCAAATATATTCAACTATCTGCTTCAATTAAAACATCTGAGCAACGCCACAGATACCGCATTCTATGAGGGAGTGCTAATTATGGAGACGGGCATTATGCCCAACATGCATACAAAGATGGACATGTGTGATCTCTCGGACATGAACTATTCTAACCAGGTGAGAAGATGTGCTGGCAATCTACTGGTCAATAGCCTGGTAGAATCTAGTGGTACTTTGGCCGCACCGCTACAATTTGAGGGGGGCTAGTTTTTTCATGTGTGCTGGCAGGGCATGGACACGCAATGACTACTAAACGCTTTAAAATAAGCTCTAATCTAGTTTTGTTTTCAATGTTTATATGTTTCTTCTACATTCTATTGTTATGTGCTGATATGTATGTACTTGCCCCAATGGTTAGACACGCTGAGACTAGCAGAAACAGAATACTGACTAATTGCAATATAACTCTATAAATATTATGCAATGGGAAGCACTGAAATGTTAACAATATTGTCCTGTATCCCAGATTGCTATATGAGGGGGTTGGGGGGCCCCCATAGTGATTTTAATAGTTTGTGAGGGATGGTATGCATAATATATAGCCTTGACTCCATGGTGAAAAGATGAGGTATGGCTGGGATCGTGGCGCGGCCCGCGGCCGGGGTTGCGCCTGGGCTCTCAGCAACAGACACTATACTTGCAAGCAGGGGAGTTGTATATTGACAGTGCATTTTGTGACAGATTTTGAATATTTTTGGGCTAGTATGAAACGCCACCTGCTATATAAAATATAAGTATAGCTAACCAGAAGCATGCAGAGTAACATAACTGGGGGAATGTAGCAAAAGTCTCCTTGCTGATTATGTACATATTCTATGTAACTACGAATGCCATTTAAACGTCTATGTGCGAGTTTAACTAAATGGAGAGGATCAGCTCCGGTTTAGGCATCTACAATTTCAAAATATGTTATGCTCTGTATTTTACTTCAGATGTCTACTGTTTTATGTTGTTTTGTTTTACAGGTATAATATAACCCCTTGGACATTTACAAGATAACAGATAAGGTCCAAAAGTGACCTGTATTAGTGTTATTAGGGGTAGAAAAAGGAGGATTAGCATTATCTCTGTACACCAAATGATTGTTATATGGTTGATTTATTTGCTTTGTACACACTTATTTACTTTCCTTCCTCCATTCTTTCCTCAATAAAAAAAATTAAAAAAAAAAAAAAAATTATAACAGAAAGTAATCCTTTAAGCACCCCTCCTATTGGGTAGGTAGGCAAAAAGAACTCCAGAAACCGATACTACTTTTTCTATAGGCGGAGATAAGCTCTGCTGCATATCTGGTTGGCTGCTGCTGTGGTTCTGAGGAGTTAGAATCTCACTTTGCCACACCATTCTAATTAACTGTTGTTGGTTTATTTATCTGTATGTTAATTACTAGTAAATGTAACCATTGATGCTCTTTATCTCAAATTTGTCTCCTGGTTTTATTCATAGAAAATGTGAGTCAAGTAAATAGAAAATAGTTTTGAGGGTTAGTTCTTTACCTGGCAATGACCTCAGAAATCTTTTAATCCCGTGTGCACAAGTAAATATGTGGTTGGAAGTATCTAGAAGACAGAAATTTATTTTGTAGTATAACACCCCATTAAAAGAAACATTCACCTTGTGTGTTTTTTCTAACATTTATATAACACTATAAACTGTAGTCAAGCACATAAGCAATTTGGTTACTATTCCTTTGTATGGCTTATCTGTGTATATCCCTACTCCTCCCTTGCTCATTCCTCAAAAAGCAATCTTCAGTCAGTTAAAAAGCTTTCGTCACAGGAAACTCCTCATCATTTTTCTTCTGAATTTTACACACCTTTTTGTATGAAATTATTTTATTATTATTATTATTATACTTTATTTATGAAGCGCCAACAATTCCGCAGCGCTGTCCATGGATACAATTCATATAAATAAAACAGTACAAGACCTGTAATTTACAAACACATACAGGAGGGGTTGAGGGCACTATTCCCGTGGGAACTTACAATCGAGAAGGGTAGGAGGCTGAGAAACAGGAAGTGAGGACTGCAAGATTGAGAAAGATGTTAATACAGAGTTAGATGAGGGAAATGTTAGGTAAGTGAAATTAATTTATTATTTAGTTGGGTGGTAGGATTCTCTGAACAGAAAAGTCTTCAGGGAACATTTAAAAGAAGAAAGATTGGGGCAAAGCCTGCATGAAATGTGATTATGGCTGCATATACAAAATAAATATCAACTTAACTGTGCACACTTAAAAGTAGAAATTTCAATTAATACAAGATTCAAATAGTTCTTCATCTTTAAGAAAGTCCAAGTTCTACTTAACAATACTTTCCCTTGTTGACCTCTTGGAGTGTAGAAAAAATGTTTGACTGCTTCTTAGAAACTTCCTTCAAGTATTGTTAAGATATATATATATATATATATATATATATATATATACAAAAATGCACAAAACACCTCCACATAGGCCATGCCCACCTTATGCTACATGAAAAACAGATCACTGGTAAAAAATATATCAGAGACTCTCACCCTAGAGCTGAAAGTCTCAAACAAGCCTCCTCTCTTTTTCCCGTTATTCTCCCACAAACGGTTAGAACTAAATAAATGAAAAATGTATACCAGAAAGGTATTATTGTGAGGGGCGCTCAATACATAAGCTGAGGTGGTTATAATATATGTTTAAAAAGACACTATAAATAATATTCAAAATAATATTTAATAAGTAAAAAACGCTAATAAAACCTAAAGCACAGATAATAAATAACAATTGATACAAATATAAATTGTGGCCACAATATAATACACAGTATTAAGTTGCAATTAAAATTGCAATTTAAAAAAGAAGAATTTCATACACTTAAAATACAATAAAATTGCTTAGGGCAAAGCACACCAATAGCTGATTAAGATGTTCTCTGTGATATAGCGTATACAGTGGAAGTGACAATTCCGTGATTTTGGTTGGAAAAAATGTTTCAATTTTAACGAGACAGTGTCATTTATGTATGCATACAATGTTCCAAAAGGTAGGAGCGCTCATAAGTTTAGTTTATAAGTTTAGTTTCAGTAACAAATAGCAGTTGGATGTATGAAGTAGATTACCGACCTTTACGGAGCCGTACAGCGATGATTGGTTTTGCTGCTATAGAAGTAACTTACATATTTAGAGCTCCTTCGGTCTTGGAAGTATCTCCGTTTAAACGTTGAAGTTCATACACGTTTTCCTGAATGTTGAGCTACTGACCTTCTTAAAGTTTTAACAGCAAATTCTTTTAAAAACAGCTGATCCGTTGGTTTTTTCGGTCCTCACTGTAGCCTATCAGGAGCGTGACATCTTGCAATGTATATGCTGAATTTGTACTTTCTGATCATGTTCTGGTAACCGTAGTTCTGGGGGAAGTCATCAGACCAAACATTTAATAGAATTTTTTATCCTTCCTTTCTTTTGTAATTCACCTAAATTTAAAAGCTTTTTAGCGGATAAGTGGAAAGAATATTTGAAATTTAATAGGGACTTTTTAGGGAATCCACAATTATGCTGGGAAGCTGCAAAAGCCTATATGAAAGCTGAAATAAAATCATACATAATAAGATTGAGGAAATTGAAAAATCAGCTGTATAAAAAAAGTGATGATTAAATTAAAAGAGCCTTTTGCCTTGTATTGACAACAGCCTTCTAATGAAGATATTTATGCTATTAATGTAAAAAGGAGAGATACCTCTATTAGAAGAGGCACAAAAGTCAAGGCATAAAGCTGTAGCAAATGTTTTCCGGTATGGGAATAAGGCTGGGAAATGTTTAGCCTCATTAGTTAAAATACAGAATAAGAGAAAACCACTAGTGGCAATTAAAGGGACACTGAACCCAATTTTTTTTTCTTTCGTGATTCAGAAAGAGCATGCAATGTTAAGCAACTGTCTAATTTACTCCTATTATAATTTTTTCTTCATTCTCTTGCTATCTTTATTTGAAAAAGAAGTCATCTGAGCAATTTTTGGGGTTCAGAACTCTGGACAGGAAATTAGATACTTTGAGTACATCCTCTATTTAGAGACATTTTATCAGCTTGGAGAAGGGTGAACACGTTTTTGGGAAGAGAATTTAGATTCTATATATCTACTAATTGTTGGTAATATGGATTTTCCGTCAGGAAATGCATTTAAACCATTTAAAGACTGGGGAGTTGAACAAAATCCAATAAATGGAAAGGTGATGGATTTTGAATAGGGAAAAGTTGTCTTCTTTAAAAGGTGGCAAAACGTATTCGATATTCCCGGAATCGCATACATTTTATTTTTTACAGTTAGTACATTATATTAAGGATATTTCTGGTCATTGCCCGAAAGTTTGGTTAGATAACCCTCTTTGTACACAGGATGCAAAAGCTTGGTCAATGTCAGCAAAATACAAAAAACTTTTGTCATCTGTAACTGATAAGATTTTTCTTAAATTAGCTAGATCGTGGGCAAATTGTGTAAATGTAGCTATATAGAACCCTTTTTAGAATATACTTTTAAAACTATACATTCTTTGCACTCTATGTATAGAGAAGCACAAGCAAGAATACTACATAAAGATTAGGTACTACCTAATAGACAGCTAGATTACGAGTTATTAAGCCCCCTATAGAGCAGCCATTACAAGTTATCAAACAGCTGGCTTGTGCATGTGATATAGTGCTTTTAAGCTCCATACCGCACAAAATACAAGCCCTGCTTTGACGTGATCGTCCACACTTTCCACATAGACATCAATGGGGAGAGCGGGTCAGAAAAATGTTTAACACCTGCGATCGCGGAAAAAAAAAGCTCCGTAACACAGCCCCATTTATGTCTATGGGGAAAAAGTACTAACGTTTAAAACTAACACCCTGACATAAACCCCACATCTCAAACACCCCTAATCTGCCCCCTAACAACATCGCCTCCACCTACATAATGTTATTAACCCCTAATCTGCCGCCCCGATTTCAACGCCACCTAAATAAAACTATTGACCCCTAATCTGCAGCTCCCGATATCGTCGCCACTATACTAAAGTTATTAACCACCTATACCCCTGCACCCCAACATTGCACACACTATAATAAATCTATTTAACCCCTTTTCCGTCGCTCCCCAACATCGTTGCCACTAAATAAAGTTATTAACCACTAAACCTCTTGCCTCCCACATCACTACCACTAAATAAACCTATTAACCCATAAACCACCAGCCCCCCACATCGCAACAACCTAAATTAAACTATATTAACCGCTAAACCTAACCCTAATGTAACCCTAACCCTAACTCTAACATAATTAAACTAGAGCTAAATTAAAGTTACAATTATTAACTAAATAATACCTATTTAAAACATACTTACCTGTGAAATAAAACCTAAGCTAGCTACAATATAACTAATAGTTATATTGTAGCTAGCTTAGGTTTTATTTTTTTTTCACAGGTAAGTTTGTATTTATTTTAACTAAGTAGACTAGTTAGTAACTATTAGTCAAAATAAATACAAACTTACCTGTGAAATAAAACCTAACCTGCCTTACACTAAAACCTAACATTACAAAAAACACTAAAATGACTTAAAAAAAAAAAAACTATCATTACAAAAAATAACAAACTAAATTATACAAAAGATTAAAAATTATTCCTATTCCTATACCCTTTAAAAAAAAAAAACACCCCAAAATAAAAAAGCCTATTCTTTAATAAACTACCAAGGGCCCTTAAATTAGAGCTACTGAAATCCTATTGGCTGTTAAAAACAACCAAAAGGATGAGAGCTTCTGAGATTCTATTGGCTGTTCAAATCAGCCAATAGAATTTCAGTAGCTCTCATCCTATTGGCTGATTTGAACAGCCAATAATATTTCAGTAGCTCTCATCCTATTGGCTGATTTGAATTTCCAAAATCAAATTAGCCAATAGGAATGCAAGTGACGCCATCTTGAATCGTGTACCTTGCATTGAAGATTCAGTGTACCGATGCTTCGCGCTGGATGTCTTTAGGTTGGACCTGCTCCATGCCGCCGGGATGAAGATAGAAGATGCTGCCTGGATGAGGACTTTGCCGTCTGGATAAAGATAGAAGAGGCCACCTGGATGAAGGCTTCTCGCCACCTGGATGAGGACTTCGCCGCCTGGATGAAGATCGTTCAAGCGGGATTTCAAAAACGGTAAGTGGATCTTTGGGGGTTAGTGTTAGCTTATTTTAAGGTTTTTTTGGGTGGGTTTTTTTTTAGTTTAGGATTTGGGCTATTGTAAAAGAGCTAAATGCCCTTTTAAGGGCAATGCCCATACAAATGGCCTTTTCAGGGCAATGGGTAGCTTAGGTTTCTTTTAGAATTAGGTTTTTTATTTTGGGGGGTTGGTTGGGTGGTGGGTTTTACTGTTGGGGGGTTTTTGTATTTTTTTTACAGGTAAAAGAGCTATTTAACTTGCAATGTCCTATAAAGGGGGTTAATAGGTTTATTATAGTGGTGGCGGTGTAGGGCTTACTAACTTTAATATAGTGGGGGCGATGTGGGCGGACGGCAGATTAGGGGTTAATAATATTTTAATAGTGTTTGCGATGCAGGAGGGCAGCAGTTTAGAGGTTAATAACTTTATTATAGTGGTGACGATGTCGGGGAGCAGGATAAGGGTTAATAAATTGTATTAGTGGCAGCGATGTCGGGAGTGGCATATTAGGGGTTAATACATTTAATTTAGTGTTTGCGATGCGGGAGGGTCTTGGTTTAGGAGTTAAAAGGTAGTTTATGGGTGTTAGTGTACTTTGTAGCAGTTTAGTTATGAGTTATATGTTACAGTTTTGTAAACTCATAATTACTGCTTTTAGATTGCGAAACGGATCTTGTCAGTATAGGCCTCAACGCAATCTTTTTAGCCTCACCGCAAAACTCGTAATGGCTGCGCTATGGAAGTTCCATGAAAAAACTTAATTTTTACGTGTGCGGGACTGACATTAGTTTTCAGACTAAAAGGCTTGCGGTGTAGCTATACCGACTTGTGCTGAGGTGCTGTTTTAACGCTGAAATTACCATTTTTTCAGCATTAAAACACGAACGCAAAACTCGTAATCTAGGTGAGAGTTTTTTACTGGAATAAGGATGTTACTAATATGTGTAATAAATGTTCTTTATTGAATCCAGATTTTTCCCATATGTTATCGGTGAGCCCCAAGCTGAATCAATTCTGGTTTACAGTAGCCTATTTCATTTCTCAGGTTATTAATTTAACAATAAGTTTAACCAAAGAAAACATCCTTTTCCTGTCAAAACATGCAAATTGGAAAAGTAATAGTAATTTCATTCTGATAACGGTAATTTTGACAAGACAATTAGTTTTTAAGAATTGGATAACTAATAAATTCCTACTATTAAAACATTGAACAATAGTTTAGTCAAATAATTAATTATAGAAGCATATGACTGTAAAGTTTTGGGCTTAAAGAAAAAGAAAGTGTTGTTGACAACTTGGGGCAGGTTTATAAACTTTGGGCTAGATTACGAGTGGTACGTTAACTGTTGCACATGAGCAATAAAGGGTATTTTATGGCCATTTGTACGCTTCGGGAATAGCGCGCGTATTATGAGTTGAAAGAAAATTACAAAAACCGGATAAGCGGTATGCATTTTTTTTATTCCTATGTTCTTCACATAGAAAATAATGTACTTTTTATTATTAAATATATATTTCTATATATCTGATACTGTTCATGTAAAATACATATCTATAACGATATATATATATATATATATATATATATATATATATGGTATTTCATTACAGTGACACACTGTTTTGAGTGTCTTCTCCATATTACATTATGTATATTCCAACTTGAGAAAAATGGGGGGAGGGGTGCACATTCTATGGGCGTAACGGAAATTAGGCGCTGGTCTTCAATTTTTTCAGGGTTGCTTTTCAATCCCATTATGGCCCTGTGTGAGTGTGAGCAAGAGAGAACTAGAGAGAATGTGTATGTCTGTGTGTGTGAGAGCGAGAGAGAGGATGTGTATGTCTGTGTGTGTATGAGAGAGAGAATGTATATTTCTGTGTGTGTGTGAGCGAGAGAGAGGATGTGTATGTTTGTGTGCGTATGAGAGAGAGAGAATGTGTATGTCTGTGTGTGTG
This sequence comes from Bombina bombina, assembly GCF_027579735.1. NCBI lineage: Eukaryota > Metazoa > Chordata > Amphibia > Anura > Bombinatoridae > Bombina > Bombina bombina. The sequence goes on from NC_069502.1 coordinate 1,044,448,298, forward strand.
AGACAGGGTCGGCTCCAAGGGGGGGCATTGGGGGGCAATGCCCACCCAAATGGAATGTTGTGCCCCCTTAAAAAAATGTTGATATGATCATACGCTTTAAAAATAATAAATACAATAATGAATTGTTATGTAATGGTGCATGCTGGGGGCGTAGTTAGCTTTTTGGACTTGTCTTTAACCCTATTAATTTTACCTAACTATCGTGAGTTACTCATTTTCTTAAACAATAGACCTTGATAAGAATACGATTGTATCATATAAATATAAGTTTATAAATGGCTACAGGCTTCTATAGATGCCTCAAAAGTGCACTGTGATCTTAGGCCCAGTCTAAGATCACAGTGCACTTTTGAGGCGTCGATAGAAGCCAGTAGCCATTTATAGACTTATATTTATATGATACAATAATATTCTTATAGGCTCACAGTACAGGTTGTATTAAGTAGCCTGATATCCGTTAGTTATTGCAAAACAGGTATAGCTAAATCTAATCTACAAAATTACCAGTACCTGAAAACCTAGTATCCTTACTGCTATTGCAAACAAAGGGGTTAATTGCATTGGGGGGTTTGGGGTGCATGGCTGTTTAGGGGACATGTTTGAGAATTTGTTTAAGGATTTTGGATCATGGTGATTAAGGGGTGAATTGTTTTTAAGGAGCTATTGCACTGGGGGTCTCAAGTTTAATGGCTCTGTTTTAGTGCACTGCATAGGATTTAGACTTCATTCTTTTAACTAGTGATTTAGCACATATATAGTTTGTGTACCAAAAGAGAAAAGTTATCCAGACTCAGTTATTCCTATTTCCTCTACAATATATTTCTTTAATACTGGCATTGTCTATAAGTGAAATATCAAGATGGCTACACTTTCCTGAAGAATATGTAGGTCTACTCTTATTTTGACTCTCATACATGCTTTGTATATACGTGCCCCCTCGTGAAAAAAAAATGCCCCCCTATTTTATTCGTTCTGAAGCCGACCCTGGTGTGAGAGAGAGAGAATGTGTATGTCTGTGTGTGTATGAGAGAGAGAGAATGTGTATGTCTGTGTGTGTGTGTGTGAGAGAGAGAGAGAATGTGTATGTCTGTGTGTGTGAGAGAGAGAGAGAGAGAGAATGTGTATGTCTGTGTGTGTGTGTGTGAGAGAGAGAGAGAATGTGTATGTCTGTGTGTGTGTGTGTGTGTGAGAGAGAGAGAGAATGTGTATGTCTGTGTGTGTGTGTGTGAGAGAGAGAGAGAATGTGTATGTCTGTGTGTGTGTGTGTGTGAGAGAGAGAGAGAATGTGTATGTCTGTGCATGTGTGTGAGAGAGAAGGAGTGTGTATGAGAGAGAGTGTGAGTATCTGTGAGAGAGAGTGTGTGTTAATACTTTTACAATATTTGAAATTTGACTACACTCAAGAATATGGAAAGCAAAGGGGCTCGACATAGCATAATCTTGTATTTATACAAATGTATGTACACTAATAGTATCAACTCACAAGTGTGATGGCACCAAAGGGTAGACTCGTGCTAATAAGACAGGCTGCACTCACAGGGCTTCATTTATCATTGTGCGGACGGACATGATCCACTATAGTGAACAATGTCCGCCGCACATCGATAAATGCAGAAGACATATATGCATTTATCACAAGAACTGCTGGTGCAATACCGCCCCCTGCAGATTTGCGGCCAATCGGCCGCTAGCAGGGGGTGTCAATCAATCTGCCGCCTCAGAGCAGGTGGACAGGTTATGGAGCAACGGTCTTTAGACCACTGCTTCATAACTTGTGTTTCTGGCGAGCCTGAAGGCTCGCCAAAGACATGGGGCATAAAGCTCCGTTCGGAGCTTCATAAATAGACCCCACAGTCTATAGCTAACTGCACTCCAGTCTCCAAACCTTCATCAATTTTAGAAAACATGAAATGCAAAGGGGCGTGATCTTGTATTTATACATGTACATGGTGCAAATGGAGCAGGCTGGCACTCACAGTCCCCAGCTGACTGTACTCTGGATTTCACAGCTTCACCACGTGATAGTGGATTTGCAGGGGCAATTAAAGTTAAAAAAGTATTGAATCTATTTTTTAAACACGAAAGCTATGTTTTTAAACATTTGATACTTGTTTCGTTTTTTTCAAGCGTTTTATTTTGGCTGACACATCAGAACGATTTGTGTGTATATTTTAAAAAAAATCTTTTTTCACTTGCCCCAGCAAATCCCTTATCACGTGGGGGAGCTCTGAAATCCAGAGTACATTCAGCTGGGGTCTGAGTGCCAATGTGCTCCATTTGCACAATTTCATCGTTGGTGCCAACATACTTGTGAGTTGACAATATTTGTGTAGTCATATTTATCTGTATAAATACAAGTTTGATGCCATCACACTTGTGAGTTGATACTATTAGTGTATTTATATTAATTTGTAACAATACAAGATTACGCTATGTGGCGCCTCTTTGCTTTCCATGTTTTCCAGAATTGATAATCATGGCCTTGACAATTAGAAGTGGAGCAACTTGAGCGGACTCTTTACATTAGTGGGAACATTGTTTCCAAACAATGCTTGAATGCACCGATTCCATTTAAAGGGACAGTCTACACCAGAATTTGTATTGCTTAAAAAGATAGATATTCCCTTTAATACCCATTCCCTAGTTTTGCATAACCAACACAGTTATATAAATACACTTTTACCTCTGTGATTACCTTGTATCTAAGCCTCTGCAAACTGCCCCCTTATTTCAGTTCTTTTGACATCCATTTTAGCCAATCAGAGCTGGCTCACTTGAACTCCACGTGCGTGAGCACAGTGTTATCAATATGACACACATGAACTAACACCCTCTAGTGGTGAAAACTGTCAAAATGCCGTGAGAGAAGAGGCGGCCTTCGGGGGCTTAGAAATTAGCATATGAACCTCCTAGGTTTAGCTTTCAACTAAGAATACCAAGAGAACAAAGCAAAATTGGTGATAAAAGTAAATTGGAAAATTGTTTAAAATTATATTCTCTATCTGAATCATGAAAGTTTATTTTGGACTAGACTGTCCCTTTAAGGAAGTTGAAAATACAATAAACAAAATATTGGTTGGAAATGCTCCTTGTACTAACAGCTTTCCCAATGAATGGTATAAAAGTATGCAAGTGCATATCTCTCTGAATTTTAAACTTTATTACAGATACCTTCAAACTAATGCTGAACCTTCTATAATTTGTATCCCTATTAAAAGTAAAGATCCTGTATTAACATCCTCATGCTGTCTAATATCACTTTTAAATGAGGACTACAAAATTGTGAGAAAAATATTGCTAATAGATTGAAACGTATAATGCCATGAGTGATGTAAACAGTCAGGATTTACTCAAGTTCAATCATTTGTTAAAAATATTCATAGAATCTTGCAAATAGTATTTTTTTTTTGGCAAAATAATCATTAAGGAGATATAAGACCCTTGCTCAGTGCCTCTTTATTGAAAAAAAGCATAGATCCTAATTAAAGGGAAAAAAATACCTTTTTAGATTTTGTTCCATTTTTTTCACTATATTGTCCCAAAATTATCAGTACCTGGTTCCAATGTATTTAAATAAATAGAAGTACTAGAAGCATCCACATTTTAGAGTTATTGCAAACAATTAACTGATATACCTTGGTAAGAGAAATAATTCAAGCACCATGTGGGCAAAACAGTTCATTACAAAGTGTGACTTCGCTTTAAAAGACGGCGGCATCCTGCTTCAACTTTTCCACGGCTGTGCATCTGATCTTTGTTTAGATATCAACAGTGATGACCACCTAAGAACCCAAGTAACCAGCCTGAAGACTCTATTCTTCTTTAAAAGGAAGGGAACCCCAAAATAGTGTAGCTTTTAAAAACAAAGCAGACAATAAACTGGAAGTACTCTAAAATGCTGTAAAAATCCCAACAACTTTTATTTAAAGAATTTCAGACAAGTGATCCGCTTCATCAGCAACAACTTACTTACAAGCTTACTTTCATACCAATCAGAAAAGTAGTTGCCTGACTTTCTATATCCAACGCTGCATATCCTCATCCTAATACTAATGACTGTTTCAATCAAGGTAAATTTGAAATGTTGAAATATGTAAAGGATACATCCGGAAAAGTCTGATGAACCACTATGAAATGCATAATGATAACCTTTTAATAAAACAGGAAAGGATACAAATACATTGTGTTTTATCCTTGGATGAGTTGCCACAACCATACAGATTAAAACCAGCTTTAATTTGTATAAAATTTATACAAAAAAAAAGTCTAAAACTTAAAAAAGTGCATATAAAAAAATGAAAGGACCATTAAAACCAGTAGACAAATGCATAATAAAAAGACAATGCAATAGGACTTCATCTGAATTTTAAAATGAGCATGCTCCTATTGAGCAATAGTTCACAGTGTATACATATATTCTTAAGTGGAGAGTGTACTTGGGTAGCTCTCAACAGCACTGAGTGAAAAATTCACAACTAGTACCATGATAGGAATAGTACCCTGAGAAATGACGGATTTAAAACTTAACTTTTAATTGTGATATTAAAAATGGGGGATATACAAAATAAAAATCACAGTCAGTGTGAGTAAGAGAATGGCGGCCTGTGGCCAAAAAAGTCTCAAGAATAAAGGGTATTTATATTATGAGAAACCTTTGGGGAAAGACCTTTATGTTACTAGCCAGAGACGGTACAACTAGGGGTGTAACTAGAAGAGATTAGTTACTAACTACAAATAAGGACTATATGAACATATCCCTCTCTCACTACTATTTTTTACACAAATAGATTGGGTAGTCTTTTCTACACTACTATGTCCAATTGCAACATGGGGAACTTACATAAAAAAATATTAATAAAAAGGGATATTACATTGTTTTCACCCACATATTTGTCACATTATTCGATTGATTTCACATCACTTGCCCCTCACATTGTCCCTGAAGTTCACTACAGCATGATCACATTTGAATTTCTTCCTGATCTAGATTTTAATCAGGTTGATCACTTATATATTTAGAATGTTAACTTCACACAGAGGTCAGTAGGGGAAGGATGTCCCTACGATAGTTTAGCTCCGTATACAGGATATAAATCACCTGATGATCAATGACATAGTTCAGCTTTTTGTGTTTTTTCTCTTTGCACTTTTTTAGGCACCTTATAGTATAGGTTTTCACTCATTGTTACTTTTGTCACCAGTTCACGAGAAACACAGCACCCGGATCACCTTTATTATAAACATATCTATCTAACAATCTTTTTCATATGGAATAATGGAAAAGTTTCTAATAGTTCCACAGAACAGCCCCTTATTTTTGTATTATTTAGAAAACTAAAGTCACTGTATTCGGTCACAGTAAGGCGATTACCAGTGATCTTTCCCAATATTTACGTGTCAGTTTTACGTTCCACTTCATGACATGCATATTATTGCTTCATTCATAACTACTCAGCCTGCCCGACATTGAATGCTAATTACTGATAGGCGGTTACTTCGGTCCGCATCTTGCTGTAGAGTATAGGGAAGGTGACGCAGCCGCACACCTCCATTTCAACCAATAGAATAGGGAAAGATATGAACCTATCATCTAAGTCGATTGAGACCAGCCTCTTGTAAGTCAGCCAATAAAAGGCCAATAGAATGGCGGGCGCCCCACCTTTGACAAAGCCGTAAGGCGAAACATGTCAGGGCAGCCGGAGACCCCATCTCCTTTTTAACTTAGAAGCAGTGTGAATTGTAGAGAGGGCTAATTAGAATGTAATTTAAAAACCTGAGTGCGTGTGTGGATGCCTGATGCCGTGGTCACCTTAGTTGTATACCGCAACTCAGCCCAGATCATTAGAAGTACCCTCCTTACCAATAGTACCGACTAACAGTAGTTATCGGATTATATATGTTAGTACATGTTACAGTGGTCACTCTATTGGGGGACACACATTTTAGTAGTAGAGCTGCAGCTAAGATAGAAACTAATATCAAATTGAATATATTGAATTAACTAATTAGATCCTTAACACAGCAGCGTTACCTGAACAATGGGGCACAACTCTAATCTATAATACGAATGCCCTCTGTATTAAAATCACTTACCACTAACAGTAACTCGTTCGAGTATTTTAGTCAAGTGTGGGGACACGGCATATTTGTGTGGTTACCCCATTACCGATACATTTGTTAGTACTTCAGATGGGAGCTAGGACTGAGATGATCGTTAGTACATCAAACTAATTTAACTACCCTGGTCTCAAGTACAACAGCGTAATTTAAATAAAGGTGTACTCGGTAGTTATGTGGTTACCCCAGTAAAGATACATATGTTAGTAGTACAGCTGGGAGCTAGGACTGAGATGATTGTTAGTACATCAAACTAATTTAACTACCCTGGTCTCAAGCACAACAGCGTAATTTAAATAAAGATGTACTCGGTAGTTATGTAGTTACCCCAGTAAAGATACATAGGTTAGTAGTACAGCTGGGAGTTAGGACAGAAAATAAATTTGACTCCAACCTACTTATCTAACTACCCAGGTCTGAAGCATAATAGCGCAATCTAAATAAAGGTGTACTACTTGAATTTACAGTATTACTTGCACCAGTCTTGATAAAGGCCAGGAGTACATGGCCAAAACGCGTCGACTGATTTGAGTAAGCATAATACTGATATACCCACTTAACAGTTTGTATATATTATAGTATTGTTTGTTTTCTTTACAGGTTTTTGCACAATGTTATTTGGTTTTTGATTGGATCATACTGAGCTACAACTTCATTGCACAGAAATCACTATATCACATTGGACACTTTTTTAATCACCTTGAATACTCACTTTTTGCCACATAAACTGGAGGATTCTCACATTTTTTGCAAGGTTACACATTTTTTCTACATTTTTCTACATTTTTTCTACATTTTTTCTACATTTTTTTCCCCTTTTTTTCACATTAAGTGATCACACATTTTTGGATTTTCCATTTTCTCACCATTTCAGGCACAGGACACACACTGCTTTGGAATTATTTCAGAATTGGTCACGGACAGAGACACTAATTTTTTTTTTGCCATATTGTGATTTAATTGGACAAATATAACCATAAGAACATTTACCACCATCTGGACTGTTTCTAAATAAACTACTCCAATTAGGACACGTGGCCTAATTAGGATACTTGGTCTATAAGATCAATTATTGCAAAAAGGTTTTTATTGTGCATTCCCATTTTTTGCATTTATTTTATTGTAACATGGATCCATGATTTTATATGATTGTTATTTTTATTTCTATTTTTAGGACTGTGTATGTTTTTAAGTAGATCTGAGATATTTTAACATTTTTGTGTGGATTAAACATTGATATACATTCTTAAAGTTTACAACTAATTTATAGTTATTATACTATTTGTACATCGATTCCACCAACGTCAACAAGAGAACCTACATTGTGGACACCGCTCTATCAGTCTAACAGGTGTCCCCATTCCCTACCTCAGCCTTTTTTGGTGCTCACCTCCACCCCCATCTATCCTGAACAATGGGGCACAACTCTAATCTATAATACGAATGCCCTCTGTATTAAAATCACTTACCACTAACAGTAACTCGTTCGAGTATTTTAGTCAAGTGTGGGGACACGGCATATTTGTGTGGTTACCCCATTACCGATACATTTGTTAGTACTTCAGATGGGAGCTAGGACTGAGATGATCGTTAGTACATCAAACTAATTTAACTACCCTGGTCTCAAGTACAACAGCGTAATTTAAATAAAGGTGTACTCGGTAGTTATGTGGTTACCCCAGTAAAGATACATATGTTAGTAGTACAGCTGGGAGCTAGGACTGAGATGATTGTTAGTACATCAAACTAATTTAACTACCCTGGTCTCAAGCACAACAGCGTAATTTAAATAAAGATGTACTCGGTAGTTATGTAGTTACCCCAGTAAAGATACATAGGTTAGTAGTACAGCTGGGAGTTAGGACAGAAAATAAATTTGACTCCAACCTACTTATTTAACTACCCAGGTCTGAAGCATAATAGCGCAATCTAAATAAAGGTGTACTACTTGAATTTACAGTATTACTTGCACCAAGCACTAACTATCCTGTTATTACCTTACGTTTATCCTACTACCATTACATCATATAGATTCACTTAAGGGCGCATGTGGTAACCAATAATAGGTCAGCTGACCGTATACCTGGATATAGTTTATATCATTGGACTGCCTAGTATAACGAAATAAGACCATACGTAAACCATTAGACCCTTATATATAATACGTATTGTACCTCATAAATGGTGTCCTTATAGCGCACACAAGATATCTAATATTCTATAGCTACAACTTTAACAGAACGTAATCACGTTTATTTAATTCAAGTTGTAATACTAGGGCATTATAGTAAGGCCCCAGGACGCTTATAATTTAACCTCATCGTGCCTGACATATTAAGGCACCTATTTGGGGAACTATCGATATAGAAGGTCACTCTCAAGACAGAGGACGAATTTCGCTTAAAGGGGCATACCAGCTGACAAGTCCTGGAATTTATCCGTAAACTTAGATAGAGTGTACACGTATAGAGGTACGAGACGTACATTAATAGCCCAACATTATGAAACCAGTATAAGGTATTAATACAACCACATACACCAGACTCGGACCTAGTAGAGAATTCTTTATACAATACCAGGGGCCGCTCCAAGACGGTATCCTGAGGTGTACCACGCAATAGCCAACGAGAGCATTACAATATATCCTCTTACTAATGTAGCAATTTTTGGGGGTATTTACAACCCAGGCATCCACTAGGTGGTAACTTCTCTCGCACAGATCTCCCAGCGGCAGTTACTACATATACGCATAATCGGGGCATTCTATTATTATAGGATACCCCATATTTACTTTTTCACCACCAATAGGGGTTATTATATGATTAACATTGATAGAGGTCAGATAAGGACCCAAGTAATATAAACTGACAACTCTACTGCTATCAAGTTCATTTTGTACCCTTGGAAAACGCACTTTGGTTTCTCATAATATAAATACCCTTTATTCTTGAGACTTTTTTGGCCACAGGCCGCCATTCTCTTACTCACACTGACTGTGATTTTTAATTTGTATATCCCCCGGTTTTAATATCACAATTAAAAGTTAAGTTTTAAATCCATCATTTCTCAGGGTACTATTCCTATGGTACTAGTTGTGAATTTTTCACTCAGTGCTGTTGAGTGCTACCCAAGTACATTCTTCCAATTGCGACAGCAATTGATATCCTCTGGTCTGTTTCTTACAATGTACAGCACCTAAGTCCCATTGTATATTAATATCTATTCAATTTTCTCTCTAATTACAGAAGAGATAGGAATAAAATTAGGGACACAGCACCAGTAGTGCCGTCGTTTTTCTCTTTTGTTTCACATATATTCTTAAGTGCCTTAAGAAAGTGTGCAAATAATAGACATACATTTGAAAGTCTCTTAAAACTACATGATCTATCTAAATCATGAAAGTTTCATTTTGAATTTAATGTCCCTTCTGTTTAAAAAAACAAAACAAAGAAAATTGACACTTTACCACCTTGGCCCTAAGGGAAAAAAATTACTTTTTAACAAACTTTAGAGAAACTGCACAGATAGGAAGTTTCAAGTAATCTGTATTTGTATATTTTGTCATTGGGAAGATATATTTTTTATTAAGAAGATAAGCTACTAAACAGTTACAGAAGCGGATGTTGTCTTAAAGGGACGTTAAACACTTTGAGATGGTAATATAAAATGATAAATCGAATATATATATATATATATATATATATATAAAAAATCCTCTACAATATACTTTTATTGTTTATTGTGTCCCCTTTTCCTGTAATTCCATTCTGAAATTGTGAGCATTTAAGTTCCTGTTAGAAATTGAAGTACAGAACATTTATATTCCACACAGTCATTGGCTGCACAATCTAGTGACCTATTTATAACTGTTCTTAATTGGCCACAACAGAGAAAGTAACTTAACCCCTTAAGGACCAGCGACGTACCCTGTATGTCGCTGGCCTTTTTTTGGGACTTGATTGTTTTATAGCGTGATCTTGCCACCAGCGTTGAGACTGCTCTATTCCACAAAGCCTGCTGGAGGGAGGGCATTAATAGCGTGTTCTTGCTAGACTTGTGCTATTATGTCCTGAAAAAACCCTTAACGACCAGTGACATACAGGGTACATTGTGGTCATTAAGGGGTTAAGTTACAACATGGCAGTTCACATTGTTTTATAGACACTAAAACTTTACACTTATTTTGTCACTATTTTAACAACTAATATAACTTTAAAACATACACCTACATGAATTTCTCAGACTAATCTTTTATTTGAATGCATAATTCTATCTAGCATTTATTTAGTGTTTAATATCCCTATAATTTTCTGATGGTTATTTGAGACTTCAGGACTAACAACAGAAAGGCATACTTTGGCCAAGGGTAATTTGAAACATTTTTCTTTGTTTTACTGTAATTACATTTTTGTGGCTTTAACATAAAAGTTGTGGCTTTAACATAAAGAGGAATTTACATACATACATATATATATAGTAGATAGCGTACTCCCACTCGCCAAATTCTTATAGACTAGGGTGCATATGCAGTGAGAAAATTTCAATATTTTAATGTCATCATCTGTTTTCCCTACGTAATATTTCCTGCACGTACAGTTCAGGAGATATACCACATATTTAGTGGAGCAGGACATATGGAATCGGATCTTAAATTTCTGATTGGTATGTGGATGATGCAACAATGTACTCTGTATCATTGAGTTGCATGTTGTACAGCTCGGGTACTTGTAGCAGCCTGGTTTCTTGGTCTGTAGCCATGTATCCTTCATATATGTATGTTTTGGATCTGTAATCATCAGCAAATCTTGTAGGTTATGTCCCCTTCTGTGCCCCAATCTTGGTGGTTGGGTATTCCCAAATGGTAAAGATGGATCCGATGTTAGAAGGTTCCAATGTTCCTTCATGGACTTCGCCAATATATCCACAGCTGTGGTATATGTTTTTAAAAAAATCATACGTTGTTCCTGCGTCTTATTATGTTGAATTCTTAGAAGATCAGCTCTGTCATTATCCCTGGCTATTCTCTGTGTCCTTTTGATAGCATCAAAAGTGTATCCCTTTGTAGGAATTTATCTGACATCTCTCTGAATTGTGTTTCTGCCATTTCTTTTTTGGAATTATTCCTTACCACTCTGTACATCTGTGCTAGTGGTATGGTTCTAATCAAAGAGAGGGGGTGACTGCTATTAGCTAGTAGCAAGTCTGTTGGTTTGTGATACATAGTTGTCTCCAATTAATTAGCTTCCTTGAAGATTTTCAGGTCTAAGAAGTCAGTTTTAGTTTTACTGTACACTATTTTAAACTTCACAGAATGTGGTTGGTGATTTAGAGCTTCCACCCACAGGGTGAGGTCTTCCTCTGTCTCCCTCCAGATTAATAGGACATCATATATCTCTTGTACCTAATGATGTCAGGATGTTCATATACTTTCATTATGTTAGTCTCGTAAGCTTCCATATATAGGTTAGCGTATGAGGGGGCCATGTTTGAACCCATCGCTGTCCTTGTTACTTGTTGAAAGTACTAGGATTTAAATCTAAAGTAATTATAGGTCAGATATAGTTGCAGAATCTTGACAATGTATCCACTGTCCGGACCAATATCTTAACAGGACATCTCTGACTGCCTCCATTCCTCCCTGGTGGGGAATAATGGTATACAGACTGGTAACGTCCATCGTTACCAGATACTCTTCCATTGTTACATCTTGAAGTGTTGATAATAGATCCAGGACTTCTGTAGAGTCATGAATGTATGAGTTAATTTGCTTAACCAGTGGTTGAAGGTAAGAGTCTACCCATTCCGCTAGAACACTTAATAAGGATCCTCTGATGGACACAATTGGGTGACTCATGGTTTCTCCAAACTTTTGCGCAATTTAGGCAATGTATATAAAATAGGGCATATAGGGTGTTGTACTTGAAGCCAATCATAGGTATCTTTATTGATCCATCCCTGTTCAAGGCCCTCATGCAGTACTTCAGAAATAATAACCTGAAATTTTCTAACAGGGTCTCCAGGCAATGGTCGGTATATCAACAGATCCTCTAAATGTGAGAGGATTTCATTCCTATAGTCCATATAATTGAGAACTACTATTGCCCCAACTTTGCCTGCTTTCCGAATCACTATGTTAGGGTCTTTGGACAAAAACATGGCAGTTCACATTGTTTTATAGATACTAACGCCTAGATTATGAGTCTTGCGTTAGCCTTAAAAAGCAGCGTTGAGAGGTCCCAACACTGCTTTTTAACGCCCGCTGGTATTACGAGTCTGGCAGGTACAGGTGTACCGCTCACTTTTCTTCCGCGACTCGAGCTTACCGCAAATCCCTTTACGTCAATTGCGTATCCTATCTTTTCAATGGGATTTGCCTAATGCCGGTATTATGTGTCTTGGAAGAAGTGAGCGGTAGACCCTCTCCTGTAAAGACTTCTACCGCATTTAAAAGTCAGTAGTTAAGAGTTGTATGGGCTAACGTCGGAACATAAAACTCTTAACTAAAGTGCTAAAAGTACACTAACACCCATAAACTACCTATTAACCCCTAAACCGAGCCCCCCCCACATCGGAAACACTTTAATAAATATATTAACCCCTAATCTGGCGATTGGACATCGCCGCCACTTTAATAAATATATTAACCCCTAAACCGCCGCACTCCCGCCTTGCAAACATTAGTTACATTTTATTAACCCCTAATCTGCCGTCCCTAACATCGCCAACACCTACCTACATTTATTAACCCCTAATCTGCCCAATGTCGCCGCTACTATATTAAAGGTATTAACCCCTAAACCTAAGTCTAAAGCTAACCCTAACCCCCCTTACTTAAATATAATTTTAAATAATCTAAATAAAATTACTACAATTAAATCAATTAATCCTATTTAAAACTAAATACTTACCTATAAAATAAACCCTAAGCGAGCAACAATATAACTAATAATTACATTGTAGCTAGCTTAGGATCTATATTTACAGGCAACATTGTATTTATTTTAACTAGGTACAATAGTTATTAGTTATTAACTATTTAATAACTTACTAGTTAAAATAAAGACAAATATACCTGTAAAATAAATCGTAACCTAAGTTACAATTACACCTAACACTACACTATAATTAAACTAATTACCTAAACTACCTACAATTAATTACAATTAAATTAAATAAACTAAATTACAGAAAATAAAAAAAGAATTACAAGAATTTTAAACTAATTACACCTATTCTAATCCCCTTAATAAATTAAAAAAGCCCCCCAAAATAATAAAATTCCCTACCCTATACTAAATTACAAATAGCCCTTAAAAGGGCCTTTTGCGGGGCATTGCCCCAAAGTAATCAGCCCTTTCACCTGAAAAAAAAATACAATACCCTCCAACATTAAAACTCACCACCCACACACCCAACCCTACTCTAAAACCCACCCAATCCCCCCTTAAAAAAACCTAACACTACCCCTTGAAGATCACCCTACCTTGAGATGTCTTCACCCAGCCGGGCACAAGTGGACCTCCAGAGGGGCAGAAGTCTTCATCCGATCCGGGCAGAAGAGGTCCTCCAAGCGGCAGAAGTCTTCATCCAGACGGCATCTTCTATCTTCATCCATCCGGAGCGGATCCATCTTCAATCCAGCCGACGCAGAGCCATCCTCTTCCATCGACGTCCTAACGAAGAATGAAGGTTCCTTTAAATGATGTCATCCAAGATGGCGTCCCTTGAATTCCAATTGGCTGATAGGATTCTATCAGCCAATCAGAATTAAGGTAGGAAAAATCCTATTGGCTGATCCAATCAGCCAATAGGATTGAGCTCATGTTCTATTGGCTAATTGGAACAGCCAATAGAATGCGAGCTCAATCCTATTGGCTGATCCAATCAGCCAATAGGATTGAACTTCAATCCTATTGGCTGATTGGATCAGCCAATAGGATTTTTCCTACCTTAATTCCGATTGGGTGATAGAATCCTATCAGCCAATTGGAATTCAAGGGACGCCATCTTGGATGACGTCATTTAAAGGAACCTTCATTCTACGTTAGGAAGTCGATGGAAGAGGATGGCTCCGCGCCGGGTGGATTGACGATGGATCCGCTCCGCTCCAGATGGATGAAGATAGAAGATGCCGTCTGGATGAAGACTTCTGCCGCTTGGAGGACCTCTTCTGTCCGGATCGGATGAAGACTTCTGCCCCTCTGGAGGTCCACTTGTGCCCGGCTGGTAGGGAATTTTATTATTTTGGGGGGCTTTTTTAATTTATTAGGGGGATTAGAATAGGTGTAATTAGTTTAAAATTCTTGTAATTCTTTTTTTATTTTCTGTAATTTAGTGTTTTTTTTTTCGTAATTTAGTTTATTTAATTTAATTGTAATTAATTGTAGGTAGTTTGGGTAATTAGTTTAATGATAGTGTAGTGTTAGGTGTAATTGTAACTTAGGTTCGGATTTATTTTACAGGTATATTTGTCTTTATTTTAACTAGGAAGTTATTAATTAGTTAATAACTATTTAATAACTATTGTACCTAGTTAAAATAAATACAAAGTTGCCTGTAAAATAAATATAAATCCTAAGCTAGATACAATGTAACTATTAGTTATATTGTAGCTAGCTTAGGGTTTATTTTATCGGTAAGTATTTAGTTTTTATTAGGATTAATTTATTTAATTATGGTAAATTTATTTAGTTTAATTTAAATTATATTTAAGTTAGAGGGGTGTTAGGGTTAGTGTTAGACTTAGGTTTATTGGTTAATAAATTTATAATATTGGCGGCGGCATATTAGGGGTTAATAAATTTAATATAGTTGTGGCGACGTTGGGGAGGCAGATTAGGGGTTAATAAATATAATGTAGGTGTCGGCGACGTTGGGGGCAGCAGATTAGGGCTTCATAGGGATAATGTAGGTGGAGGCGGTGTCCGGAGCGGCAGATTAAGGGTTAATAATATAATGCAGGTGTCAGCGATGTCAGGGGCGGCAGATTAGGGGTTAATAAGTGTAAGTGTAGGGGTGTTTAGACTCGGGTTTCATGTTAGGGTGTTAGGTGCATACATAAAATTCCTTTCCCCATAGGAAACAATGGGGCTGCGTTAGAAGCTGGACGATTCTTTTTTGCAGGTGTTAGGTTTTTTTTCAGCCAGCTCAGCCCCATTGTTTCCTATGGGGAAATCGTGCACGAGCACGTTTAGCCAGCTCACCGCTGACTTAAGCACCTAAGAATACATTATAAACACCTATGTATTTCAAGATTCCTACCAATGATTGAAAGTGTCTATTGTGCAAGCTGCAAATTAAAAACAAATAACCCTTTAGATGTTAATGCCAAATCAGTTAAAGCAATTTTTTTTTTCTGATAAGAATTATGCTATGTTTGATGGCCTAATTTCTAATTCTTTCTCCAGTTAAAGGGACATTAAACCCAATATTTTTCTTTTATTATTCAGATAGAGAATACAATTTTAAGCAACATTTTAATTTACTTCTATTATCTAATTTGCTTCATTCTTTAGATATCCTTTGTAGAAGAACTAGCAATGCACATGGGCGAGCCAATCACATGAGGCATCTATGTGCAGCCACCAATAAGCAGCTACTGAGCCTATCTAGATATGCTTTTCAGCAATAAGAATATCAAGATAATAAAGCAAATTAGATCAAAGTAAATTAGAAAGTTGCTTAAAATTGCATGCTCTTTCTAAATCATGAAAGAAAAGTTTGGGTTTTAGGTCCCTTTGAATAAAATGAATTTCTTTCCTTATATCTTCTTTAGAAGGATGTTTAGAAACACGTTGTGTGAACCAAAGGTTTTCTAACTTTTTTCACTTTTCGCATACTTTTGAGACTAAAGTGAAACTCTTTTTATTATTTTTTTAATGCTTGAGGTCGAAAGGAATCCATAATGTAATAACATTATTTAATGAAAAATACTGAAAATGAAAGGGACAGTCTGGTCAAAATTTAAATGCACATAGATAAATTACATCTTGGAATAGAAATATATTTGCAATATACATGTATTGGCAAAAATGCTTCTAGTAAAAGTTATCACTGATTTAGTGTTAACAATTTTCTCTGCACGTGCATGTGAGGCATAGCTAGATATTCTCAGTGCACCAGCATTTTAAATACTGCAGCTACTTAGAGCACCAGTGGGACTTTTATCATGTTAGCAATTAACAAATTGATTCATTACCAGATGGTTCAAGCACCTTGGGCTCTCTGAGCAAGTGTGTCTAAAATGCTGGTGCACGGTGCATACTTCAATACACTTTTAAAAAAGCTATAGCTTTCATTAGAAGCATTTTTGCTAATGCATGTATGTTACATAAATGATTTGATTTAAAACTGAAATGCATCCATGGGGATTCCAATTTTGGCTGGAATGTCCCTTTAAGGGGTCGATTTATCAAATGCTTCACCCCGCTACAGCTACAGGTTCTTACAAGAGAACCTGAAGTCCGTATTTAACAAGCAGTAGTCATAAGACCCCTGCTTCCCTAACATTTCGCCACCTCTGATGTGGCGAATTTCAATCTCCCGGTTTCGTCCAACCGGGGAGATTGACAGCTCCTGGCTGCGTGTGATTGGCTGTGTGTGGGCAGTGGGCAGGATTGTATGCAAGTGCAGATAGTGCTTGTGTACAATGCTGAATTCCAGCAGCGAAATGCAGTCCGTTCCGTCAGAAGCGAGCTGCGGCGGACAGGGCATGTATGTGCGCCGCTGTCCGAGGCAGCATGATAAATCGACCCCTAAGAAGCAGATAAGAAAATATTACACACTAAAAGCTTTCACACATAATATAACATATGCTTGAAAATACTATGAGTAACTGGAATTATGCATTACTCTTAAAAAAAATGTGCTAAGTGGAAAAAATGAATGCATAAAGTTATTTTGCTACTTTATGTTTGTTCTATTTTGGGGCATGCCAGTGCATAATTGAACAATAAAACAGTTTCTTATTAAAACATATATATTTTCATTGTTACAGCAAAACTGCTACATTAAAAATATATATATATTATTGTGTAAATATGTGACAGAAAGCAATTTACAAAAATATACACATTGTTGTCTTTTAAAGTTTTATTTTGTTTTAATTTAACAATATTTCTTTATCAATTTGTTTCACCTTACATAAATTAAATTAAGATGTTACAGTCCATATTCCTTTACAATTTAATAAATATACACAATACTACAAATTATTTCCAATCCATGCTTATACATTTTCCCAGCTCTCTTTAAATGCATAAAAATACTTACAGACAGTGGGAAAGATTACATATGCGGCGTCACCCGCATAAGCCGGCTGCAACGCCAGTTTTTAATAATAAAGTATATTAATCCCTAATCTGCCATTAACCCACATCACAATAAACCTAATACATGTATTAACCCCTAATCCGCCATTAACCCACAACGCAATATACCTAATAAATCTATTAATCCCTAATCCACCAAACCCACACAACGCAATAAACCTAATAAAACTATTAACCCCTAATCCGCCAAATCCACACAATGCAATAATCCTAATAAATCTATTAACCCCTAATCCACCAAACCCCCACAATGCAAATAACTAATTAAATTACTAAGCCCCCTAACCTTACACCCCCCAAATTAACCCTAATTACCTAAATTAAAAAATACTAATTTACAATTAAAATAAAAAAGGTAACATTACTTAAAAATAAAAAACCTAAGATTAAATTAGTCTAATATTACAAAAAAAAAAAGTCTAACATTACATAAAATAATAAACCAAATTATCCAAAATGAAAAAAATAAATCTAATTCCTATGAAAATAAGAAAGCCCCCCAAAATAAAAACACCCCCTAATCTAATACTAACAGCCAATTGAAAAGCCAATAGGATTTCAGTAGCTCTCATCCTATTGGCTGATTTGAATTTGAAGAATCAGCCAATAGCAATGCAAGGGACGCCATATTTAAACGCGTACCTTGAATTCACTATTCAGTGTACAGAGGCGATCGTACGTAGAGGATCCTCCACGCTCCATGGCTCCGCGGTCGCCGGTCCTGCTCCGCGCTCATCTCCGCTCCGTGCCGGCTTGTTCCTGGATGAAGAAGGAAGTGATCCCCGCTTAGAAGAAGATGTCAGCCGCTTGGAAGAAGACTTCACCGCCTGGAACAGGCTTCTCTGCCGGACTTCAGAAATGATGAATACCTATTTGGGGGTTAGAGTTAGGATTTTTTTTGGGGGGGGTTTAGATTAGGGATTTATTGGGCACTCTTAAAATAGTTGAATGCCCTTTTAAGGGCAATAAAAGAGCCCATACAAATGCCCCTTTAGGGGCAATGGGTAGTTTAGGATTTTTTAGTGTTAGGTTTTTTTATTTTGGGAGTTTGTTGGGTGGTGGGTTTTACTATTAGAGGGGGAACAGTATCTTTTAAGGTAAAAGAGCTGTTTTACTTAGGGCAATGCCCTACAAAAGGAGCTTTTAAGGGATATTGGTAGTTTAGCATTAGTTTAGGGTTTTTTTATTTTTGGGGGAATTTTTTATTTTCATAGGGATTAGGTTTACTTTTTTTATTTTGGATAATTTTGCTTATTACTTTCTGTAATGTTAGACTTTTTTTATTTTTGGTAATTTTAGATTAATTTATTTTAATTTAATCTTAGGTTTATTTTTCTTAGTACTGTTAGGATTTTTATTTTAATTGTAATTTAGCATTTTATTATTTTATGTAATTTGGGGTTAATTTAGTGGGTGTTAGGTTAGGGGGCTTAGTAATTAAATTAGTCATTTGCATTGTGGGGGGTTGGCGGATTAGGGGTTAATAGGTTAATTAGGGTACTTGCATTGTGGGGGGTTGGCGGATTAGGGGTTAAACGTTTATTAGGATTATTACATTGTGTGGGTTTGGCGTATTAGGGGTTAATAGATTTATAAGGTTTGTTGTGATGTGGGTTAATGGTGGATTAGGGGTTAATAGTTTTAATAGGTACTTTGTGATGTGGGTTAATGGCAAATTAGGGGTTAATACATTTATTAGGTAGTTTGCGATGTTGGGGTTGGCGGATTTAGGGGTTAATACTTTTACTAAGTAGATCGCTATGTGGGTGAATGGTGGATTAGGGGTTAATAGTTTAATTAGGCATATTGCGTTGTGGTGGGTTGTTGGTTTAGGGGTTAATACATATATTATTAGTTGCGATGTGGGGGAATTGTGGATATAGGTGTTTTTACTTGTCGGGTTTATTTTTGGGAGGCGTGTTAGACTTTTATGGGAGATTTGATATTTTTTTTTATTTTCTTAGGCGCCGGCAATTTCTAAAGTGCCGTAAGTCACTGGTGACTCAAGAAATTTATATTTACGCACATTTCTTGACATCGCTAGGTTATCCGACTTACGGCACTTTATGAAATGCCGGCGCCATATATGTGATACCCGATGTGCGAGCTGAAATTACGGGCGGCACGGGTTTCAGCAGTTACACTGAAGCTTGCACCGCATATGTAATCTCGCCCAGTATGATCTCCACATAACATGTCACATCCAATAATGCCTCTAAAAGTAAAATTTCTATAAAATCCATTTTCTTTGCTACATCTAATATATTTAGGATGTATTAGAGTTTGTGTATTAAAGGGATTTTAAACAGTTCTTTGGTAAAAACCAATATGTTAAAGCAAAGTAAACATAAAAAGAAACAGATTGTGTAAAACAAATCAACAAAAAATTTACTTGTTTTCTTGCAACAGCAAAATAAGAGTGAAGACATTTTTTAAACAAGAAACATTCTGCCAGTTCTGAGCATGAGCAATATGACTCCCTGTTCTCTATTCTATTCACTTAAAGGGACATTCCAGCCAAAATTGAAATCCCCATGGATGCATTTCAGTGTTGAATAGAAGTATTTTTGTAAAATGCTTTTTGTAAAAGCTATAGCTGTTTCAAAAGTGTATTTAAGTATGCTCCATGCACCAGCATTTTAAACACAGCACTTGCTCAGAGATCCTAAGGTGCTTTTAGCATCTGGTAATGACAATCTGGTTCATTAATTGCTGACATGATACAATCCCCACTGGTGCTCTGAGCAGCAGCAGTATTTACAATGCTGGTGCACTAAGAATATCTAGAATGTCTTCACATGCACGTGCAGAGAAAAAATTTAACAATACAACAGTTATAACTTTCACTAGAAGATTTTTTGCAAATAAGTGTATATTTCAAATATGTTTCTATTTAAAAATGTAATTAATATATGTACATTTAAAATTTGACCAGAATGTCCCTTTCAATACTAACCCAACTCTGAAAGTTTTATGACACCATGCTAGATATAGAGACCACAGCCTCATTGTAGGGCTGTGACAGGCAGTAATGGACACTGCACAAATACATTTAAAAAAATAAATACGTAAAAAGTAAAATCCATTTAAATAGCTGAATTATACACATTACAATCATTTCTATTAAAGTGAATGTAAATTTTGATGATAAAGTGCCTGTTTTTTAAAAATTCGATTAAAAACAGGGGCACTTTAATTCATCAAAATTTACATTTCACTTGTGTTGTGAAAATACTTACCTTTTAATCTTGACAGCCGCTCCAGCTTCCCCCGGTCGTCGCAAGCCTCATTTTAGACCCAGAAATAGGCTTTGCCATGGGCGGAGGAATCGATGCAGCAGCTGTCAAGATTAAAACATGAGTGAAATGTAAATTTTGATGAATTAAAGTGCCCCTGTTTTTAATTGAATTTTTATCATCAAAATTTACATTCAATTTAAGCATAAGCCACTGCTTAATGCTTTTTTTATTACAACAATGACTATTTAATATCTTTTTAACACGATTAATTGCTGTTATTGAGTATGAGATACAACTGTTTTTCCATGTTCCATTATAAAAAAAAAAGTGTGTATGACAAATAGGGTACTGCAAAATGTGGGATAAAAATATAATTTCCAAGCTGCAACAAGGTTTACACTCTTGAGCAATAAAAGCAAATGATTAAGTTAGCCATGCAGTGTCAGGAAGTATAAAACAGTTCTTGAAACTTTGCAGTTACCATACAAAAGCTTTTCATAAACGTTGTTTCCTGATCTTCATTAAACATCAACATTAAGCTGCCATATGGCAATTAGCTGCCTCCTGAAATCAATAAAAAAGCAACAATTTAGAAAACGTTGTACAGTAAAATAGTTCAATAATTATTTTCTTCCAATAGTGTGTCAAAGGGTTGTTAATGTAAATGTTGTCCAGATGAGGTCCCATTACATGGAAAGGAAGAAGAAAAAAAAAATATGACTTTCTGTTTGAACTCTCTTAAAAAATTGATTGCACAAATAAACCATAACAAGTAACATTAAAGGGTGGGAGAAAACATGACCTTTACTCAAATACTACTTAGACTTGCTATATTGCTAGCAATGAATGTAATCATTTATACATTGGAAAAAACAGCTATTTTTTTCCCTAAAAAGAAGTGTGGACAAAGTCACATTAACTACTTTATCTTGAAAAAAAAATGTATAGACTAAGTGTAAAATAATTGGGGAAAAAATATATTTAACTTAAGCAAACATTAACCACTAAGGGATAGATTACTAGTGGTGTACTAACAGTTGCGCGCAAGTGAAAAAAAAGGGGTTTATTGCGGCTGTTTGTGCGCATCAGGTTTTTCACTCATATTACAAGTAGAAAGTAAATGTGATCACTTAAGCACATTTTAAGTTATTGCATGCGTCAGGTTAGCACGACCACAGAGCTGAGGTTAACTGTTCGTGTCTAAATATGTATATGTATGTGTATATATATATATATATATATATATATATACAAACAATCAAGGTAACAGCGCTCAACGGGACCCCACAATGATAACTGTAAAAAGTACCTGTCTTCCCGTAGGTTGCGGCACGCTGTAGAAAGTGGAAGTAATTGATAGGAGGAGATCTGCAGCTGTAAGCGCTCAGTACCCGGTCTGTGAGCCGGATCAAAATTAGTTAGAAATCCAAAAGAGGCAGAGCGCAGAAAAAGCGCAAGAGGACTCCTTGTTAGGTAAAAATATTAATAATTTGCCCCCTCTTACGCCAACCTTTTTATGGGTTGGTGGGAGCTGTTCCACGTCTTTGGAGACAGAAATCCCTACAAAGAAAATATGGTACTTTTTTTCAGGTACATAGACGATCTGCTGTTTATTTTTGAAAGGGATACATCTGAAGTAGAAGGCTTCTGCAACGATCTAAATCAAAACCAATGTGGCCTGAAATTTGTTGGAGAGTATAATTCCGAGTCCATTAACTTTTTGGATTTGGAATTAAGAGCAAATCAGGAAAGGCAAGTCATAATAACATCTCTATATAGAAAACCAACAGCTGGTAATACCACTTTACAATATGACTCATGTCATCCCAAACATGTGCTTAAAGGTGTCCCCAAAGGGGAATACATAAGAGCCAGGAGAAACTGCTCCAATGATGAAGACTTTGTGAGACAATGTGATATCATAACCACTAGATTAAAACAGGTTCCAATGAGGAAACACTGATTAAGGCCAAACAAGAGGTACAAGAAAAGACTAGGGAAGAATTACTTAAATATAGGACAAATAAATCTGATTCCAAAGATAAAAACAAACTCAGATTTATTACTACCTATAGCAAAGATTTTAATAACATTAAAAAAATTGTAAAAGAAACAATTCCTGTCTTATACTCAGACCCTACGTTAAAAACAATAATCAGTAAAGGAATAGACATAGTATCTAAAAGAGGTAAGACTCTATCTAATTATCTTTCTCCATCTGATCTCCCTAGTAAGACCAACAAATGTTGGCTGAAAGGAAGAAAGGGTTTCTTCAAATGCAGAAGAAATATCTGTAAAACTTGTCACCATGTAATTGAAGGAGACAGCTTTATCTCCAATGCTACACAACAAAGACATAATAGTAATTACTACATAAATTGTTCAACAACACATGTAGTGTACCTACTTACATGTCAAATGTGCAATATTCAATATGTAGGTAAAATGAAGCGTAGTATCAAAGATAGATTTCTCCAACATTTAAGATCCATAGAAGATGACGAAACAGATACGCCGGTATCCAGACATTTAAAAAATCATCACAATGCTGATGCCTCCCTACTAAAAATTCAGGGCATAGATCATGTCCCTGTATGGAAAAGAGGGGGAGATAGGGAAGATAAACTGAATAAACGCGAAGTTTTTTGGATTTTTAAGTTGCAGACTAGTAATCCTTTAGGCCTCAATATGAGGAGAGATCTGGATTTATTTGTAAATTAAAATATAACATTTAGCATGCTAGAAAATATTTACTTTTAAATCTTATCAAACACACTATGCAGTCAAATGTTTTCCAAAAAAAAAGTAAAAAAAAAGCCAAATATGATATAATGGGTATCAACTAATTATTAAGCCATATCAATGTGATTAAAATACATACAATTGAATTTATGTGCAGTAGTACACACTTAGTGGAATTAGGGCCAAAGCACATATCGAATATACATTGTTTTCCTTCATACACTTCAAATAAACTTAGGTTTAGATTATTGAAATTTTGACACAATGTCTCAAAATATTGTATACTGTTACTTTAAGAAATCAAGCTATAAAGTTACTAATGATCAGGACCACACACATGCAGTGACCAAGTGAGGTCCTGATCAGCAGACAGTGGCCTAGATTTAGAGTTCGGCGGTAGCCGTGAAAACCAGCGTTAGAGGCTCCTAACGCTGGTTTTAGGCTACCGCCGGTATTTGGAGTCACTCAAAATAGGGTCTAACGCTCACTTTTCAGCCGCGACTTTTCAATACCGCAGATCCCCTTACGTCAATTGCGTATCCTATCTTTTCAATGGGATCTTTCTAACGCCGGTATTTAGAGTCGTTTCTGAAGTGAGCGTTAGAGCTCTAACGACAAAACTCCAGCCGCCGGAAAATAGCAGGAGTTAAGAGCTTTCTGGGCTAACGCCGGTTCATAAAGCTCTTAACTACTGTACCCTAAAGTACACTAACACCCATAAACTACCTATGTACCCCTAAACCGAGGTCCCCCCACATCGCCGCCACTCGATTACATTTTTTTACCCCTAATCTGCCGACCGCCACCTACGTTATACTTATGTACCCCTAATCTGCTGCCCCTAACCCCGCCGACCCCTGTATTATATTTATTAACCCCTAATCTGCCCCCCACAACGTCGCCGACACCTGCCTACACTTATTAACCCCTAATCTGCCGAGCGGACCTGAGCGATACTATAATAAAGTTATTAACCCATAATCCGCCTCACTAACCCTATCATAAATAGTATTAACCCCTAATCTGCCCTCCCTAACATCGCCGACACCTAACTTCAATTATTAACCCCTAATCTGACGACCGGAGCTCACCGCTACTATAATAAATGGATTAACCCTTAAAGCTAAGTCTAACCCTAACCCTAACACCCCCCTAAGTTAAATATAATTTAAATCTAACGAAATTAATTAACTCTTATTAAATAAATTATTCCTATTTAAAGCTAAATACTTACCTGTAAAATAAATCCTAATATAGCTACAATATAAATTATAATTATATTGTAGCTATTTTAGGATTAATATTTATTTTACAGGCAACTTGGTAATTATTTTAACCAGGTACAATAGCTATTAAATAGTTAAGAACTATTTAATAGTTACCTAGTTAAAATAATAATAAAATTATCTGTAAAATAAATCCTAACCTAAGTTATAATTAAACCTAACACTACCCTATCAATAAATTAATTAAATAAAATACCTACAATTACCTACAATTAACCTAACACTACGCTATCAATAAATAAATTAAATACAATTTCTACAAATAACTACAATTACATAAACTAACTAAAGTACAAAAAATAAAAAAGAACTAAGTTACAAAAAATAAAAAAATATTTACAAACATAACAAAACTATTACAGCAATTTTAAACTAATTACACCTACTCTAAGCCCCCTAATAAAATAACAAAGACCCCCAAAATAAAAAATTCCCTACCCTATTCTAAATTAATAAATGTAAAAGCTCTTTTACCTTACCAGCCCTGAACAGGGCCCTTTGCGGAGCATGCCCCAAGAAAATCAGCTCTTTTGCCTGTAAAAAAAAACATACAATACCCCCCCCAACATTACAACCCACCACCCACATACCCCTAATCTAACCCAAACCCCCCTTAAATAAACTTAACACTAAGCCCCTGAAGATCTTCCTACCTTGTCTTCACCATCCAGGTATCACCGATCTGTCCTGGCATCCGGTGCTGAAGAGGTCCAGAAGAGGCTCCAAAGTCTTCCTCCTATCCGGCAAGAAGAGGACATCCGGACCGGCAAACATCTTCTCCAAGCGGCATCTTCGATCTTCTTCCATCCGGTGCGGAGCGGGTCCATCTTGAATCAGCCGACGCGGATCCATCCTCTTCTTCCGGCGTCTCCCGACGAATGACGGTTCCTTTAAGGGACGTCATCCAAGATGGCGTCCCTCGAATTCCGATTGGCTGATAGGATTCTATCAGCCAATCGGAATTAAGGTAGGAATATTCTGATTGGCTGATGGAATCAGCCAATCAGAATCAAGTTCAATCCGATTGGCTGATCCAATCAGCCAATCAGATTGAGCTCGCATTCTATTGGCTGATCGGAACCG
The DNA here is from genome assembly GCF_027579735.1 of Bombina bombina. Taxonomy (NCBI): domain Eukaryota; kingdom Metazoa; phylum Chordata; class Amphibia; order Anura; family Bombinatoridae; genus Bombina; species Bombina bombina. The sequence continues at coordinate 1,044,474,095 of NC_069502.1, forward strand.
CCAATAGAATGCGAGCTCAATCTGATTGGTTGATTGGATCAGCCAATCGGATTGAACTTGATTCTGATTGGCTGATTCCATCAGCCAATCAGAATATTCCTACCTTAATTCCGATTGGCTGATAGAATCCTATCAGCCAATCGGAATTCGAGGGACTCCATCTTGGATGACGTCCCTTAAAGGAACCGTCATTCGTCGGGAGACGCCGGAAGAAGAGGATGGATCCGCGTCGGCTGATTCAAGATGGACCCGCTCCACACCGGATGGAAGAAGATCGAAGATGCCGCTTGGAGAAGATGTTTGCCGGTCCGGATGTCCTCTTCTTGTCGGATAGGAGGAAGACTTTGGAGCCTCTTCTGGACCTCTTCAGCACCGGATGCCAGGACGGATCGGTGATACCTGGATGGTGAAGACAAGGTAGGAAGATCTTCAGGGGCTTAGTGTTAGGTTTATTTAAGGGGGGTTTGGGTTAGATTAGGGGTATGTGGGTGGTGGGTTGTAATGTTGGGGGGTATTGTATGTTTTTTTTTACAGGCAAAAGAGCTGATTTTCTTGGGGCATGCCCCGCAAAGGGCCCTGTTCAGGGCTGGTAAGGTAAAAGAGCTTTTACATTTATTAATTTAGAATAGGGTAGGGAATTTTTTATTTTGGGGGTCTTTGTTATTTTATTAGGGGGCTTAGAGTAGGTGTAATTAGTTTAAAATTGTTGTAATATTTTTCTTATGTTTGTAAATATTTGTTTATTTTTTGTAACTTAGTTCTTTTTTATTTTTTGTACTTTAGTTAGTTTATTTCATTGTATTTATTTGTAGATATTGTATTTAATTAATTTATTGATAGTGTAGTGTTAGGTTTTATTGTAGGTAATTGTAGGTATTTTATTTAATTAATTTATTGATAGGGTAGTGTTAGGTTTAATTATAACTTAGGTTAGGACTTATTTTACAGGTAATTTTGTTATTATTTTAACTAGGTAACTATTAAATAGTTCTTAACTATTTAATAGCTATTGTACCTGGTTAAAATAAATACAAAGTTACCTGTAAAATAAATCTAAATCCTAAAATAGCTACAATGTAATTATAATTTATATTGTAGCTATATTAGGGTTTATTTTACAGGTAAGTATTTAGCTTTACAGGGAGTGCAGAATTATTAGGCAAATGAGTATTTTGACCACATCATCCTCTTTATGCATGTTGTCTTACTCCAAGCTGTATAGGCTCGAAAGCCTACTACCAATTAAGCATATTAGGTGATGTGCATCTCTGTAATGAGAAGGGGTGTGGTCTAATGACATCAACACCCTATATCAGGTGTGCATAATTATTAGGCAACTTCCTTTCCTTTGGCAAAATGGGTCAAAAGAAGGACTTGACAGGCTCAGAAAAGTCAAAAATAGTGAGATATCTTGCAGAGAGATGCAGCACTCTTAAAATTGCAAAGCTTCTGAAGCGTGATCATCGAACAATCAAGCGTTTCATTCAAAATAGTCAACAGGGTCGCAAGAAGCGTGTGGAAAAACCAAGGCGCAAAATAACTGCCCATGAACTGAGAAAAGTCAAGCGTGCAGCTGCCAAGATGCCACTTGCCACCAGTTTGGCCATATTTCAGAGCTGCAACATCACTGGAGTGCCCAAAAGCACAAGGTGTGCAATACTCAGAGACATGGCCAAGGTAAGAAAGGCTGAAAGACGACCACCACTGAACAAGACACACAAGCTGAAACGTCAAGACTGGGCCAAGAAATATCTCAAGACTGATTTTTCTAAGGTTTTATGGACTGATGAAATGAGTGAGTCTTGATGGGCCAGATGGATGGGCCCGTGGCTGGATTGGTAAAGGGCAGAGAGCTCCAGTCCGACTCAGACGCCAGCAAGGTGGAGGTGGAGTACTGGTTTGGGCTGGTATCATCAAAGATGAGCTTGTGGGGCCTTTTCGGGTTGAGGATGGAGTCAAGCTCAACTCCCAGTCCTACTGCCAGTTTCTGGAAGACACCTTCTTCAAGCAGTGGTACAGGAAGAAGTCTGCATCCTTCAAGAAAAACATGATTTTCATGCAGGACAATGCTCCATCACACGCGTCCAAGTACTCCACAGCGTGGCTGGCAAGAAAGGATATAAAAGAAGAAAATCCAATGACATGGCCTCCTTGTTCACCTGATCTGAACCCCATTGAGAACCTGTGGTCCATCATCAAATGTGAGATTTACAAGGAGGGAAAACAGTACACCTCTCTGAACAGTGTCTGGGAGGCTGTGGTTGCTGCTGCACGCAATGTTGATGGTGAACAGATCAAAACACTGACAGAATCCATGGATGGCAGGCTTTTGAGTGTCCTTGCAAAGAAAGGTGGCTATATTGGTCACTGATTTGTTTTTGTTTTGTTTTTGAATGTCAGAAATGTATATTTGTGAATGTTGAGATGTTATATTGGTTTCACTGGTAAAAATAAATAATTGAAATGGGTATATATTTGTTTTTTGTTAAGTTGCCTAATAATTATGCACAGTAATAGTCACCTGCACACACAGATATCCCCCTAAAATAGCTATAACTAAAAACAAACTAAAAACTACTTCCAAAACTATTCAGCTTTGATATTAATGAGTTTTTTGGGTTCATTGAGAACATGGATGTTGTTCAATAATAAAATTAATCCTCAAAAATACAACTTGCCTAATAATTCTGCACTCCCTGTAAACAGGAATAATTTATTTAATAAGAGTTAATTAATTTCGTTAGATGTAAATTATATTTAATTTAGGGGGGTGTTAGTGTTAGGGTTAGACTTAGCTTTAGGGGTTAATCCATTTATTATAGTAGCGATGAGCTCCGGTCGTCAGATTAGGGGTTAATAATTGAAGTTAGGTGTCGGCGATGTTAGGGAGGGCAGATTAGGGGTTAATACTATTTATGATAGGGTTAGTGAGGCGGGTTAGGGGTTAATAACTTTATTATAGTAGCGCTCAGGTCCGCTCAGCAGATTAGGGGTTAATAAGTGTAGGCAGGTGTCGGCGACGTTGAGGGGGGCAGATTAGGGGTTAATAAATATAATATAGGGGTCGGCGGTGTTAGGGGCAGCAGATTAGGGGTACATAAGGATAACGTAGGTTGCGGCGGTGTACGGAGCGGAAGATTAGGGGTTAAAAATAATATGCAGGGGTCAGCGATAGCGGGGGCGGCAGATTAGGGGTTAATAAGTGTAAGGTTAGGGGTGTTTAGACTCGGGGTACATGTTAGAGTGTTAGGTGCAGACGTAGGAAGTGTTTCCCCATAGGAAACAATGGGGCTGCGTTAGGAGCTGAACGCTGCTTTTTTGCAGGTGTTAGGTTTTTTTACAGCTCAAACAGCCCCATTGTTTCCTATGGGAGAATCGTGCACGAGCACGTTTTTGAGGCTGGCCGCGTCCGTAAGCACCGCTGGTATCAAGAGTTGCATTTGCGGTAAAAATGCTCTACGCTCCTTTTTTGGAGCCTAACGCAGCATTTTTTTGAACTCTCGATACCAGAGTTAATTTTATGCTGCGGCCAGAAAAAAGCCCGTGGAGCGTTAACAGCCCATCTACCGCCAAACTCCAAATCTAGGCCAGTGTGTTTGTTTTTATCTCTTGTGCTACACACAGCCCTGGTAGCTGTTATGTTTTTACTCCGTGTAAAGTTTGAATAAAACTGGAATATTTTTACCTAACAAGGAGTCCTCTTGCGCTTTTTCTGCCTCTTTTGGATATATATATATATATATATATATATATATATATATGTCTATATATGTGTACATATGCATTTATATGTGTGTATATATGTATTTACAGACATATGTACACATATAAACACATAAATACATATGTACACATTTATAGACATATATATATATATATATATATATATATATATATATATATATATATATATAGTTTACTGAAGCCCTTTGCAGTAGTGCACTATATATATCCAATCAGCCAATCAGATTGAGCTCGCATTCTATTGGCTGTTCCGATCAGCCAATAGAATGTGAGCTCAATCTGATTGGCTGATTGGATCAGCCAATCGGATTGAACTTGAATCTGATTGGCTGATTCAATCAGCCAATCAGATTTTTCTTACCTTAATTCCGATTGGCTGATAGAATTCTATCAGCCAATCGGAATTTGAGGGATGCCATCTTGGATGACGTCCCTTAAAGGAACCGTCATTCGTCGGGAGACGCCGGAAGAAGAGAATGGATCCGCGTCGGCTGATTCAAGATGGACCCGCTCCACACCGGATGGAAGAAGATCGAAGATGCCGCTTGGAGAAGATGTTTGCCGGTCCGGATGTCCTCTTCTTGCCGGATAGGAGGAAGACTTTGGAGCCTCTTCTGGACCTCTTCAGCACCGGATGCCAGGACGGATCGGTGATACCTGGATGGTGAAGACAAGGTAGGAAGATCTTCAGGGGCTTAGTGTTAGGTTTATTTAAGGGGGGTTTGGGTTAGATTAGGGGTATGTGGGTGGTGGGTTGTAATGTTGGGGGGGGGGTATTGTATGTTTTTTTTTACAGGCAAAAGAGCTGATTTTCTTGGGGCATGCCCCGCAAAGGGCCCTGTTCAGGGCTGGTAAGGTAAAAGAGCTTTTACATTTATTAATTTAGAATAGGGTAGGGAATTTTTTATTTTGGGGGTCTTTGTTATTTTATTAGGGGGCTTAGAGTAGGTGTAATTAGTTTAAAATTGTTGTAATATTTTTCTTATGTTTGTAAATATTTGTTTATTTTTTGTAACTTAGTTCTTTTTTATTTTTTGTACTTTAGTTAGTTTATTTCATTGTATTTATTTGTAGATATTGTATTTAATTAATTTATTGATAGTGTAGTGTTAGGTTTTATTGTAGGTAATTGTAGGTATTTTATTTAATTAATTTATTGATAGGGTAGTGTTAGGTTTAATTATAACTTAGGTTAGGACTTATTTTACAGGTAATTTTGTTATTATTTTAACTAGGTAACTATTAAATAGTTCTTAACTATTTAATAGCTATTGTACCTGGTTAAAATAAATACAAAGTTACCTGTAAAATAAATATAAATCCTAAAATAGCTACAATGTAATTATAATTTATATTGTAGCTATATTAGGGTTTATTTTACAGGTAAGTATTTAGCTTTAAATAGGAATAATTTATTTAATAAGAGTTAATTAATTTCGTTAGATGTAAATTATATTTAACTTAGGGGGGTGTTAGTGTTAGGGTTAGACTTAGCTTTAGGGGTTAATCCATTTATTATAGTAGCGATGAGCTCCGGTCGTCAGATTAGGGGTTAATAATTGAAGTTAGGTGTCGGCGATGTTAGGGAGGGCAGATTAGGGGTTAATACTATTTATGATAGGGTTAGTGAGGCGGGTTAGGGGTTAATAACTTTATTATAGTAGCGCTCAGGTCCGCTCGGCAGATTAGGGGTTAATAAGTGTAGGCAGGTGTCGGCGACGTTGAGGGGGGCAGATTAGGGGTTAATAAATATAATATAGGGGTCGGCGGTGTTAGGGACAGCAGATTAGGGGTACATAAGGATAAATATAATATAGGGGTCGGCGGTGTACGGAGCGGAAGATTAGGGGTTAAAAATAATATGCAGGGGTCAGCGATAGCGGGGGCGGCAGATTAGGGGTTAATAAGTGTAAGTTTAGGGGTGTTTAGACTCGGGGTACATGTTAGAGTGTTAGGTGCAGACGTAGGAAGTGTTTCCCCATAGGAAACAATGGGGCTGCGTTAGGAGCTGAACGCTGCTTTTTTGCAGGTGTTAGGTTTTTTTACAGCTCAAACAGCCCCATTGTTTCCTATGGGAGAATCGTGCACGAGCACGTTTTTGAGGCTGGCCGCGTCCGTAAGCACCGCTGGTATCGAGAGTTGCATTTGCGGTAAAAATGCTCTACGCTCCTTTTTTGGAGCCTAACGCAGCATTTTTTTGAACTCTCGATACCAGAGTTAATTTTATGCTGCGGCCAGAAAAAAGCCTGTGGAGCGTTAACAGCCCATCTACCACCAAACTCCAAATCTAGGCCAGTGTGTTTGTTTTTATCTCTTGTGCTACACACAGCCCTGGTAGCTGTTATGTTTTTACTCCGTGTAAAGTTTGAATAAAGCTGGAATATTTTGACCTAACAAGGAGTCCTCTTGCGCTTTTTCTGCCTCTTTTGGATATATATATATATATATATATATATATATATATGTCTATATATGTGTACATATGCATTTATATGTGTGTATATATGTATTTACAGACATATATACACATATAAACACATAAATACATATGTACACATTTATAGACATATATATATATATATATATATATATATATAGTTTACTGAAGCCCTTTGCAGTAGTGCACTATATATATCCAATCAGCCAATCAGATTGAGCTCGCATTCTATTGGCTGTTCCGATCAGCCAATAGAATGTGAGCTCAATCTGATTGGCTGATTGGATCAGCCAATCGGATTGAACTTGAATCTGATTGGCTGATTCAATCAGCCAATCAGATTTTTCTTACCTTAATTCCGATTGGCTGATAGAATTCTATCAGCCAATCGGAATTTGAGGGATGCCATCTTGGATGACGTCATTTAAAGGAACCTTCATTCGGACTTAGGAAGAGGATGGATCCGCGTCGGCTGCTTCAAGATGGTCCCGCTCCGCGCCGGATGGAAGAAGATAGAAGATGCCGCTTGGATGAAGATGTTTGCCGGTCCAGATCTCCTCTTCTTGCCGGATAGGATGAAGACTTCGGAGCCTCTTCTGGACCTCTTCTTGCCGGATAGGAGGAAGACTTCGGACCCTCTTCTGGACGGATCGGTGATACCCAGCGTGGTGAAGACAAGGTAGGAAGATCTTCAGGGGCTTAGTGTTAAGTTTTTTAAGGGGCGTTTGGGTTAGATTAGGGGTATGTGGGTGGTGGGTTGTAATGTTGGGGGGGGGGTATTGTATGTTTATTTAAATGCAAAAGAGCTGTTTTCTTTGGGGCATGCCCCGCAAAAGGCCCTTTTAAGGGCTGGTAAGGTAAAAGAGCTTTACAATTTTTATTTTAGAATAGGGTAGGGCATTTTTTTATTTTGGGGGGCTTTGTTATTTTTTTAGGGGGCTTAGAGTAGGTGTAATTAGTTTAAAATTCTTGTAATCTTTTTTTATCTTTTGTAATTTAGTGTTTGGTTTTTTTTGTAATTTAGTGGGGGTATTTTGTAATTTAATTTAGTTGATTTAATTGTAGATAATTGTAGATAGTTTATTTAATTAAATTATTGGTAGTGTAGTGTTAGGTTTAATTGTAACTTAGGTTAGGATTTATTTTACAGGTAATTTTGTAATTATTTTATTAACTATTTAATAGCTATTGTACCTGGTTAAAATAAATACAAAGTTGCCTGTAAAATAAATATTAATCCTAAAATAGCTACAATATAATTAATATTTATATTGTAGCTATATTAGGGTTTATTTTACAGGTAAGTATTTAGATTTAAATAGGAATAATTTATTTAATAAGATTTATTTTATTTTGTTAGAATAAAATTATATTTAATTTAGGGGGTTGTTAGGGTTAGATTTAGCTTTAGGGGTTAATACATTTATTAGAGTAGCGGCGAGGTCCGGTCGACAGATTAGGGGTTAATACTTGAAGTTAGGTGTCGGCGATGTTAGGGAGGGCAGATTAGGGGTTAATACTATTTATTATAGAGTTTGCGAGGCGGGAGTGAGGCGGATTAGGGGTTAATACATTTATTATAGTAGCGGTGAGGTCCGGTCCGCAGATTAGGGGTTAATAATTGTAGGTAGGTAGCGGCGACGTTGGGGGGGGGCAGATTAGGGGGTAATAAATATTATGTAGGGGTCGGCGATGTTAGGGGCAGCATATTAGGGGTACATAGGGATAATGTAGTTGGCGGCGGTGTGCGGTCGGCAGATTAGGGGTTAAAAAAATTTAATAGAGTGACGGCGTTTTGGGGGGACTTCGGTTTAGGGGTACATAGGTAGTTTATGGGTGTTAATATACTTTAGAGCACAGTAGTTAAGAGCTTTATGAACTGGTGTTAGCCCAGAAAGCTCTTAACTCCTGGCTTTTTTCTGCGGCTGGAGTCTTGTCGTTAGATTTCTAACGCTCACTTCAGCCAAGACTCTAAATACCGGCGTTAGAAAGATCCCATTGAAAAGATAGGATATGCAATTGGCGTAAGGGGATCTGCAGTATGGAAAAGTCCCGGCTGGAAAGTGAGCGTTAGACCCTTTCCTGACTGACTCTAAATACCAGCGGGCGGCAAACCCAAAACTCTAAATCTAGGCGTATGTATTCTTTGTGGAAGAAGCAGAAATGCATTACTGGGAGCAAGCTAGAGAACACACTGGGTGAGCAAATGACAAAAGGAAAATATGTGCTGCCACCAATCAGCAGCTAGTTCCCATTAGTGCATTGCTGATCCTGTGCCTACCTAGGTATCCTTTTCAACAAAGGATACCAAGAAAATGAAGCAAAGTAGATCATAGAAGTGAATTGGGAAGTTGTTTAAAAGTGCATGTTCTGCCTGAATTATGAACATTTAATTTTGACTTTACTGTTCCTTTAACATGCACAGGTTCTCATAATTTACTACATGTGCAGGAATTTTCATTTTTCATATGATACCATTTATTGGGGGGTAGTTATAAACGTGTCTACTTTTCCTGCCTTCGCCGGTTCAATACACCCGCCTAAGCTCGCCTAACATCGCCGCCGCAGACCTGCAAAAATTTGCCTAAGTTATCAAAAAAGCTGTCAAAAAGCCACGCACCAAGTACGGGGCGATGAGCAGCGGACTGTGAGAGTTATCACTCATCCGATCTCGCTGCTCTTCGGCTTTTTCACAGCTTTCTTGCTAGCCTGTCACTAAGCACCCACACTAACTACACTGTTCTACCCCTTATACCGGTGCCCCCGGAGCCCCCCCGCAACTAAATACAGTTACTAACCCCTAAACCGCCGCTCCGATTGGCTGATCCAATCAGCCAATCAGATTGAGCTCGCATTCTATTGGCTGTTCCGATCAGCATTTAGAATGCGAGCTTAATCTAATTGGCTGATTGGATCAGCCAATTGGATTGAACTTCAATCTGATTGGCTGATTCAATCAGCCAATCAGATTTTTCCTACCTTAATTCCGATTGGCTGATAGAATCCTATCAGCCAATCGGAATTGAAGGGACGCCATCTTGGATGACGTCCCTTAAAGGAGCCTTTATTCGTCGGTAGTCCGTCGGTAAAGAAGGATGTTCCGCGTCGGCGGGATGAAGATTGAAGACCCCGCTTGGAAGATGACATCGCCCGGATAGAAGACTTCTTCAGCGCCTCTTGGAAGATGACATCGCCCGGATGGAAGACTTCTTCAGCGCCGCTTGGAGGATCACTTCATCGGATGGAAGATTTCTTCAGCGCCACTTGGAGGATAACTTCTGCCGCTCCGGGTCTCCTCTTCGGTTCCATCGCTGCTCGGCTGAGTGAAGAGGACTCAAGGTAGGATGATCTTCAGGGGATTAGTGTTAGGTTATTTTAAGGGGGGTTTGGGTTAGATTAGGGGTATGCGGGTGGTGGGTTTTAATGTTCGGGGGGTTGTATTTTTCTTTTACAGGCAAAAGAGCTGAATTCTTTGTGGCATGCCCCACAAAATGCCCTTTTAAGGGCTGGTAAGGTAAAAGAGCTTTGAACTTTTTTAATTTAGAATAGGGTAGGGCATTTTTTTATTTTGGGGGGGTTTGTTATTTTATTAGGGGGCTTAGATTAGGTTAAGTAGCTTAAAATTGTTGTAATATTTTTAAAATGTTTGTAACTTATTTTTTTTATTTTTTGTAACTTAGATTTTTTTATTTTTTGTACTTTAGTTAGTTTATGTAATTGTATTTAATTGTAGTTATTTGTAGTTAATTTATTTAATTTATTTAATGATAGTGTAGTGTTAGGTTTAATTGTAACTTAGGTTAGGATTTATTTTACAGGTAATTTTGTATTTCTTTTAGCTAGGTAGTTATTAAATAGTTAATAACTATTTAACAACTATTCTAACTAGCTAAAATAAATACAAAGTTACCTGTAAAATAAATATAATTCAGAAAATAGCTACAATGTAATTATTAATTACATTGTAGCTATCTTAGGGTTTATTTTACAGGTAAGTATTTAGTTTTAAATAGGAATAATTTATTAAAGTATAGTGTAGTGTTAGGTGTAATTGTAACTTAGGTTAGTTTTTATTTTACAGGTAAATTTCTCTTTATTTTAGCTAGGTAAGCTATTAAATAGTTAATAACTATTTAATAGCTATTGTACCTAGTTAAAATAAATTGAAAGATGCCTGTAAAATAAAAATAAATCCTAAGATAGCTACAATATAATTATTATTTATATTGTAGCTATATTAGGGTTTATTTTAAAGGTAAGTATTTAATTTTAAATAGGATTAATTTAGTTCATAATAGAAATATTATTTAGATTTATTTATTTAATATTTAAGTTAGGTGGGTGTTAGGGTTAGTGTTAGACTTAGGTTTAGGGGTTAATAAATTTATTACCGTGGCGGCGGTGTAGTGGGGGGCAGGATTGGGGTTAATAAATGTATTATAGGTGGCGACGGTGTAGGGGGGCAGATTAGGGGTTAATAAATTTAATATAGGTTGCGGCAGGGTCTGGGAGCGGCGGTTTAGGGGTTAATACATATATTATAGTTGCGGTGGGCTCCGGGAGCGGCGGTTTTAGGGGTCAACATGTTTATTATAGCTTGCGGTGGGCTCCGGGAGCGGCGGTTTAGGGGTAAACACTTTATTTACTTGCGGCGGTGTAGGGGGGACAGATTAGGGGTGTTTAGACTCGAGGTACATGTTAGGGTGTTAGGTGTAGACAGCTCCCACAGGAATCAATGGGATGTCTGGCAGCAGCGAACTTGTACTTTCGCTATGGTCAGACTCCCATTGATTCCTGTGGGATCCGCCGCCTCCAGGGTGGCGGTTTGAAAACCAGGTACGCTGGGCCGGAAAAGTACTGAGTGTACCTGCTAGTTTTTTGATAACTAGCAAAAGTTGTCAGATTGTGCCGCACTTGTGTGCGGAACATCTGGAGTGACGTAAGAATCGATCTGTGTCGGACTGAGTCCGGCGGATCGAAGTTTACGTCACAAAATTCTACTTTTGCCAGTCTCTAGCCTTTGATAACTAAGGCGAATCAGCCTCGCCACAAATACGCTGCGGAATTCCAGCGTATTTGAGGTTGACGGCTTGATAACTAGGCCCCATAGTATCTACTGTTTGAAAAAAATTGTTGTTAAAGTATAGTGTAAAAACAATATCTAATTACTATTAAGTGCACGCACATTTATACACACGCAACAAGGTCCAAACGTCTGGGGCCACTATCATCTGCTTTTATTTCGGAATGAAAACAAAAAAAACAATACTAAATTGACAAAATATACAATATTTCAAAAACAAAACAAAAAATAATTTCCACTAATAAAAGTGAAAAATATATTTCTTTGGAAATAAAATATTCTCAATATTTGGCATAACTACCAATAAATGCTTTTACAAAGATAACGATTGTACTTTACTGCAACTATGGATTTTAATTACTAACACTTCGTTGTAATGTTTACTGTTCCTTTAATCGGCATAGACTAAACAAAATTGTGCAGAATTGTACAATATCACTCCTTTAGAACAGAGTATTTAGAGATGTTACAGAGTCTTATGCCTTTTCAAATTATCCCACAGATGTTCAGTGGGGTTGAGGTTAGGTTATTTTGGTGCGAAAGCCATGCAAATTGGCGCTTCTTCTCACCTGTATATTTCCTGCTGTTACCCTCTCATGCTACCATCTCTCTGGTATTACAACCAAATATGTTACATTTGTATTTTTCAAAACTGTGCTTTTCCAATCTTCCACTGTGAAATTTCTGTATTGCTTGGCCCACGCTAAACACAATGAAGTTGTATAAATTATATAAACACAAAGCACGACTCTGATTTAAAGTAGCATTTAATAACATATATGTGCAACCAAATAAAATACACTTAGGAGTATAGGGTAAAATCTCTGACAAGTCTTTGGCCCATATTTATCAAAGGTCTTGCGGACCTGATCTGACAGTGCGGATCAGGTCCGCAAGACCTCGCTAAATGCGGAAAGCAATACGCTCTCCGCATTTAACATTGCACCAGCAGCTCACAAGAGCTGCTGGTGCAACGCCGCCCCCTGTAGACTCGCGGCCAATCAGCCGCCAACAGGGGGTGTCAATCAACCCGATCATACTCGATCGGGTTGAATTGTTGCAATGTCTGTCCACCTGCTCAGAGCAGGCGGACAGGTTATGGAACAGCAGATTACATATACAGCGTTGCCAATTTTTTCGCAAATGCAGCGGTCACGTATACGACACTGCATACAATTATTTTACAGGTTGCCCACTGTTTTTACTCCCATAAACTAACATAGGACCGGCGTCGCAAGTCAGTATCAAATATTCAGCGCAAGGACTTTTCTTTTTTTAGAATAGGGATTTTTTTATTTTAATGGCATGCAAAAGAGCAGATTGCCCTTTTAAGGGCAATGCACATACAAATGCCCCTTTAGGGCAATGGGTAGCTTAGCTTTTTTTAGTGTTAGTTATTTTATTTTGGGGGGTTTGGTGGGTGGGTTTTTTTTTACTTTTAGGGGTGACAGTATTTTTTTAGGTAAAATAGCTGTTTAACTTATGGCAATGCCCTACAAGAGGCCATTTTAAGGGCTATTGGTAGCTTAGTGTTAGATTAGGGGGTGTTTTTATTTTGGGGGCTTTTTTATTTTTATAGGGGTATTAGATTAGGTTAAATTTTTTTATTTTTTATAATTTGGCTTATTTGTAAGTAATGTTAGGATTTTTAATTTTAATTTTAACTTAGTATTTTTTTATTTTATGTAATTGGGGTTAATTTAGGGGGTGTTAGGTTAGGGGGCTTAGTGATTAAATTAGTTATTTGCATTGTGGCGGGTGGCAGTTTAGGGGTAATAGTTAAATTAGGTTTATTGCATTGTGGGGATGACGGTTTAGGGGTTAATAGGTTTATTTTATTAGTGCGATGTGGGGTGCCGGCAGTTTAGGGTTTAATAGGTTTATTTTATTAGTAGCAATGTGAGGATCTGGCGATTTAGGGGTTAATAGTTTTATTATAGTAGTAGCGATGTGGGGGACCGGCGGTTTAGGTGTTAATAGTTTTATTATAGTAGTAGCGATGTGGGGGACGGCAGTTTAGGGGTTAATAGGTTTATTTAGGTGTTAGCAATGGGGGGGCGACAGTTTAGGGGTTAGTCACTTTTTTTAGTGTCGGCGATGTTGGGGGGTGGTGGATTAGGGGTATTTATACTAGAGGTTTATGTTAGGGTTTTTACATAACTTTCTTTTCTCTATAGACATCAATGGGGATTGCATTACAGTGATTGCATTGATGTATAGGGGAAAACGTGCTCAAGCACGTCAATTCAGGCCTTGGGTTTTGTGTGGTATGGAGCTTATCGCACCATACCGCACGACAAAAGAAGGTTTTTCTGTAACTTGTAATGGCAGCGATATGGAGAGGGTGATACCGCTCATTTTTTTGTGTTATTTACGCACCCGATTTAGCACACAACTTGTAATTTTGCCGTATGTGATTAACGCTTAATCCACCATTCATCCACAATGCAAATAATCATAATTAAAGTATTAACCCCTAATCCGCCAACCCCCCTTAAAGTAAAATACATAATTCCACTATTAACCCCTAATCCGCCAACCCCTCACAAATCTAAGTATCAATCTAATCACTAAGACCCCTAACCTAACACCCCCTAACTTAAAGGGACAGTCAAGTCCAAAAAAAACTTTCATGTTTCTAATAGGGCATGTAATTTTAAACAACTTTCCAATTTACTTTTATCACCAATTTTGCTTTGTTCTCCTGGTATTCTTAATTGAAAGCTAAACCTAGGAGGTTCATATGCTAATTTCTTAAACCTTGAAGACGGCCTCTAATCTGAATGTATTCTGACCACTAGAGGGCATTAGTTCATGTGTTTCATATAGATAACATTGAGCTCATGCACATGAAGTTACATGAAGTGAGCACTGATTGGCTAAAATGCAAGTCTGTCAAAAGAACTGAAATAAGGGGGCAGTTTGCAGAGGCATAGATATAAGGTAATCACAGAGATAAAAAGTGTATTTCTAGAATAGTGTTGGTTATGCAAAACTGGGGAATGAGTAATAAAGGGATTATCTTTCTTTTTAAACAACAAAAATTCTGGTGTTGGCTGTCCCTTTAACTCCAAATAAACTACCATTACCAAAAATAAAAAAGACTATCTACCTAAAAAAAAATTACCAAAATTAAAAAAATCTTCCTATTAAAATAAAAAAACTAACATTACACTAAAAATAAAAAAAATAAACCTAAGATTACATTAAAAAAGAAAATCTAATATTACAAAAAATAAAAAAAAATCTAAGATTACAAAAAATAATAAACCAAAATATCCAAAATAAAATAAAAAAAACCTTATCTAATACACCTATAAAAACAAAAAAGCCACCCAATATAAAAACACCCCCTAATCTAACTACTAAACCACCAATAGCCCTAAAAAGGGCATTGCCCTGAAGAAATCAGCTCTTTTACTTTTAAAAATTACCTATTTAAAGTAAACCAACCCACTCACCCAACCCCCCAAAATAAAAAAAACTAACTCTAAAAAAGCCTAAGCTACCCATTGCCCCTAAAGGGTCATTTGTATGTTCATTGCCCTTAAAAGGCAACAGCTCTTTTGCTGCCCATTAAAATAAAAAAGCCTTTTTAAAAAAACTAACTCTAACCCCAAAATAGGTACTCACCATTCAAGAAGTCCAGCGGTGAAGTTCTTATTCCAGACGGCTCCATTTTCATCCAGCACGGGGCCATCTTCTTTCTTCATCCCGGTGGTGTGGATGAAAATCAGCCAATAGAATGAGAGCTCCTTAAATCGTATTGGCTGATTTCAACAGCAATTAGAATTTAAGTAGCTCTCATCCTATTGGCTGATTTCAAAATTTCAGCCAATAGGAATGCAAGGTACCCCAAGAATGTGTAAAACATAAAAGAATAGCATTATGATATATAATGTAACACTGAACAACTGATATAATACAGTTAAAGGGACATTATAGTCGAAAAATGACATGGTCTAATTTGTTAGAGCATGTAACTAGACCCACAGTTAAAATATAAATATTTAATATTGAACTGTGTAGAACCATTCCAATTTGAAAATGAGTCCCCATTTAACAACTTTGATGTGTCTGATGAGGCACAGAATCCTCTATGACTGAGAACATAGTGTTCAATTTTCTATGCCATCAAGTGTAGATGTGGATGGAACAAGGGCCCTTGAGACAGAAGGTCTGGCCTTAGAGGAAGAGGCCATAGCGGGCAACTGGACATTCGGATCAGGTCCGCATACCAAATCCTGTGAGGCCACGCTGGGGCTATTAGAATTATAAACTACTGTTCCAATTTTATCTTGTAAATCACTCTGGAGAGTAGGGACAGAGGGGGAAATATATAAGCAGACTGGAAAGAACAAGGAACTACTAGAGCATCCAGTACCTCTTCCTGAGGATACCTGGACCTGTCAAGATACCTGGAAAGTTTGTAGAGGTTATCAGATATATTTCTGGTAGGCCCCAGTGTTTTACAGTCACATAGAATACATCTTGGTGGAGAGACCACTCTTCTGATGTAGGGACTGACGACTGAGGTGGCTTCCTCCCAGTTGTTTACACCTGGGATGTGAATTGCAGTGATGAGGCAGGAATTGGTGTCTGCCAAAGAGAGGATTTAAGATACTTCTATCATGGCTAGAGCATTCAGAGTTCCCCCTTTATGATTGACATAAGCTACTGCCATAACATTGTCTGTCTGAAAACGGAGATAAGGGTCCCTTTTCAATAGAGGCCAAGCCTGAAGGGCCCTGAAGAGTGCACAGAGTTCCAAAACATTGATTGGTAACCTCGCCTCCCGAGGTTTCCAAATTCCCTATGCTGTCAGAGACCCCAAGACAGCTCCCCAACATGAAAGACTTGCATCTGTGGTGATCACAGGCCAAGTAGGTAGAGCAAAAGAAACCCCCTGAATAATAGACTGGTGATTCAGCTACCAAGTAAGGGAGAGGTGCATACCGGGATCTAAGAATATCTCCTTGGATATCTGAGTATAATCCTTGCACCACTGGCGCAGCATACAACGCTGAAGAGGTCTCATATGAAATCAAGTCACCTACCAGTAATACTGGGCTGGCTGCCGTACCTTCATGCAGTCCTAGAGACTTGATTAGATTTCTTATTCTGGTTGGATTTGTTCCAATTTGAAGTTGGTTCTCCAGACTGAGCCAGAGGGTTAAAGGGAGGAGTCAGTTTTCTGTTCTCTATTCTGACGAAAGGAACAAAAACGTTTAAGAGCTTTAAATTTCCATTTTTACTTTTTGTCTTGAGAAAGAAAAGCTCCCTTAACTCCAGTAATAGTAGAAATAATAGAATCCAGTTGAGTCCCAAAAAAAATATTTCCTTGGAAAGAAAGGAACAGCAATCTAGTTTTAGACACCATGTCAGCATTTCAGGATTTAAGCCATAGGGCTCTTCTGGTAAGTATAGCTTACCATGGTCAGTCCCTGGTGATGAATGATCTGGAAAAAAGAGGAAGACACAGAGGCGCCAATATGGCCTAGTAACGTCTATACAGATGAATATTGAATTTGATATAGGATGGTACTCACAAAGATAGAGCACCCAATGGTACAAGTAGTGCAGACTGGATCAATTGGCAGTGGTCCAGCTCACTGTGTGTCAGCAAATAAAGCACTCGATCAAGTAAACAGCAAACCAGACATCTGTTCCTGTGAGTGAGAAAACACAGCTCCCATATCCTAGTACAGTATAAACAGGCAGAAAGTCACACTTATTGGTCACACTTACAATAAGGTGCAGTAAAGACAAGCTGGGATCTCTCAGTCACCTAGTAGACTGTGCTCAGGCGTTGAAGGATTCCACTCACCAGCCACACAATGTATGTCAGAATCCCCAGGAGAACAGCAAGTGTATCATTAAAACAAAATTTTATTAAAACAAAGCAACGCGTTTCTCAGCCCCTATAGGGCTGTTTCCTCAGGTACTCTATCTTTGTGAGTACCATCCTATATCACATTGAATATTCATCTGTATAGACGTTACTAGGCCATATTGGCGCCTCTGTGTCTTCCTCTTTTTTCCAACTGCTATTCAAGACTGGATAACCAGTAAGTAGAGGCCACAGCCATTTCAGCAATATATGTAGCTGGTCTAAGGATATAGCCAGTATGGAGAAATGCCCTTCTTAGATGGGATTCAAGTTTTCTATCTAAAGGGTCTTTAAAAGAAGTACTGTTGCGGAGTCTGGCAGGGCTTCAGGATGGTCGCATCTGTCTAGAGCTCCGTGAAACTGAGCAAAGAGATATGCCATAACTCCAGACTACAAGCTCACAGGGCATTGTCTTTAAGTCCTAATGCTTCATAGAGTAGAAATGAGCACTACGGATACTTGAGACACATTCCGACATGGAAGGAAAGCCGTAAACTGAGGAGAGGTGAAGCATCAGTAGGCACCATTTAATCTAGGTTGCAAACACACGATCCCAAATCGCATATCAAAAATATCAGCCAATCACAGGCAGCCATCATAGCTGACATCATTTCTCATAATGGAGAGGTGAGATCTCGTTAAGCCACTGAATATATTCATACCTGAAAACTACTTCATGCAATGTCTAAACATGGATAGATTCTTTAATCACACTCTTATGAGTAATCACACTGAGGGAAACTAGATTGTTGAGACCTGAGGTGGCAACTACTTCCCCCCACCCTGCAACGGGGTAACCTAAGAACAAACATCGTTCTGCAAACTGCAAACCTCACTCCTCTGTTGCTTATCATTATATTCCAACATGAATGCACAACTATCTTATGATAGAATTATGTTTACACAGCTAGAAAAGAAAATGTGCGAGCAGTTTGCCGATCTTGCTCAGTCACTGCATGATGTGGACATACGAGCTGATGACGACATGATAGCATAAGAGACAGAGGAGAACCGGCAGTGTAACACCCTATCTACTTCTCCCTGGATGCTTCCTACCCTGAGCGTGTCTGCTGGAGATAGCCGGGAAGTGGAGATTCCTACCATGGGAAGATGTGAGTGGCACATGGGTGAGACACACCCAGCACCTGTAGGACAAAGATCTACTGACTTGCTCTCATCTCCCAATTCTACCATGGGCTTCCTACTCCTTTTACTGACTGATAGAAAAGAAGATAATCGGCAGGATACTCCTTACCTCTTATGGCTATTGGCCCCCACAAGACAACAGATGCTACAGAAACTTATGCAGCCAGCCCATGATCTCACTCATTAGGCCCAATGGTGCCCTCGGGCTAGTATCGGGTGAGACAGAGACAATCCACAAAGTTACATTCGGATTCGTGTCAGTGTTTTCCTGATATGTCTCTGTTCATTAACTTTCTCATATTTCCCTAGTCTTGATCTATAAACTCAGTTGATGATCAATACTGCTGATGACTCACTTCCATATTTCTGAAACTGAAGCTGAGCTGCTAGCAGCCGAAGCATCATGGCTCAAATAGGGTTTATACAAAAACATTAAGAAAAGGTAGAAAGTGTAGAACCTTAAATTATTGAACTACACATAAGACAGGGATTTCAGCACAAATAATTTATTTTGAATAAAATATTCACGAAAATATATATATATATATATATATATATATATATATATATATATATATATATATATATATAGTTGTTGAAATGAAACACTGAGTGTCCTCAAAGATTGCAAATCCACATGTTGGATAGGATGTAATTTATTTCACAAACAGACAAGTGAACCATTTTTAGTACTCTAGAGCAAGGACAACTAAGTGTTGGATATAAACGATTAACCACAATATTTCAAATACAGAAACCTGGTATCCGCAGGACAACACCTCCACTAGAGTTCTTATTATTCCAAATGCAATAAGCCTCATTCAACTTGAATTGAATGAGGCTTATTGCATTTGGAATAATAAGAACTTTGCCAATACTTATTACTTGCGGACATTTGCAAGCAAAGGTGAAATGTGAAAAAATACACTGGAATATTAATCTTTGAGGACACTCAGGCCTAGATTTGGAGTTTGGCGTTAGCCGTGAAAACCAGCGTTAGAGGCTCCTAATGCTGGTTTTAGGCTAACTCCGGTATTTGGAGTCACTCAAAAAAGGGTCTAACGCTCACTTTTCAGCCGCGACTTTTCCATACCGCAGATCCCCTTACGTCATTTGCGTATCCTATCTTTTCAATGGGATCTTTCTAACTCCGGTATTTAAAGTCGTGTCTGAAGTGAGCGTTAGAAATCTAACGACAAAACTCCAGCCGCAGAAAAAAGTCAGTAGTTAAGAGCTTTCTGGGCTAACGCCGGTTCATAAAGCTCTTAACTACTGTGCTCTAAAGTACACTAACACCCATAAACTACCTATGTACCCCTAAACCAAGCCCCCCCCCCCACATCGCCGCCAATCGATTAAAAATTTTTAACCCCTAATCTGCCGACCGCCACCTACGTTATACTTATGTACCCCTAATCTGCTGCCCCTAACACCGCCGACCCCTGTATTATATTTATTAACCCCTAATCTGCCCCCCACAACTTCGCCGCCAGCTACCTACAATAATTAACCCCTAATCTGCCGACCGCAAAGCGCCGCCACCTACATTATAGCTATGTACCCCTAATCTGCTGCCCCTAACACCGCCGACCCCTATATTATATTTCTTAACCCCTAATCTGCCCCCCTCAACGTCGCCTCCACCTGCCTACACTTATAAACCCCTAATCTGCCGAGCGGACCGCACCGCTACTATAATAAAGTTATTAACCCCTAATCCGCCTCACTAACCCTATAATAAATAGTATTAACCCCTAATCTGCCCTCCCTAACATCGCCGACACCTAACTTCAATTATTAACCCCTAATCTGCCGACCGGAGCTCACCGCTATTCTAATAAATGTATTAACCCCTAAAGCTAAGTCTAACCCTAACACTAACACCCCCCTAAGTTAAATATAATTTAATCTAACGAAATTAATTAACTCTTATTAAATAAATTATTCCTATTTAAAGCTAAATACTTACCTGTAAAATAAACCCTAATATAGCTACAATATAAATTATAATTACATTGTAGCTATTTTAGGATTAATATTTATTTTACAGGCAACTTTGTAATTATTTTAACCAGGTACAATAGCTATTAAATAGTTAAGAACTATTTAATAGTTACCTAGTTAAAATAA
Organism: Bombina bombina; assembly: GCF_027579735.1. Lineage (NCBI taxonomy): Eukaryota > Metazoa > Chordata > Amphibia > Anura > Bombinatoridae > Bombina > Bombina bombina. The sequence goes on from NC_069502.1 coordinate 1,044,494,525, forward strand.
TTACAAAATTACCTGTAAAATAAATCCTAACCTAAGTTACAATTAAACCTAACACTATACTATCAATAAATTAATTAAATAAAATACCTACAATTACCTACAATTAAACCTAACACTACACTATCAATACATTAATTAAATACAATATCTACAAATAACTACAATAAAATAAACTAACTAAAGTACAAAAAATAAAAAAGAACTAAGTTACAAAAAATAAAAAAATATTTATAAACATAAGAAAAATATTACAACAATTTTAAACTAATTACACCTACTCTAAGCCCCCTAATAAAATAACAAATCCCCCCAAAATAAAAAATGCCCTACCCTATTCTAAATTACTAAAGTTAAAAGCTCTTTTACCTTACCAGCCCTGAACAGGGCCCTTTGCGGGGCATGCCCCAAGAAGTTCAGCTCTTTTGCCTGTAAAAAAAAACATACAATACCCCCCCCCCAACATTACAACCCACCACCCACATACCCCTAATCTAACCCAAACCCCCCTTAAATAAACCTAACACTAAGCCCCTGAAGATCTTCCTACCTTGTCTTCACCATGCCAAGTTCACCGATCGGTCCAGAAGAGCTCCTCCGATGTCCTGATCCAAGCCCAAGTGGGGGGCTGAAGATGTCCATGATCCGGTAGAAGTCTTCATCCAAGCGGGGCAGAAGAGGTCTTCCATCCAATTGAAGTCTTCATCCAAGCGGGGCAGAAGAGGTCTTCCATCCGATTGAAGTCTTCATCCAGGCGGCATCTTCTATCGACATCCATCTGGAGCGGAGCGGCAGCATCCTGAAGACCTCTGACGCGGAACATCCATCCTGGCCGACGACTGAACGACGAATGACGGTTCCTTTAAATGACGTCATCCAAGATGGCGTCCCTCGAATTCCGATTGGCTGATAGGATTCTATCAGCCAATTGGAATTAAGGTAGGAATATCCTGATTGGCTGATGGAATCAGCCAATCAGAATCAAGTTCAATCCGATTGGCTGATCCAATCAATCATTCAGATTGAGCTCGCATTCTATTGGCTGTTCCGATCAGATTAGGGGTTAATAAATATAATATAGTTGTCGGCGGTGTTAGGGGCAGCAGATTAGGGGTACATAAGGATAATGTAAGTAGCGGCGGTTTACGGAGCAGCAGATTAGGGGTTAAAAATAATATGCAGGGGTCAGCGATAAAATAATATGCAGGGGGCGGCAGATTAGGGGTTAATAAGTGTAAGGTTAGGGGTGTTTAGACTCGGGGTACATGTTAGGGTGTTAGGTGCAGACTTAGGAAGTGTTTACGCATAGCAAACAATGGGGCTGCGTTAGGAGCTGAACGCGGCTTTTTTGCAGGTGTTAGGTTTTTTTTCAGCTCAAACAGCCCCATTGTTTCCTATGGGGGAATCGTGCATGAGCATGTTTTTGAGGCTGGCCGCGTCCGTAAGCAACTCTGGTATCGAGAGTTGGAGTGGCGTTAAAAATGCTCTACGCTCCTTTTTTGGAGCCTAACGCAGCGATTCTGTGGACTCTCAATACCAGAGTTATTTTTATGGTGCGGCCAGAAAAAAGCCGGCGTTAGCTACGCGGGTCCTTACCGACAAAACTCTAAATCTAGCCGTCAGTGTTTCATTTCAACAACTATATATATTTTTTTTTTTCGTGAATATTTTATTCTAAATAAATTATTTGTGCTGAAATCCCTGTCTTATGTGTAGTTCAATCATTTAAGGTTCTACACTTTCTACCTTTTCTTAATGTTTTTGTATAATATTTTTAAGGGTCTGCACAATGCTCCTTCATATAAGGTAACATTCAAAGTTCCTGAAGTTAAATTGTACACTCAGGATAATGTACTGTTAAGGCCATCTCCCTACCCCCTATTTATATTCAAATAGGGTTTACCTAAGAGGACTGCACTCCATATAACTGCTATAAATTAGAAGTACATATGCTCACTTCAGCCATATACAACTCTCTCTATGACAGCTCAATGTCCTCATTTGTATACCATACCTATATTTTGTTAACTATTTAATGCATAAGTGTATCGCTAGTAATGATATATCAAACTAGATCAGTAAATCCTTTATTTCAGATTAGGCTCATAATGTGTGCTATAACTTAGTACCCTACTATATTCTTAGTGTGTCTTTTCTGACAAGACTTCATATGCATAGGCTGCCATCCATGACAGATACTCCTTAATGTACGCTGAGGCATGAGAGGCATTAGATAACTCCTTGGTCTTTGCTGTTGACCCAGTTGTGGGAGGGCAGAATTAGCAGGAATAAGATTATAGCAACTTTTGCTGTTTTGTTTATCTACATTTCATATGTTGTATTTAGCTCATGTTTATATTTGCTAACCAAGTGTCTGTTTACCTCCACATAGTACCTAGTCTCCTGCTCTCAATTAAGCATGCAATTTTAGCCCTTCAGAGTATTATTCAGATATATTATGATACCTGTTCCCTATGTTTCACTTTCTAAAATTGGTATACGAGTAAGATGAATAGTGCCTTGTCTAGACAAGATATTTAAAATAGACCTATCAATGCTAACCACCCTAGGATGGTTCTATATATTGTAGCCTAACACTTATTTGTGTTTTCTGTGAGGTAAATGATCTAATAATTTTAACCTTTAGAGCGATTTACATAGTCATGTGTACTTTCTAGCTTATGAGGAATACCTTTAGTCTGAGTCCTATGCTTGTAGTAAAATAGATCGTTACGTTACTTATGTACATACTGGGGGATTAGTACTTATGGTTAAACATACACAGCCGTGAATATCACAATCAAACCTGTTTTTCCCCCCAGCACAGCCATATATACTCATTCCCCCCCACCCTCAGGCACTAAATATTATATGATGATATTTTGCTTATTTCCGATATACTACCTTCTCTTTTTGTATACTTGCATTTAGTTAAAGATGGCTTTATACTACAATGAGGTCTCATTGTTCTTTCCCTAGTTAGATAGAGGTATTACTTTCTCCTGTCTATACATAAGTGATATAACTCCTCTGTCTCCCTCAGCCGGCGAGGGAGATAGGGGACCGTTTGTGACAGTATGGAGATTACCTTGTTATTTATCATTATGCATTTTTTTGTAATTTTACCTCGTTTATGTTATCTATTTCAGTGTAACTAGATGGATACTCATAGCTAGTCTATTATTTATTTTGATGACACTTAGACCATAGACACTATTAATTCACACCCTCACTTCTACAAAATGGGTATCAGGGCTGTGTTCCCTAATACTTTTAACCGGTTACATATAGGTATTTAGGCCTGGGCTGGTTAATCTACATTTAAAGGCTCTAGGAGATTTGCAGAATACAACTAGTTACTGTTCGCTTTCCCGCAGGCATCCTGCCTCCTACTTAGTTTGTATTACTAGATGTGATCCAACCCTCACATATGAGTACTGAAAGCCACCACTAACCCTGGTACGCCAATATTACAATATATATATGCATGTATTTATATGTATGTATACTAGTCTCTCACTATAGATATTGGAGGCAAAGCAGCCTTAAGTATAGAATTTGGCTCTGTTATTATACACATAGGTGTGAAATAATGTAGCAAAGGGATAACTTTCCAGACTTTAACATAAGCTGTTTTACTGTGTGGTTACTTATTTAAACATTATTTCTGAGTAATGCTATAGGCTCTTAAGATGTTACAGATAAAATAATCTCCTAAACGACACATAAAATAATCTCAGATCGTTATATAGCACTTGGCTGCTTATTCTCTCAGATCTTATATACACTAGTAAGGATCAAGATGTAGCCTTTAGTTTAGTGCAAGGGAATGATTACTGCTAGTGCATTAGATGTATAGAGGGACTTTTATTGTTATAGGCACTATTATTATTGTACAATTGAATAAGTTTTGAGTTTTCAATTAAATATTGCTGTTTCGAAGCTACAGTAAACTATATAACGCATACCCCCCACCCCCAGTACAGATCTTAAGCAGTGTTTACCCACTGAGAATCTAATTTGAACCTAACACAAGTTTATATTTCAGCATTATAACTATGAGCTTGCTTTAGTTTGACATGTATCTTTATATATTCACATTTATGCAATATCATTAAGACTCAATTAGGTCCTTAGTGTGACTGTTCTACTCCACCCCTTCTCCTTAAAGGGACATAATACTCATATGCTAAATCACTTGAAACTGATGCAGTATAACTGTAAAAAGCTGACAGGAAAATATCACCTGAGCATCTCTATGTAAAAAAGGAAGATATTTTACCTCACAATCTCCTCAGCTCAGTAGAGTTAGTTCTGTGTAAAAAGTTATACTCAACTGCGCCCAGCTGCAGGTAAAAAAATTAAAAAAATGAAGAAATGAACAGCAGCCAATCAGCATCAGCAGTGCTGAGGTCATGAACTTTTACTGTGATCTCATGAGATTTGACTTGACTCTCATGAGATTTCATTGTAAACTTCCTTTACCTGATTGGTGAAATAATATGAGAGTGCACGATGCTCATCCCTTCAGATGTCCCAGGACAGACACACTAAAATGCTGCTTAGAAATCCTTTACAATGGGAGGTGGCTACTGAGGACTTTTGAGGTAAAATATCTTTCTTTTTTACATAGAGATGTTCAGGAGATATTTTCTAGTCAGCTTTTTACAGCTATTCTGCATCACTTTCAAGTGTTTAAACATTTGGGTATTATGGCCCTTTAATCACTTGGTCCACAAGTGGCCAGCTAAATAGTCACTCAATTACGCAATTAATATGAAAAAAAAGAGGTTTTAATAGCCCACTAGTTTCCTCTTTTTCTCAGTATTATTTTCCATATGTCATGGCTTCTTATTTAACTGAATGGATGTTGTTGTTGTTACATGGCATTCGTTGTACGTTTTGTTTTTCCTTTCTATATTTGCACAACCTCAATAAAAGAATATAAAAAAAAATAAGTACTGTCTTCTAGAGGAATAGTAGTGCATTTAGCTAGAGTGGAAATGGCTCCATCAACTTTGTGAACCATTTCCTATAACTCTAAGTTAGCAGCAGGGAAAGGATATAGTTTTTTAAATGAGCATTTTATATGTTGGTTTTGATGCAGCCTTAAAATAAATTGTGCGGAAAATGCAAAGTGAATAGTAAGTATCTCTCACAGGGCCATACATTCACATATACATATATAGTTAAACTTTTAAACATCTTAAAAGTGTCCATAAACATAGCTGTGAGTGTCTAATAAAAAATACAAAACATACTTACCCATAGACATACGTCTACTTAGTAGCAGACAGCCAATGGAATGTAATGGCTGATCTGTAAAGGGAGGCAGAAGACGAGTCCTTGCGACCGAATTTACAGAAAGCCTATGAAGGATTTCCCATGTGGCAAAAACTTTGTATCATGAGGCAGTATCACATCCCTCTAACAAGCACTGTACTCTGAGGGGAACTGGGCTTCAATATGCTCTGAAGTGCCTTTCACTGAAGAAATCAAGCACATCATCATGCTTCAACCACCTCCAATGGAGGTAAAGTTTAAAACTTTTTTTATAGGCATTTGAGGTTTGGAAAACTTTGCTACGAGAAAGGACTCCACACACCACTTGCCATTTGGATGAGCCAATCCAAGCTTTATCATGGCTTGACTTGTCTATTCCAGTAACATTACATGAGCAAACTCTCCATTGTGGTTCTTATCTTACCATGATTGATGAAGGTAATTAGGGATAGCTATGTAGCAAGGTTAAGCTTTTTCTGTATTAGACATTTTTAATTTTCAGGCTTAATTAAAGGTATTTGGGTATTACAAATCTTGCAAGTATAATGCAAAGTTTTTTAAACACATAATTAAACATTATGTTAAAATCTCAAGTGTTTGCTCTTCCTTTAACTTTTAAAAGATGTACATGAAATAAGAAATTCTTGTCAAAACATGTTTTCAACAGGTCAAAGATGTTGAATTTAAAAATGCAAATATTTTCATAGAAAAAACTTTTAAGCATATTTTAAGCCTGGAGAAGGCCTAGAAAGTAAGCAACTATAGACAACCTAATTATAATATATTATAGTTTTAAGAGTATTCCACTAGCTGACAAAGTATACTTTCTTCTGCTTGCACTCATTTCTGGAGTAAAATCAAGGACACAGCAAACTAAGGATTAAAGTGATGGTAAATATGTTGCAACGAAAAATATGTTAGTATACAAACAAAACTGCATAATATTTATTAATATTTTGTGAATATATATATTATAATGGTATCTTCTGTTTCTCCACCTCCCCCCCATAATTCTTCTTTTGGCTAGGCTGTGACATAGAGAGCAGTCCTACCCACTATCTACATAGGCTTCCTAAGGGGTTTCAAGGGGCTGGACTTCAAGAGTGTCATATGACACACACACACAAACTGATTGGATGTTCATTGGAACTGTCGTAAAAAAAGTGGGCCAAGATAACATTGTAATAGAAATATTACTATTGGCACAAATTAAATCTTTTCCCCAGATATCCCAGATATATATATATATATAAGAAGTACACATAAAAAAAGTACACATATACATTTTTAATGGCAAAGACAAAATAATATGGCATTTGATTAGCTAAAGTTTAACATCACTTATCTATATCTATATTAAAGAATAAACACAAACTTCTTCACAGGTGTACTAAGTGTAAATAACCAACTTAACTGTATATTCTGTATATATGTATGCTTGTGTTTTTTGTAGCATTCAATGTTCCTTTGTATAACTGCACTAAGTGAGTGTACTCCAAATAAAGGATGGGTGAGTAAAGCTTCCATGTCAGGTTTTACTTTCTCAATTTTTTGCCCAGATAATACCGGAGTATATTCTTGTTTTTGCTTGTTAGCATTCAGTAGACTGAGGTACTATAATCAGGTGACAGCTGAATCAAAGATTGAGATTTTGTCAATTATTTTACTCCAAAGAATCTGGTTTACAACTGGTTGTCAAATGTAAGCAAAGTATGTTATTAAGATTTTGCATAACAATAGAAACTGTGACAGTTATTAATGTTCTTAAAAGGGACATTGTACACTAGATTTTTCTTTGCATAAATGTTTTGTAGATGATCCATTTATATAGCCAATCTAGGGGTGTTTTTGTAACAATGTATAGTTTTGTTTATTTTTAAATAACATTGTGCTGATTTTCCAAACCAAGCCCCAAAGTTTTAGATCTATACTGATGTATACATACTTCAGACTGCTTCTGTTTGTATAATGGCTCTTTTTATATGCAGGGGAGAGGGGAGGTTCTGCTATCAGCCCCTTTCAGTGGGTGTCCCAGGCTAATCTCATCAACAGTGCCTTATTGGGAGATTCTAAGTAAGTTTTTAAAAGGTTTTATATTGGATTTTTATATCGGTATCTGAGCGCTTATTATTCTTTATAGTAGTGTCTACTACATGCAGTTAAATTAAAATTGGTGTATACTGCCCCTTTTAGACTATCAGCTTTGTCCAACTCATGACTCTGAGAGCTCCATATAGACTGAGATTTAAATGGATATGAAACCATTTTTTTTTCATGATTCAGTAAGAGCATGCAATTTTAAGCAACTTTCTAATTCATCCTATTATCAAATTTGAAAAGCAGGAATGAAGAATCATGAAAGAAAAAAAAATTGGTTTATTATCCCTTTAAGGGTGGTGGTGATGATGATATCATTAGGAATGGAGAAATCATTTTATAAAACAATGTTACGTTAGAACAAATGGGCTTCTGGGCATTTGTTTTGTACCACCGAGTATTTTTATAAAAACAAATATACTCCAATTTTATTTTCTCAATATTTCAAATGTTCCTCCTTAAACTGAATGTTTTTTATTATTATTATTATTTTGAAGATAAGATTCAATTTAAGGAATAAGACAGATTAATACTACCTCAAGCACACTGGCTAATGCCTCTCAGCTCAAGAGCTGGTTTGTAAGTACATAAAAACTACCTGGGTGGAAACAGGTAGGCAAATATGCAAGATTACATATTATACATTAAAGACACAAACATATTATCAGTGTGGTTGCTTTAAGAGCTCCATCTCTGCAGTTTCTCTACTCATACCAACCTATTTACCATCTCTGCATTAAAAATTCCTTAAAGGGATACAAAACCCAAATGTTTTCTTTCATGATTCAGATAAATTATATAATGTTAAAGGGATAGCAAACACCAAAAATGTTATTGTTGAAAAAAATAGATAATCCCTTTATTTAACATTCCCCAGTTTTGCATAATGAACACTGTTATAGAAGTAGAAATATGCTTTCTACCTCTGTACAGGGGGCCCTCGGTTTACGCCGATTCAACTTGCGCCGTTTCAGAATAACATTTTTTTTCAGTCATGTGACTGCTATTGAAAAGCAGTGCACTAATTAAAATAGCCAGTAGGTGGAGCTGTCCGCTTGTGTTGCAGCAAAGTTATGCAAGCTTAGCAGGTCTGAAATTAATCTGTGTACACAGAACTGACATTAGCTATCGAGCAGCATTCAAAGCAGCAAGATCTAGCAGCCACTTCCCTATTATCTTCCTGTCCAGCTGCTTGAGGTGAGGGTGCCTAACTGCTTAATCAGTCCAGTTTGAAATGCATAGAAAAATGCAAGTAAAAAAATGTTTTTGTTCATTAAACTTAGTTTGATGATACAGTCTGTTGTGTGATTATTAGCAAATGTTTTTGTTCATTAAACTTAGTTTGATGATACAGTCTGTTGTGTGATTATTAGCAAATGTTTTTGTTCATTAAACTTAGTTTTATGATACAGTCTGTTGTGTGATTATTAGCAAATGTTTTTGTTCATTAAACTTAGTTTGATGATACAGTCTGTTGTGTGATTATTTAATTAGGTTTATAATGCTGTTTAGCATTTAAAGTATTCATTTCAAAGCTTTCAAAAAATGTATTAGGTGTTACTTATGTCAATTTTGAGAGGGGCCTGGAATCTAACTCCCTCACTTCCCATTGACTTACATTATAAACTGGGTTTTAATTTACAACGGTTTCCATTTACAACCATTCTTTCTGGAACCTAATCGCGGCGTAAACTGAGGGCTACCTGTAATTACATTTGTATCTAAGCTTCTGCTGACTGCCTCCTTATCTCTGATTTTGACAGACTTGCATTTTAGGCAATTAGTTCTTACTCTTAAATAACTTCACGTGCATGAGCACAATGTTATCTATATGAAACACATGAACTAATGCCCTCTAGCTGTGAAAAACTGTCAAATGCATTCAGAAAAGAGGCGGCCTTCAAGGGCTTAGAAATTAGCATATGAGCCTACCTAGGTTTAGCATTCAACTAGAATAACAAGAGACTTGGCTGGCGATGTTACTATAATGTGAATTGTTGTGCAGTTCTTATCTTTTAATCCTGGCAGCCACTCCAGCACTTCTTTATAGGACATCCTATTTGGAAAATGTTGCAAATGTATGTAAAGAGAACCAAGTAGCCACCTTACAAATCTGCTCCATAGAAGCCTCATTCCTAAAGGCCCAAGAAGAGGCCACAGCTCTAGTTGAATGAGCCGTAATCCTCAGAGGAGGCTTATGTCCCAGTGTCTCAATACGAAATGGAGGACATTCCTCAGCCAAAAAGATAAAGAAGTCGAAGAAGCTCTCTGACCCCCACACTTCCCGGAAAGAGAACAAACAGAGAAAGAAGTTTGTCTAAATTCCTACGTGGCCTGAAGATAGGACTTCAAGGCACAAACCACATCTAGAATTACATTGAAAGGAACCACAATCTCTTGATTGATTTTGCGAATTTACACAACCTTATGAAGAAAACCTAACTTGGTTCGTAGAAAAGCCTTATCAGCATGGAAAGCCAGATAAGGAGGGACGCATTGCAAGGCAGAAATCACAGATACTCTGTGCGCAGAAGTAATAGCCAGCAAAAAAGGAATCTTCCAAGACAACAATTTAATGCCTATTTCATGCATAGGCTCCAACGGAGCCCATTGCAAAACTTTAAGAACAAGATTTAAACTCCAAGGAGGAGCACTAGATCTAAACACAAGCCTGATCTTAGCAGAGCCTTAAAAAATTACTGCACATCTGAAAGCTCAGCGAACCTCCTGTGCAAAAAGGCCCTTCTCCAGTTCATCCTGGAGAACAGAATAAGTAGGTCCGCCACACCTTATGATAGATGAGACGAGCAACCAGCTTATGAGCTTGAATGAGAGTAAAAATAACTCTCTCAGAAAACCCTCTCTTGGCTAGGACTAAGCATTCAATCTCCACACAGTCAGCCTCAGAGAGTCTAGATATTGATGAACAAAGAGACCTTGGTCAGCAGATCCCTGTGACAAGGTAACCTCCACATAGGAGATGATGACATCCCCACTAGATCCGCAAACCACATCCTTCGCGGCCAAGACAGAGCAGTCAGTATCCCTGACGCCTGCTTGATCCGAGCCACTACACCAGGAAGTAGCGGCAACGGCTGGAAAAGATAAATTAGATTGAACCTCCAAGGCACCGCCAATGCATCTGTTAGCTACGCATGAGGATCCCTGTACCTCAACCCATATCTTGGTAGCTTGGTATTGAGATGTCATAAGATCTTCCTCTTGCAAATCTCTGCAACAGTCAGGATAGAGAGACCATTCCCCTGGATGAAAGGATTGTCTGCTGAGGAAATCTGCTTCCCAGTTGTCCACACCCGGAATGTGGATCGCTAACAGCCAAAATAAGATCGGGAGGGAGCTTTCCTCCTGAGTCTACAGGCCCTGTGCCTTCCTGGCACCCCAAACAGCTCCCCATCCTGACAGACTAAAGACCGCTGCTCCATAACCTGTCCGCCTGCTCTGAGGTGGACTTTTTACACCAATAAAAAGTCCAATATTATTAAGGTGATAAGAATGGGGAATGAGATGCTTTCCACAAGCTATTCCAAAAGTTCTATAGTGCCAATCCAATTGATGTTCAAAAGAAAGTAGATTTTTGGAATAATATAGATAATCCTATTCTCACAATTGAAAAATTAGAAGCTATTAATAGGCCTATATTAGAAGAAGAGATAGAGGCAGCAATTAAAAAATCTAATTTAAATAAAGCACCTGAGCCAGATAAACTCCCTGCAAAATTTTGACAAAATGATGAATAAAGATATTTTGCAAACATTAGTGAAATTATTTAATTATTATTATTTAGATAAGGGTAATATGTCAAAGAATTTTACTAGAGCTATAAAGATTTTAATACACAAGAAAGGAAAAGACCGGACTTCCGATGAACGGGGCAACTTGATGGCAGCGTGAAGTTGGAGCTCCACAGTGAAGAGACTCACTAAACTGTTTATCAAGTTCTATTTTACACAACACCAAGCCCAATTCCTTAGTAGATTTGCTACTCGGACCAGTTGGAATCATTTGATACCCCTGGAGACAGCTGGAGAGTGAACAACAACTCTCACCCACGGAAGGCATTGAAACTGCAAACTAAGATGGCGGATGGCGTACATCAAGTCCTTGAAGAACTGACTGCTACATTTTTACCTCAGTTAGATGTCTTGATTTCCTCCTGCGCAATTAGATCCTGTAACTTTTCAATTAACGGATGTGACCGGGGAAAAATCTCTGGAGGCTTTGTTGAACTACACTGTTAACCAAGGCTATGAAGCATGCATTGAATCAGCTCTGGATCAGTGGATAATACCTAGGTGTCCTTTGAAGGGGCAGGCACAGCATAAAATGTCAGGAAAGCCGACAGTTGTTGTGAAGGAGAAGCTAGTTCTACAATTAACGTGTTACTTCCCTGGCATTACTAACATCGGATCCGATTCAGGAACACTCGGATGTAAAAGACAGAGATATCATGCAGCGCTCCACCTGCATTGCCACAGAGACTGTTCTGACCAAGGAACACCAGCGGGACAGTGTAATCTACCTTGGATCCAGGTTGTTAGTGCCTTTACTACCTCTGGTGCTAGATTCAAAATGGATTAAAAGTTATTGCAAGTCATATCCCCATGTTACAGACAGCACGAGACTCACTCACAGGGCAATGGGTATCGGCTGAAGAGTTGATGTTTTGTTGTTGTTGTTGGTAGTTGTTAGAAGTGAAACAACCCAGGGAAATTGTATCTTATCTTATCATTATATTTAAAGATTTGTCTTGCTTATTCTTTTATTTTAAAAACGGTGTGATTTTTACAATGCTCGCATGTAAATTTTAAGTCTCCTCCTACTCGTTTTGGAAAGAACTACCCTGGAGTCTGTTCATTGTTACTTTTAGGCCTGTTGGCCTTTAAATGTAGGAGTCTTGATTTTACATAAAGAACACTACATAGCAATATAAACATTTCTCAAAATAAAATTTCTCAAAAAAAATTGACAAAATGTATTAAATGTTCAGGCCCGGGGACAGATATCAGACATTATTTCTGGGATTGTCCATTAATTATACAATTGTGAAAAAAAATAAGCTTTTGGATGTCTAAAATTATTAAGAAGGACATCAAAATTGAGCAGGATCATGTATTTTTCTTACTTCCAAAAATCTTAAGATACAAAGAAGGAACTTTTATTGATAAGAGTATTATAATAGCCAGATATATGCTCTTGATAAAATGTGTGTTTCTAAAAATGTTTTAAGGGCCTTGCTGTAACGACAAGACTTCTTAGATCATATCGCCTGAGTGGCGAGGTTTTGAATATCAGCCGATTCCCCTAGAGAAATCAAAACCCAGTGCATGGTTCCATTAGAAGCTTCATCCAGCTAGACAACTCCCCCTAGTATAAGTAACTTCCCCAATTTAGGTCCTCAACTGGATACACATCAGAAGTGTAGATTTCTTTGTTCTTATATGTTCCAGAAATATTGGGGGGGTTTTTTGTTCTTGCTTGCTGCCATGGAACCTTGGCTTTTTCATACACAAAAAAAAATATTATTTTGTTTTCAATGTCTTGGATTTCTTCATTGCACCTGATGGAGTGTTGTTATTATTATTATTATTATTATTATTATTATTCTACATTTATAGAAATATTGAAGGACTGGCTCAAGTACAAGTCATCTCCAAACCCCTACTTTCTGAATGGTTACATTTCATCCAATTTATGGTTTTTGTTTTTTTTTTGTTTGTTTTTTAAGGCTAATGGGTTTTTTATGATTTTTTTTTATTTTATTTTTGCAGTGGATAATTTTATTTTTTGTAAATATGCATATGATATAATACAGGTATATCAGTCCTGATTTTGCAATCTGGGATCAATCAGAGTATGAGTTCTGTTCTAAAATGAACTCAGTTTGTAGAATTGCAATTTACATAGACAATCTCTACTGAACTATAGATTACTCAATCTTACTGGCTCTATGCAGCTAGATATCATTCTAAAATTAGTAATAGATATCATGAAACTAGTAATAGAATGAATAATCAGACAGACATTAATACTATTATGCATTGTTTTTTTTGTTTTTTTTAATACATTTTATTTGATTCTAACTAAAGAAAAACACAAAAAATACATTCTTTGGTCAGTCATATTCAAAGATAAACATATATTATACACAAAAGAAAGACTTTTCATCTTATTAAGACATAATATTATTCAAACATTTACATTGTATAATTATGACAGACTCATTTGTAAAATGTTAGTACAACTACCTACCCTTTAAGCACTGCATTCAAGCTGTCTATCTAAATTTGGACCTTCTTCCTTTTTGGAGCTTTTCATAATAGATAAAACAAAGAGAAAAATGGAGAAAAGAAAAAAAAAGGGGGGGAAAGGGGAAGCCTAATTCCTCTTAATCCAACCATCGCCTTAAAAAAAAAATGGCTGTGTCCTTATACTCTCAATACACAACACACAAAAAAAAGCAAGAAAAAAAAACACAAAAGAAGAATGCCAAGATAAGAGAACTACTTGAACTCTCAATATACAAGGGGAAATTCTTCTCTTATGATTGCGTTTATTAGGCACTCAGTGGAAATGAAATGGAAAAATCATTTTTTTCTGTTTTTCAATATGGTATGATTTAATAAAAATGCCCCATTTTTAAAAGAAGTTTTCTATCTCTTTACTATGTAGAAAATCGATAGCACAGCATTCCAGAATTATATGGTTAAATAGCTCTCTTTTTAATTCCATTATTGAGGGGGAGGGGGGTCACCGCTATTCTAATACATTTTTTAACCCCTAAAGCTAAGTCTAACCCTAACCCTAACACCCCCCTAAGTTAAATATAATTTAAATCTAACAAAATAAATTAACTATTATTAATTAAAATATTCCTATTTAAGTCTAAATACTTACCTATTAAATAAACCCTAAGATAGCTACAATATAATTAATAATTACATTGTAGCTATTTTAGGGTTTATATTTATTTTACAGGTAACTTGGTATTTATTTTAACTAGGTACAATAGCTATTAAATAGTTAATAACTATTTAATAGCTACCTAGTTAAAATAATTACCAATTTACCTGTAAAATAAATCCTAACCTAAGTTACAAATACACCTACACTATCAATAAATTAAATAAACTACAAACATCTAAACTAAAATACAATTAAATAAACTAAACTAAATTACAAAAAAAAAACACTAAATTACAAAAAATAAAAAAAAGATTACACGATTTTTAAGCTAATTACACCTATTCTAAGCCCCCTAATAAAATAATAAAGCCCCCCAAAATAAAAAAAATTCCCTACACTATTCTAAATTAAAAAAGTTAGCTCTTTTACCTTACCAGCCCTTAAAAGGGCCTTTTGCGGAGCATGCCCCAAAGAAAACTGCTCTTTTGCCTGAAAAAAACACACAATACCACCCCCCAACATTACAACCCACCACCCACATACCCCTACTCTAACCCAAACCCCCCTTAAATAAAGCTAACACTACCCCCCTGAAGATCTCCCTACCTTGTATTCACCCAGCCGGGCAGAACTCTTCATCCGATCCGGGCCATGTCTTCAATCAAGCGGCAAAGAAGTCTTCTTCCATCCGGGCGATGTCTTCAAGCAAGCGGCAGAGAGTCTTCTTCCATCCGGCGATGTCTTCAAGCAAGTGGCAGAGAGTCTTCTTCCATCCGGTGATGTCTTCAAGCAAAGCGGCATCTTCAATCTTCTTTCTTCGCTCCTCCGCCACGGAGCATCCATCCGGAACGATGACTTCCCGACAAATGATGTTCCTTTAAATGACGTCATCCAAGATGGCGTCCATCGAATTCCGATTGGCTGATAGGATTCTATCAGCCAATCGGAATTAAGGTAGAAATATCTGATTGGCTGATTGAATCAGCCAATCAGAATCAAGTTCAATCCGATTTTTCTACCTTAATTCCGATTGGCTGATAGAATCCTATCAGCCAATCGGAATTCGATGGACGCCATCTTGGATGACGTCATTTAAAGGATCATCATTCATCGGGAAGTCGTCGTGCCGGATGGATGCTCCGCAGCGGAGGAGCGAAGAAAGAAGATTGAAGATGCCACTTTGCTTGAAGACATCACCGGATGGAAGAAGACTCTCTGCCGCTTGCTTGAAGACATCGCCGGATGGAAGAAGACTCTCTGCCGCTTGCTTGAAGACATCGCTCGGATGGAAGAAGACTTCTTTGCCGCTTGATTGAAGACATGGCCCGGATCGGATGAAGAGTTCTGCCCGGCTGGGTGAATACAAGGTAGGGAGATCTTCAGGGGGGTAGTGTTAGCTTTATTTAAGGGGGGTTTGGGTTAGAGTAGGGGTATGTGGGTGGTGGGTTGTAATGTTGGGGGGTGGTATTGTGGGGGTTTTTTAGGCAAAAGAGCAGTTTTCTTTGGGGCATGCCCCGCAAAAAGGTCCTTTTAAGGGCTGGTAAGGTAAAAGAGCTAACTTTTTTAATTTAGAATAGGGTAGGGATTTTTTTTTATTTTGGGGGGCTTTATTATTTTATTAGGGGGCTTAGAATAGGTGTAATTAGCTTAGAAATCTTGTAATCTTTTTTTATTTTTTGTAATTTAGTGTTTGTTTTTTTTTTTAATTTAGTTTAGTTTATTTAATTGTATTTTAGTTTAGATATGTGTAGTTTATTTAATTTATTGATAGTGTAGGTGTATTTGTAACTTAGGTTAGGATTTATTTTACAGGTAAATTGGTAATTATTTTAACTAGGTAGCTATTAAATAGTTATTAACTATTTAATAGCTATTGTACCTAGTTAAAATAAATACCAAGTTACCTGTAAAATAAATATAAACCTTAAAATAGCTACAATGTAATTATTAATTATATTGTAGCTATCTTAGGGTTTATTTTATAGGTAAGTATTTAGATTTAAATAGGAATATTTTAATTAATAATATTAATATTAGATTTATTTTAATAAGAGTTTAGTTAGGGATGTTAGAGTTAGATAGGGTTATTATACTTAATATATATATAATAACGATATTATCTATATTAACCCTAATATAATTAGGTTTAATATAGTTAATATATAATATAATAACTATATTAACCCTAATATAATTAGGGTTAATATAGTTAATATAGGTGGGGGCGGTGTAGGGGGATTAGATTAGGGGTTAATGTGTTTAATATAGCTGGCGGCGGTGTAGGGGGATTAGATTAGGGGTTAATACATTTATTATAGGTGGTGGCGGTGTAGGGGGATTTAGATTAGATGCAAAAGAGCTGTTTACTTTGTGACAAAGCCCCACCAAAAGCCCTTTTAAGGGCTGGTAAAAGAGCAGTTTTCTTTGGGGCATGCCTCGCAAAAAGCCCTTTTAAGGGCTGGCAATAGAGCAGTTTACTTTGGGGTAATGCCACGCAAAAAGCCCTTTTCAGGGCTATTTGTAGGGTTAGACTTAGGTTTAGTGGTAGAGATAGTTTAGTATTTTAGGGGTTAAATAGTTTAATATAGCTGGCGGCGGAGTAGGGGGATTAGATTAGGGGTTAATTAATTTAATATAGGTGGCGGCGGGGTAGGGGGATTAGATTAGGGGTTAATTAATTTAATATAGGTGGCGGCGGGGTAGGGGGATTAGATTAGGGGTTAAATAATTTAATATAGGTGGCGGCGAGGTAGGGGGATTAGATTAGGGGTTAAATAATTTAATATAGGTGGCGTCGGTGTAGGGGGATTAAATTAGGGGTTAATAATTTTAAAATAAATGGCGGCGGGGTAGGGGCTCACTTTAGGGGGTAGGTACGGTAGATGGCGGCGGGGTAGGGGCTCACATTAGGGGGTTATATATTTAATATAGCTGGCGGCGGGGTCCGGGAGCGGCGGTTTAGGGGTTAATAACTTTATTAGGTGGCGGCGGGGTCCGGGAGCGGCAGTTTAGGGGTTAATAAAAAATGTTATTGTTAGGATAGTGAAGGGGGATAGCGGATAGAGGGTTAGACGTGTCGGGCTATGTTAGGGAGGCGTGTTAGACAGTATGGGTGCTTTCATACTTTAGTCAGGTTTTGTAGGCGCCGGCAGTTTCTAAAGTGCCGTAAGTCACTGGCGACTCCAGAAATTTGTACTTACGCAGATTTCTGGACATCGCTGGTTTGTGAGACTTACGGCACTTTAGCATCTGACGGCGCCGTATATAGGATAGCTCGAGTTGCGAGCTGAAACTGCGGGCGGCGGGGGTTCCCTCGCTTGCGCCGCAAACTACGCTGCATATAGGATCGCGCCCCTAATGCCCATTTGAAAGTGTTTTTGGCTTATCTTTTTATTATGCATTTGTTGACTGCGTTTACCAGTCGGTCAATCCAGAAAAATGTAAGAACTTTTGACAGTTGCTTTAAGTGCAGCGGCAAAAGCAATAATGCACTATAATGAAACAGGCTTTCATGAAGATTGCCACAGGAAAGACATAAACGGGTTGTTATCTCTGCTTCACATGATACATTTTATTCAATCAACAGCATCAGAAATCTCCAATTAATAACACCTCAGATGAATAAAACCAAATAAATTCTTCACTGAATTCAAGGAGCAGACAAATCAACATCAACTGTGTAGAGGTGACTGTGAATCAAGCCTTCATAGCAGAATAACTGAAGATTTCACTACTGAAGGTGACAAATATAAAGGAAACTCAAAAGGACTAAATAACATTTATAATTTTCTTAACGAGTGAAAGGATCACTTCGATTATAATGAGTGAATTTTGAAAAAGTATTGTATATTTGAAAAATGGATTATTTATGATTACCATGACAAAAGTTGAGAGGCTTACTTTTCAGATGTTTCACATTTGTAAATTTATCTGAGGAATGTTTTTTAATAAAAAAAATATCATCAAATCATCTAAAGGCTACTAGCTTTTCTCCTCAATTATCTAGAAGAAATTATATATATATATTATTTTTTATTTATTTCACATACACATCTATACACAACCAAAAGTAGACACCTGGCCATCACAACTATATAAGGATTGTTAGTCATTCCAGTTTAAAACTATGGGCATTAATATGAAATTGAATGCAATATATAATTAGGCGCCAAATGGAAATATACACAAGCTACCTACAAAAAACCTCCTAATCAGTTTTTAAGAAATAGCAAAACAATCAAATATATGCCTAAAACAAAAAAAAGTTCAAGTGTGAATAGAATATGGTAGATATAATTAAAAGTCTTAGGCCTAGATTTAGAGTTGGGCGGTAGCCGTCAAAACCAGCGTCAGAGGCTCCTAACGCTGGTTTTTACCGCCCTCTGGTATTTGGAGCCAGTCATTAAATGGTCTAACGCTCACTTTGCAGCCGCGACTTTTCCATACCGCAGATCCCCTTACGTCAATTGCGTATCCTATCTTTTCAATGGGATCTTTCTAACGCCGGTATTTAGAGTCGTGGCTGAAGTGAGCGTTAGAAATCTAATGACAAAACTCCAGCCGCAGAAAAAAGTCAGTAGTTAAGAGCTTTCTGGGCTAACGCCAGTTCATAAAGCTCTTAACTACTGTGCTCTAAAGTACACTAACACCCATAAACTACCTATGTACCCCTAAACAAAGGTCCCCCCACATCGCCGCCACTATATTTAAATTTTTTAACCCCTAATCTGCCGCTCCGTACACCGCCGCCAACTACGTTATCCCTATGTACCCCTAATCTGCTGCCCCTAACACCGCCGACCCCTATATTATATTTATTAACCCCTAATCTGCCCCCCACAACGTCGCCGCCAGCTACATACAATAATTAACCCCTAATCTGCTGACCGTAGCTCACCGCTAGTATAATAAATGTATTAACCCCTAATCCGCCTCACTCCCGCCTCAATAACCCTATAATAAATAGTATTAACCCCTAATCTGCCCTCCCTAACATCGCCGACAGCTAACTTCAAGTATTAACCCCTAATCTGGCGATCGGAGCTCACCGCTACTCTAATAAAATGTTTAACACCTTAAGATAATTCTAACCCTAACACTAACACCCCCCTAAGTTAAATATAATTTTTATCTAACGAAATAAATTAAGTCTTATTAAATAAATTATTCCTATTTAAATCTAAATACTTACCTGTAAAATAAATCCTAATATAGCTACAATTTAAATTATAATTATATCTTAGCTATTTTAGGATTAATATTTATTTTACAGGCAACTTTGTAATTATTTTAACCGGGTACAATAGCTATTAAATAGTTAATAACTATTTAATAGCTACCTAGTTAAAATAATTACAAAATTACCTGTAAAATAAATCCTAACCTAAGTTACAATTAAACCTAACACTACACTATCAATAAATAAATTAAATAAACTACCTACAATTATCTACAATTAAACCTAACACTACACTATCAATAAATAAATTAAATACAATTCCTACAAATAAATACAATTAAACTAACTAAAGTACAAAAAATAAAAAAGAACTAAGTTACAAAAAATAAAAAAATATTTACAAACATTAGAAAAAAATTACAACAATTTTAAACTAATTACACCTACTCTAAGCCCCCTAATAAAATAACAAAGACCCCCAAAATAAAAAAATGCCCTACCCTATTCTAAATTACAAAAGTTCAAAGCTCTTTTACCTTAACAGCCCTTAAAAGGGCCCTTTGCGGGGCATGCCCCAAAGAATTCAGCTCTTTTGCCTGTACAAAAAAACATACAATACCCCCCCCAACATTACAACCCACCAACCACATACCCCTAATCTAACCCAAACCCCCCTTAAATAAACCTAACACTAAGCCCCTGAAGATCTTCCTACCTTGTCTTCACCATGCCAGGTATCACCGATCGTTCCAGGCTCCGAAATCTTCATCCAAGCCCAAGCGGGGGCTAGACATCCATCATCCGGCTGAAATCTTCTATCAAGCGACGGCTGAAGAAGTCCAGAAGAGGCTCCAAAGTCTTCATCCTATCCGGGAAGAAGAGTAGATCCGGACCAGCAACCATCTTCTTCCAAGCGGCATCTATCTTCATCGATGACGACCGGCTCCATCTTGAAGACCTCCACCGCGGACCCATCTTCTTCTTCCGACGACTTCCCGACGAATGACGGTTCCTTTAAGGGACGTCATCCAAGATGGCGTCCCTCGAATTCCGATTGGCTGATAGGATTCTATCAGCCAATCGGAATTAAGGTAGGAAAATTCTGATTGGCTGATGGAATCAGCCAATCAGAATCAAGTTCAATCCGATTGGCTGATTCAATCAGCCAATCAGATTGAGCTTGCATTCTATTGGCTGTTCCGATCAGCCAATAGAATGCGAGCTCAATCTGATTGGCTGATCGGATCAGCCAATCGGATTGAACTTGATTCTGATTGGCTGATTCCATCAGCCAATCAGAATTTTCCTACCTTAATTCCGATTGGCTGATAGAATCCTATCAGCCAATCGGAATTCGAGGGACGCCATCTTGGATGACGTCCCTTAAAGGAACCATCATTCGTCGGGAAGTCGTCGGAAGAAGAAGATGGGTCCGCGGTGGAGGTCTTCAAGATGGAGCTGGTTGTCATCGGATGAAGATAGAAGATGCCGCTTGGAAGAAGATGGTTGCCGGTCCGGATCTACTCTTCTTCCCGGATAGGATGAAGACTTTGGAGCCTCTTCTGGACTTCTTCAGCCGTTGCTTGATAGAAGACTTCAGCCGGATGATGGATGTCTAGCCCCCGCTTGGGCTTGGATGAAGATTTCGGAGCCTGGAACGATCAGTGATGCCTGGCATGGTGAAGACAAGGTAGGAAGATCTTCAGGGGCTTAGTGTTAGGTTTATTTAAGGGGGGTTTGGGTTAGATTAGGGGTATGTGGGTGGTGGGTTGTAATGTTGGGGGGGTATTGTATGTTTTTTTTTACAGGCAAAAGAGCTGAATTCTTTGGGGCATGCCCCGCAAAGGGCCCTTTTAAGGGCTGGTAAGTTAAAAGAGCATTGAACTTTTGTAATTTAGAATAGGGTAGGGCATTTTTTTATTTTGGGGGTCTTTGTTTTTTTATTAGGGGGCTTAGAATAGGTGTAATTAGTTTAAAATTGTTGTAATTTTTTTCTAATGTTTGTAAATATTTTTTTATTTTTTGTAACTTAGTTCTTTTTTATTTTTTGTACTTTAGTTAGTTTATTTCATTGTATTTATTTGTAGGAATTGTATTTAATTAATTTATTGATAGTGTAGTGTTAGGTTTAATTGTAGATAATTGTAGGTAGTTTATTTAATTTATTTATTGATAGTGTAGTGTTAGGTTTAATTGTAACTTAGGTTAGGATTTATTTTACAGGTCATTTTGTAATTATTTTAACTAGGTAACTATTAAATAGTTCTTAACTATTTAATAGCTATTGTACCTGGTTAAAATAAATACAAAGTTGCCTGTAAAATAAATCTTAATCCTAAAATAGCTACAATATAATTGTAATTTATATTGTAGCTATATTAGGGTTTATTTTACAGGTAAGTATTTAGATTTAAATAGGAATAATTTATTTAATAAGAGTTAATTTATTTAGTTAGATAAAAATTATATTTAATTTAGGGGGGTGTTAGTGTTAGGGTTAGACTTAGCTTTAGGGGTTAATACATTTATTACAGTAGCGGTGAGCTCCGATCGGCAGATTAGGGGTTAATTATTGTAGTTAGCTGGCGGCGACGTTGTGGGGGGCAGATTAGGGGTTAATAAATATAATATAGGGGTCGGCGGTGTTAGGGGCAGCAGATTAGGGGTACATAATTATAATGTATGTTGCGGCGGTGTAGGGAGCGGCAGATTAGGGGTTAATAATAATATGCAGGTGTCAGCGATAGCGGGGGCGGCAGATTAGGGGTTAATAAGTGTAAGGTTAGGGGTGTTTAGACTTGGGTACATGTTAGAGTGTTAGGTGCAGACGTAGGAAGTGTTTCCCCATAGAAAACAATGGGGCTGCGTTAAGAGCTGAACGCTGCTTTTTTGCAGGTGTTAGGTTTTTTTTCAGCTCAAACAGCCCCATTGTTTTCTATGGGGGAATTGTGCACGAGCACGTTTTTGAAGCTGGCCGCGTCCGTAAGCATCGCTGGTATTGAGAGTTGCAGTGGCGTTAAATTATGCTCTACGCTCCCTTTTTGGAGCCTAACGCACTGAAAACCCAGCCATTCTGTGAACTCTAAATACCAGCGGTATTTAAAAGGTGCGGGAGAAAAAAAGCATGCGTAGCTAACGCACCCCTTTGGCCGCCAAACTCTAAATCTAGCCGTTATAAAATAATCATAATTCACATAAAACCATAAACATGCATATATCAAATGGCCAAAAGCTAAAATAAAAAAAAAATACTATATGTATAAAAATCTAATGTAAAACCACCACAGTGAAAAGGAAAAAGAGAAAATGTTGGTGTCTAACGAGACTGTGTTAATCTTCTAATATATTGAATAAAATCTCTGTGATTATATAAATAAAACACAAAAATCAAAACATATACACAAAAAATTCCCAATAACGAATGAGTGAGAATCCCATGCCAATCTAGGTGGAATCTTCAAATCAAAAATATGTGTACCTAAAAGTAAATTACAAACATAGCACTAATTGTATGTGTTCCTAAAAAAAAATACAACAATGTTTGTATTTTTCTTATAGTTACACGTATTTACGATTTGAAGATTCCACCTATATTGTCATGGGGTTCTCACTCATTCATTTGAAATTTTTGGGATATAAATGTATTTTTGTTTATATAAATCACAAAACTTTATTCAAGGGGGGCAGAGCTAGCCATTGTATTGAGAGGATGCATATTCTGAGAGCTCCTGCTTATAGATGATAATTGGAGCTAAATAGTAGTGTATTTTTTCTTCAAATTATTAACTAAACCTTCTGGGATCCTATTTGATACTGGTCCGATACTAGGATCTGAAAAGGATTGAGTCCTAAACTGAGAATTGGATTTTCTGCACCTCGATTAAAACCAAGTGGAAGGCTTTGCTATAGATGAGGCCTGGAAGCTGCTCTACATTTTTCTAAAAAGAGTATATTGTTGACTTTATAGACTAAGCCATGCATCTTCATCCTACATCAACTATGGAGGGCACCCTTGCAACCATCTCTGCTCTATTCGAAGATTTTGTATTATCACTGCAACAACAGGTAGACTGTGTACTTCAGGAGGCCAGACTTGGGGAGCCCGCTCGGCAACTGCTGACACAGAGCCAGAGTGCTGCCTTGTTACAGTTGAGTTCCCCGGCCCGGTTAGCAGCTTTGTCGATGGACCTCCTTTTGCCTACCGGTGGAGTGACCTGGCTACACTAAAAAGTCTCCTGCAGAAGGATGGGGAAATTAGATATGTGGATGGTGCTCAGCCTACCATGTTCCGGAGCAACTGGCCTACAGAGCAATTATGGGTAGAACTATCGTCTGGCTCTATATGCAGAGACGCACAGCGGCCTACCAGTGTAAGGTTATTGGGCTCAGATTCGGGAGAGTGTCCCATACACCAGCCTGATGATGGGCTATTTCCAGTGAGACAAGACCCTTTGATCGGAGAGTCTTGGAGTGGTTATCCTCAGCGACTCCTAAGGGCTATAGACATACAACCTAGATTTGGCATCGGATAAGGCCTCTTAAAACATTTCCCATCCCTGGGTAGTTGCATGTTGGGACTGTGTGCTACCAGGCATTACATGAGGTTTGGCTGGACTACAAGGAAACTTTGCGTTTAATAGTTATTAGCTGTTTTAGTTTGCGATACTCCCTAAATGAGACATTACCCTATTTGTTTAAGGCTCCTACAATTTGGATATCGTTTCTACAGTTATTTTGGTTAGTATACAGATTGCTCTACCATAAGACTTAGAGATATTATTGCCATCTTGTATATACAGGGAGTGCAAAATTATTAGGCAAGTTGTATTTTTGAGGATTAATTGTATTATTGAACAACAACCATGTTCTCAATGAACCCAAAAAACTCATTAATATCAAAGCTGAATAGTTTTGGAAGTAGTTTTTAGTTTGTTTTTAGTTATAGCTATTTTAGGGGGATATCTGTGTGTGCAGGTGACTATTACTGTGCATAATTATTAGGCAACTTAACAAAAAACAAATATATACCCATTTCAATTATTTATTTTTACCAGTGAAACCAATATAACATCTGAACATTCACAAATATACATTTCTGACATTCAAAAACAAAACAAAAACAAATCAGTGACCAATATAGCCACCTTTCTTTGCAAGGACACTCAAAAGCCTGCCATCCATGGATTCTGTCAGTGTTTTGATCTGTTCACCATCAACATTGCGTGCAGCAGCAACCACAGCCTCCCAGACACTGTTCAGAGAGGTGTACTGTTTTCCCTCCTTGTAAATCTCACATTTGATGATGGACCACAGGTTCTCAATGGGGTTCAGATCAGGTGAACAAGGAGGCCATGTCATTAGATTTTCTTCTTTTATACCCTTTCTTGCCAGCCACGTTGTGGAGTACTTGGACGCGTGTGATAGAGCATTGTCCTGCATGAAAATCAGGTTTTTCTTGAAGGATGCAGACTTCTTCCTGTACCACTGCTTGAAGAAGGTGTCTTCCAGAAACTGGCAGTAGGACTGGGAGTTGAGCTTGACTCCATCCTCAACCCGAAAAGGCCCCACAAGCTCATCTTAGATGATACCAGCCCAAACCAGTACTCCACCTCCACCTTGCTGGCGTCTGAGTCGGACTGGAGCTCTCTGCCCTTTACCAATCCAGCCACAGGCCCATCCATCTGGCCCATCAAGACTCACTCTCATTTCATCAGTCCATAAAACCTTAGAAAAATCAGTCTTGAGATATTTCTTGGCCCAGTCTTGACGTTTCAGCTTGTGTGTCTTGTTCAGTGGTGGTCGTCTTTCAGCCTTTCTTACCTTGGCCATGTCTCTGAGTATTGCACACCTTGTGCTTTTGGGCACTCCAGTGATGTTGCAGCTCTGAAATATGGCCAAACTGGTGGCAAGTGGCATCTTGGCAGCTGCACGCTTGACTTTTCTCAGTTCATGGGCTTTTTTTTTTATGCCTTGGTTTTTCCACACGCTTCTTGCGACCCTGTTGACTATTTTGAATGAAACGCTTGATTGTTCGATGATCACGCTTCAGAAGCTTTGCAATTTTAAGAGTGCTGCATCCCTCTGCAAGATATCTCACTATTTTTGACTTTTCTGAGCCTGTCAAGTCCTTCTTTTGACCCATTTTGCCAAAGGAAAGGAAGTTGCCTAATAATTATGCACACCTGATATAGGGTGTTGATGTCATTAGACCACACCCCTTCTCATTACAGAGATGCACATCACCTAATATGCTTAATTGGTAGTAGGCTTTCGAGCCTATACAGCTTAGAGTAAGACAACATGCATAAAGAGGATGATGTGGTCAAAATACTCATTTGCCTAATAATTCTGCACTCCCTGTATATATTACTTCTTGTTAGATGCGTGATAGGGTGTACCTGATATTTCTGATAGCACTTGCTTTGGGACTTAGTTCTGACATACTATACAAGACATTCCAAGGAAGTGTATAATGTCTATAATGTATATTTATATCTGTATTTCATGACACCTAATTGTTAAATGTGAATTTTGTTACCTAGGACCTTTTATTTACAGTCCTATTGATAGATTACTATTGTTGAGACCGAATTGTAGGTTAGTATACATTGCTATAGTACTTTTTAGTCTTTAGTTATACTGGTATATTTCAAATATATATTTGTCAACCCCTATCCTTTTTATGCTAATCATATTCTTTTTAACTGTATTGCTACTAGTAATCCTCCCAGAGAGAAATGTGAGTATGATGTTCCAGTCCAGCTTTAGCTGCAAGTTATTGACTAGTAGATCTCAATGTTTAACACTACTTATTATGTGAAAGTTGTTACTAGACCTTATAGCTCATATTGTACCAAGCTGTGGTTCACTATTGCATCTAGCTAATAGAATACATTCAGCAGTATTCACTTATAACCCAGCTTGGATCTATATATATTGGTCATTTTCAATATGGCCATTATTAGATTGCCCCCCCCCTGCTAATATAGCTTACTGGTTAAGCCCAGGGGCACAGACCCCATGTGAATCCACTAATTTTGTTCATTTGCGTTCCTTATAAGTATGTTATTAATATACCCCCCTTACCCTTTAAATTGAGGTATTGGTTCTATAAGATTTAAAGATGATTTCATATGGGCAGACGTTATGTTCATTTACTCATACGCAACTTGTGCTTTTATGTTTTGTAACAAACTATTTGTATATTTGACAAACATCACAGTTTTTATATATATTTCTCAATGTCACGGCTTGTTTGTAAGTCCTATTTTCAACCTCAATAAAAAAAAAAAACAATTTTTTTCAATATATTGAATGATTAACACACTTTGTCATGTTGGGCACCATATTTTTTTCTTTCTTACTGTAATGATATACGTTAGACTTTTATATACAGTATATATATATATATATATATATATATTGTATCTTATTTTTATCTTCTGCCCATTTGATACACGCACATATATAATTATGTTTACAGTTTTATGTGAAAATGATTATTGTATATTAAAACTATTATATCTACAATATTCTATTCACGTTTATAGCTACCATATTTTATTCACACTTTAGCCTTTTTTTAGGCGCTCCCACTACAGCTAGCTCCCCTATTATATAGATAACAAAGACTATAATAGTAATAGTCTAGCATATATGGTCAAGGAGGGGAGTGGTGCTTTGCAGCGGTCAAACACAACACTTGGCGGGGGACAGGCCCTCTGGAAAGGTTGCACAAGTAGCACTCTAAGCCTGGACTTGTGAAGGGAGAAAAATAATGACGAACAATAAAATATAACCTTTATTTCAATGTATTAAAATAGGGACCCAGTGTGTGAATTAAAAACAACTGAAGACTGGTTGACACTATTCCTGTAATTGAGCGGATAATGCCTTTGAGATATATTATATATCAGCAGGAATTCCATCAGTGCGGTTGAATATACTGTAATTACTGGCCTCCAAATTAAGTTACTCTATATAGTACAAGATTGTCAATATTGCTAGGGAGTGGACAGGGGAAATACTGATTCTTGTTTTAACTTCTCATATAATCTGGGATAGAGTTATCAAAAAATAATACTCTCTGTGTAGGTTGATATAGTGTGTAGTGCTTATGTCACGCCGCGCCTCTCTAGCCGTTGCTAGGGGCGCGGCGTCTCCTTCCTTGCTCGTTGCTTAGGGCTGTGTCGGGTCTGAATATGATTGGCACTGACGTCATTGCCGCACGCTCCTCTCCCTCTCTAATGCCGGTCTCACGCTGTGGCGCTAATCTTGCGCCTATTTAAATGTCTCTAGTGCGATCTATCACTGCCCAAGTATAGGTGTTACTTTGTGTGCTCCTGGGTGAGATAGATCATACTATATTTGCTGGACTGATTATTGCTGCTGAAACTCTGCCAGTCTGACTACTCTGCCTCTTAATCCCTATAATTGCTGGATTGATTATTGCTGCTGAAACTGCCTGTCTGACTACTCTGCCTCTTAACCCCTATAATTGCTGGATTGATTATTGCTGTTGAACTCTGCCTGCTTGACTACTCTGCCTCTTAACCCCTAATTTATGGATTGATATACTGTTGCTGAACCCTGCCTGTCTGCTCTGCTTATTAACCCCTGTTATTCTGGATTTCCTCTTTGTTGCCGAACCCTGCCTGCCTGACCATTCTGGTGGTGTGCCCTTGGACTGCTTTTCTGTTGCCAAATGCTTCCTGCCTGACCATTCTACTGGTTTGCCCTTGGACCGCTCTGCCGTTGTCGCTGGGGACTGCCCTGCCTGTGGTGAGTGCCACCTTCCTCATCTTACTAACTTTCTCTGCTCTGGGATATTCCCTATCTTTCCGGCTTGACGCCGGGATAACAAGACTACTGACCCAGTTCGGTCTGATAGAGGAATATCCCACGAGCATTACAGCTTAGACGTGTGATGGTAAATTCAATCCCTTACCACATCTACTGAATATTAAAGGATTACTTTCTGTTATAATTTTTAAGCTAAACAACTAACATATTAAAGTTAATAAACATTAATTAAAACCTACTGACCTATATTTTCTCCAAAACGAAGTTTCATAACGTTCTAAAAGTTATATCTTTTATTCGCCGATGATGTCACGTTATCCTGCCCACTATTTTCAGCACTGCGTGTTCAAAATAC
This sequence comes from Bombina bombina, assembly GCF_027579735.1. NCBI lineage: Eukaryota > Metazoa > Chordata > Amphibia > Anura > Bombinatoridae > Bombina > Bombina bombina. The sequence continues at coordinate 1,044,523,162 of NC_069502.1, forward strand.
TTAGACCAATAACTTTGTGTTTAAAGTGCCATTTTGAAACCTAGGTATTGTAAACGGATTGGTATAGAGCAAAGGATACCCACGGAGTGGGTTTGGAAAACAATTAAATTTGCAGACAAGATTTCTGATATACTGTAGAGATATGTTAATGAAATGCTATTGATAAAAAGCGTATTTGGGGTAGTTAGGTAGTAACAGGCATAGAAAATATTTACTTACAGTGGCCGTTAGGTTTGGGGTAGAGATTGTGAGGCCTATTTATCAAAGGTCTGTCAGACCTGGTCCGACAGACATCGCTGAATGCAGAGAGCAATACGCTCTCCGTATTCAGCATTGCACCAGCAGCTCTTGTGAGCTGTTGGTGCAACGCCACCCCCTGCAGACTCACGGCCAATCGGCCACCAGCAGGGGGTGTCACTAAACCCGATCATATTTGATCGGGTTGAATTGTGGTGATCTCTGTATCCGCCTCATCAGAGCAGGCGGACAGGTTTTGGAGCAGCGGTCTTTAGACCGCTGCTCCATAACTTGCGTTTCTGGTGAGTCTGAAGACTCGCCAGAAACACGGGCCCTCAAGCTCCATTCGGAGCTTGATAAATGGGCCTCTTTGTCTGGTTCATTGGTTTGATTGAGCAAATATCACTCTGGTAATAGAATAATGCACACGTGAGTTATTCCCCACACACAGTCTTTATATCCATATTATTCACTCAAACGATTGTATTCCAGGTAAAGGGTTATATCCTACTGAAATTTGGCCACTCAAATACAGTTGTGTATAATAGGCGTACCTAAAATCTTATAGGGTAATAACCCTTGCTTAACAATAGTGACTGTAGTGATCTGTCTGAAGTTTGTTACGGTAATTAATAATTTCTTATCTGAAGCAAAGTGTATGAAAAGATTACTCTGTAACATGTAATAAGTCTCACTATAGGTCTAACTTACCGCTCAGGATATTGATATCTTAATTGCAACTAATATTAGTTGATATGGTCACTTTCTGGTATTGTGCTGAGCCAAAAACTTCTAGTTTGGTTGTAGAGTAGCATCAAGTGTATATACGTTAATGACAGTGTTACAATGTATAATGAATCATGCTGCATAATTGTGACTGAGCTAGAAGTAATATGTTGCGTGAAAATTGGGTTGCTAGTACTAGATGCGCTATTAAACCAATTATCGCAACCGTTATAATAGCTTTCTGTGGCAGCAAAGTGATCTGATTTGGTACCGTATTGTACTCTACAGTTTGTAGTGTATCTCTGGCTAATACTGCCCCTGTTAAGAGTACATATATTGTGTAGATCGTCTGTTACCACATTTATTATTGTATATTTGAGCGCATATAGGAACAAGAATAATGTTAACACGTATTATGCACGATAGTGATTATGATGGGCAGCAAGTGCCGTATTACCACGATTGTTATTATATCATCTATAGTGTATCTAGATTTAAGTACAGTGTTGAACTGCAATACATTGCTTAGAGGCCTGTATTAAGTCTCATTATCTGATTGAACTAGTTTGTTATATTTTAATCTTTGTTCATGCGGAGTAAGTGCACAATGCAACAATTTTGTATTGTGCTAGAACTGCTTATGCAGCCACTTACAATATTGTTTTAAAGTAACACTAAGTATACATAAATTCTAAACAGTGCTGCATTATGAGATATGCCCTACTATGTGGCTACGTCTTAGTTTGGGCTAATGTTCTCTACATAAGATTTAATGTTCGTAGGAATATATACTTATAACGCATTTTACATAGTCGTTTAAAATAATGATCAATAGCAGTGTAGTGCTCAGATTTGTAGTGTTTTACTTTGCAGAATGTAATATCTCTCTAAATGGTCAAGCCTCAGTGAGACACCTTACATAGTAGCATATATTAAATCTAGCTACAGGCCAAAGTTTTGGTTCCGAGTAAAGAAATGTAATCGCAGTTCGATAACTAAAAGTTTGGTGCTGGAACAATTTTCACAGCAAACTATAATGCATTCACTAGAGTGTATGCTTCTTAGTTAATACATTATTTATTAGGTTAAAGTGTAAATCTTTCTCATGTTTGGTAACGCTGGAAGAATTTTCACCGCTGTTGAAAGTATCATTATCCAGAGACTCTATACATGATTACAAAAGAGTGTAACTCTGTCAAAGTACATATAAAGTTTAGAGCCGTATTGCAGCCAGTAACAAACTATTATATAATGTGTCGCTGTAAGTGGCTCTGTTAGGGCTGTTAGTAGTCTATCAGTAATATCGTGAATAAGCAGTGCAGTCCTGATTTGCATTAATTACTCCCCATGGGTATAGCTTATGTAGGTTAAAGGAGCTGAACAGGCAGAGAATTAAGTAAATTACCACTACCATGGTCAACAGGTCTAGAGGTTAATCGTAAAAAAAAAACGGAGCTCCCATAAGCTCCTACACCCTGACGCGTTTTGCCCAAATAGGGCTTATTCAAAGGCGGCAAGCCACCAGATGTGTGGGTTTAAGTGAGGCACCTGCACAAAGTCGCCATTATCATTCTCCATGGTGATTGGATAGGCCTCCTGTCAATCACTTTGTGACTGCTCCAATAGAGGCAGCGTGTTTACCCGTATAGGGTAAATACTGATCTACAATTTTGGATGAATAAGGAACAAATTCCTCTAAGAGTAAATAGTACTAGGTGATTTGATAAAATGCATATATACCAAATCGTCTTATTCTTGGAGAGAATAGATGTATCATCTGATGTGAGCATATAAATAAATCTATGATCCTGATGTTTCTCTAACTGATAATATTACATAAGATAAGAGGAGGATATTCTTATCATTGTATAGAGGGTTTGATCTTGGCAAAAGAGAATATATATATATATATATATATATATATATATATATTGGCCTCTTGGGGTTTTTCTCTGTGTATTGCCCTATATATTTAAATATTCTGATTGTAACTAAGTGAATTACATTGGTATATTTATACCGTCTCTCCACGGATACATGTTGAGTGGTTTGCATATTGTGTTCTAGACACGTTTTATCATGATATATTCCTTGTTTATAGGTTTCCTAATAAATACGGGTCCCAAGTCTGCTCAGTGATATGGTCTATAATAACATCCAACGGGGTTATTGGATTATTATTTACCAGTGTGTCTGAAGTGTACATAAACACCCCACTATGAAGGGAAGGAAAAGTAGGAGAATAAAGAATTGTGTAACAATCCCCAAATTGAAAACGTTTGTTAAGAAGTGATAATGCACGATTCTACATATATGTATTATGAATGTGCAATGTGTGTTTTAATGGTCCATGGTTCCCAAGTGATTGCTAGAAATTACCTTTAATCTACATTGCAATATCTCAGTGTGTTGCAGATGTGAACCACATAGTATTTCTATGGCCAGTGTGAGCCAAATCTAAAATGAGTGCTGAGTGAGTGTGCAATGTGATCAATACAAATGTGAACTACAAACTAAAATGTGCAGAACATAATTGTGAAAATCATATAGTGATGTGTGGTGACACGAAGGCAGACATGGTTTTAAGGTCTTCCCTTACGGTATTATAGAATAATTGTGCTGTGAAGGAGACAAAGGACAACAGAGTAGGGGTATCAACTCTATGAGGGACTTCCTAAGTCAATGTTAGGTTGAATTTTATTGTGATCTTACAGATAAACATAAAAGTTGTTATTCTCATTCAACCCATGGGGTTGTACTGTAATTATTAAATATATCCATTTGCTCTCTGTTTTTAATAGAACTCTTTCTAAATTGCCTCCTCTAATTCCAAGGCTCACTTTCTCTATGCACTGGCATGATAGTTCCTCTGTGTTGGAACTGTGATACCGTAAGAAGTGATAAGCAAAACTGGTTAGAGTTTTCCCACCTTGTTTATCTTTTTGTGCGTTTCTTATGTTACGTAGATGTTCTATTACTCTAACCCTCAATTTGCGTGTCGTCATACCGACATAGATTTTCTCACATTTACATTTTAGAGCATATATGACTCCCTCTCTTTGACAGCTAAAATATTTGCTGATGAAGTGTCTGGTATTAAATCTATCAGTTATGTTGTCTGATTTGATGATACATTTGCATGTACTGCAGTTGCCACATTTGTGCAAACCTAGGGCTACTGAGGTTTTAGTTTTATGCCTTTGAAGGTGGCTACTTGTTACCATGTGCTTGATGTTGCGTTACGTCTGTACGCAATAGGTTTTTCTCCTACTGTGTCTTTAAGAGTTGGATCAGACATCAAAATATGCCAATATTTGTTAACAATCTGACTTACCCTAGTGCTTTGAGCATTGTGGGTAATTATTAGTCTGGGAATATTGCCAGGAGATTGGAATTTTTTTCTGTAGTAGTTCTTGTCTGTTTGTTTGTTTGGAGAGCCCTCCGTTTGGCTTTTTTATTTATCCTTTTGCTGTATCCCCTCTCAGTTAATTTAATTTCTAATTCCTTTGCTCCTAGATGGAAAGAAGCTAAATTGGAGCAATTCCTCCTGACCCTCAAAAATTCTCCTGTCGGTAGACTTTTCATGGTACTTGGAGCATGAGCGCTGGAATTGGGGAGTAGACTGTTGGTGGCGGTAGCTTTCCTAAAAAGATCTGTATTAATATTTCCTTTCTGATCAATTTTGATGGTTAAGTCAAGGAAATTGATCTGATGTTGATCTGCTTTATGGGTAAGTTTGATATTAATATTGTTACTGTTTAGCATTGTTATAAACTGCTGTCGTTCCTGATATGGGACTTCCCATACAAAGAAAATATCATCTATGTAGGGAAGCCACATAGGGATGTTATCAGCATATTTCTGGTTACTATCAGTAAAAACAAACTCTGCCTCCCACCAGCCGAGAAAGAGATTGGATATGTGGGGGCACATGCCATCCCCATAGCTGTTCCTCTAGTTGGGAGGTAATATCTATTAACAAATAGGAAATAATTGTATTGTAAAACAATTTTTAAATAGTTTAATTATAAATTCGTCATGATCCTTGTTTTCTTCAGATTTCTGGTCTAGGAAGTATTGAACCGCCTTAAATTCCATGTATATTATTAATTGAGGTATAAAGAGATTCTACGTCCCTTGTTACTAGTCAAGTATTTTTAGCAGTGTGAACATTATTAAGTCTTTGAAAGACCTCCAGCGCATCTTGTATGTAAGAGGGTAATTCTTGAACAAATCTCCTCAGTCGAAAGTCTAAATAATGACTGGCTTGTTATGTTAGGCATCCTATTCCCAATACGACAGGTCTACCTGGAGGTGTCTCTATTTTTGTGCACTTTAGGGATAAGATAAAATGTCAGAGTCTTTGGGTGGTTAACTTGCAGGAACTTCTTTTCTTTAGTCATAAGGATATTATTGTTGCCTGCTTCTGTTATTATATGGAATATACATTTTTAAATATCCTGCAGTGGGATTGCCCGGTAGTTTTGTATAGCAGTTCTATCTAACAATTGCTTGTTCGCCTCTTTCAGATACATTTCTAGGGGCAAAATAACAATGTTTTCACCCTTAACGGCATTCCTAATTACCATCTCTTCCCATTTGCTCATATCGTTAAGTGCCTGTCTTTCATTAAATGTTAGATTGGAGGATGTAGGTAGTGAGTGTAGAGATTTAATTTCTATACACACCATCTCATTAAACATTTTTATTTGTGGACAATTGATTCTTTTCGGTACATATGTGAACTTATTGTGCACCTTGTCTCTGTTGATCTGAGTCTCCTAGGAGACTATTGAGTTCTTGTATCACATCTAGTTCTTCCTCATTCCATCCCCAGTCTATTAGTGGTTCCATAAATAGTTTTTTGAAATACAATTTTCGTATAAAGAGCTACATATCTTTTACGGTTTCATATTTGTCTATGTTGTCAGAAGGGCAGAAAGATAGGTCTTTGGATAGAACAGCAATCTGCTCTTTGGATAATTCCAATTTGGAAAGATTAATAACTCTTAATGACTGCTCCAAATTAGGTAGAATAGGCTCGGTGCTCGTGGAGGATGTCACCAGTTCCTCCGATTGCTGTTCTGTGTGCGATTGCGCCCTCGTGTTGGTCTTTTGTTTTGACCTCCCTCCTCTCCTGGTGTATCTGTGTTTTCTCCTTGGTCTAAAAAATCCTTGCGTTTGTTTCTGCTTGATGCTCTCGATGCCTGTGTGGTATTCAACATACTTGGTGTTTCGATTTGTACTGGCTCACTGTCTTCCCCATCAGTATCAGAAACATCATTTTGGATTACATTGACCTTGTTATTAGTGCTTGGATTTTTATCAAAAGTTTATTATTCACAAAGTCTGTAATATCCCGGTTGAGTTTGCCTTGTTTGGTCATTTTTAATTCCAGTTCATATTTGTCCAGTTTTTTTTTTGGTATGTTTTATATAATTTTTCAAACTCAGAGTCATTTTTAAATTTCTTTAGATTCTCAGATCTTTAATTTTATTCTCCAGGTGGTCATATTCAAAGCTGTCATGTTTCATAAGAATTTTCATGAGTTTCACTGAGCACTCAATTTGTTGTCTGCCATCCACATTACAGGAGTGGACAACTGGGAAGCGGATTTCCTGAGCAGACAGACATTTCATCCCGTGGAGTGGGCTCTCCATCAAGAGGTGTTCTCCAGGTTAACCACCCTCAAATGGGGGGGGGTGCAGGAGTTTGATCTGATGGCATATCGGCAGAACACCAAGCTTCCAAGGTACGATTCAAGGTCAAGAGATCCTCAGACCACTCTGATAGATGCTCTCGCGGTTTCTTGGGATTTCGGTCTAACAAACCCGTTTCCTCTGTTTGCGTTCCTTCCATGAGTTATTGCTCGTATCAAACAAGAGAGAGCATTGGTAATTCATATAGCTCCTGCATGGCCTCGCAGGATCTAGTATGCAGACCCAGTAAAGATGTCATCTTTATCAGGTAAGCATACATTTTATTTTTACCTCCTCCCATTCTGTTGTAAGATTATAATCTTTAAACTCGAACGCTGGGAAGAGTTGTAATCTTAAGCCCCTAGGTATTAATTGTTTCTCAATATACTTTTCCAAAAAATGCCTGTTCCACCAGACCTTATCCTGTTTATACATAGGATTATGTACCTCTTTTAGAATAGAATCTAGGGATGAGTAATTTACCGAACTAGATGAGGTATTGTTACCATCAAATATATCATTCAAATCTGCTGTTCTTTTTTGTAGTCGGGCTTGTCTGTCCTTGTCCCATTGACTATCCATGGTAAATGGGTCCGTGTGGTCTACTGTACAGAACTTCTGATCCTTCAGAAATAGACTATTCATACACACCAGAGTACAGTGGCACCACTACGGCTATCTCCCCTATTATATAGATAACAAAGACTATAATAGTAATAGTCTAGTATATATGGTCAAGAAGGGGAGGGGTGCTATGCAGCGGTCAAACGCAACACTTGGCTAGGGACAGGCCCTCTGGAAAGGCTGCACAAGTAGCACTCTAAGCCTGGACTTGTGAAGGGAGAAAAATAATGACGAACAATAAAATATAACCTTATTTCAATATATTAAAATAGGGACCCAGTGTGTGAATTAAAAGAAACTGAAGACCAGTTGACACTATTCCTGTAATTGAGCGGATAATGCCTTTGAGATATATTATATATCAGCAAGAATTCCAACAGTACTTTTGAATATAAGTACTGGCCTCCAAATTCAGTTACTCTATATAGTACAAGATTGTCAATATTGCTAGGGAGTGGACAGGGGAAACATTGATTCTTGTTTTTACTTCCCATATAATCTTGGATAGAGTTATCAAAAAATAATACTCTCTGTGTAGGTTGACATAGCGTGTAGTGCTTAGACATGTGATGGTAAATTCAATCCCTTACCACATCTATTGAATAATAAGTATCAATATGGTCTACTATTATCCATGGGATAAACCTAGATTTGAGGTAGAGATTGTGTCTGGTTCATTGGTTTGATTGAGCAAATATCACTTTGGTAATAGAATAATGCGCATGTGAGTTATTCCCCACACATATTCTTTATATCCATATTATTCACTCAAACAATTGTATTCCAGGATTAATTGTTCCGACCTAGCTACTTTCCATCTAAGAGCAAAGGAATTAGAAATTAGATTAACTGAGAGGGGATACAGCAAAAGGATAATTAAAAACGCCAAATGGAGGGCTCTCCAAACAAATAGACAAGAACTACTACAAAAAAAAATTCAAATCTCCTGGCAATATTCCCAGACTAATAATTACCCACAATGCTCAAAGCACTAGGGTAAGTCAGATTGTTAACAAATATTGGCATATTTTGATATCTGATCCAACTCTTAAAGACACAGTAGGAGAAAAACCTATTGCGTACAGACGTACACGCAACATCAAGGACATGGTAACAAGGAGCCACCTTCAAAAGGCATAAAACTAAAACCTCATTAGCCCCAGGATCGCACAAATGTGGCAACTACAGTACATGCAAATAGATCATCAAATCTGACAACATAACTGATAGATTTAATACAAGGCACTTCATCAGCAAATATATTAGCTGTCAAAGAGAGGGAGTCATATATGCTCTAAAATGAAAATGTGAGAAAATCTGTCGGTATGACGACACGCAAATTGAGGGTTAGAGTAATGGAACATCTACGTAACATAAGAAACGCACAAAAAGATAAACAAGGTGGGAAAACTCTAACCAGTGTTGCCTATCACTTCTTACGGTATCACAGTTCCAACACAGAGGAGCTATCATGCCAGGGCATGGAGAAAGTGAGCCTTGGAATTAGAGGAGGCGATTTAGAAAGCGTTCTATTAAAAACAGAGAGCAGATGGATATTTTTATTAAATACAGTACAACCCCATGGGTTGAACGAGAATAACAGCTTTTATGTCCATGTGTAAGATCACAATAAAATTGAACCTAACATTGGCTTAGGAAGTCCCTGATAGAGTTGATACCCCTACTCTGTTGTCCTTTGTCTCCTTCACAGCACAATTATTCTATAATACCGTATGGGAAGACCTTAAAACCATGTCTGCCTTCGTGTCACCACACATCACTATATGATTTTTACAATTATGTTCTGCACATTTTAGTTTGTAGTTCACATTTGTATTGATCACATTGCACAATCACTCAATTTAGATTTGACCCACACTGGCCATAGAAATACTGTGTGTTCACATCTGCAACACACTGAGACATTGCAATGCAGATTAAAAAGGTAATTTCTAGCAATCACTTCTGAACCATGGACCATTAAATCACACATTGCACATTAATAATACATATATGTAGAATCGTGCATTATCACTTCTTAACAAACGTTTTCAATTTGGGGATTGTTACACAATTCTTTATTCTCCTACTTTTCCTTCCCTTCATAGTGGGGTGTTTATGCACACTTCAGACACACTGGTAAATAATAATCCAATAACCCCTTTGGATGTTATTATACACCATATCACTGAGCAGACTTGTGACCCGTATTTATTACGAACCCTATAAACAGGGAATATATCATAATAAAACATGTGTCTAGAACACACTGTGCAAACCACTCAACATGTATCCGTGGAGAGACGGTATAAATATACCAATGTAATTCACTTAGTTACAATCACAATATTTAAATATATAGGGCATTGCAAGGAAAAAAACCTCAAGAGGCCAATATATATATATATATATTTTCTCTTTTGCCAAGATCAAACTCTCTATACAATGATAAGAATATCCTCCTCTTATCTTATGTAATATTATCAGTTAGAGAAACATCAGGATCACAGATTTATTTATATGCTCACATCAGATGATACATCTATTCTCTCCAAGAATAAGACGATTTGTTATACAGGGAGTGCAGAATTATTAGGCAAATGAGTATTTTGACCACATCATCCTCTTTATGCATGTTGTCTTACTCCAAGCTGTATAGGCTCGAAAGCCTACTACCAATTAAGCATATTAGGTGATGTGCATCTCTATAATGAGAAGGGGTGTGGTCTAATGACATCAACACCCTATATCAGGTGTGCATAATTATTAGGCAACTTCCTTTCCTTTGGCAAAATGGGTCAAAAGAAGGACTTGACAGGCTCAGAAAAGTCAAAAATAGTGAGATATCTTGCAGAGGGATGCAGCACTCTTAAAATTGCAAAGCTTCTGAAGCGTGATCATCGAACAATCAAGCGTTTCATTCAAAATAGTCAACAGGGTCGCAAGAAGCGTGTGGAAAAACCAAGGCGCAAAATAACTGCCCATGAACTGAGAAAAGTCAAGCGTGCAGCTGCCAAGATGCCACTTGCCACCAGTTTGGCCATATTTCAGAGCTGCAACATCACTGGAGTGCCCAAAAGCACAAGGTGTGCAATACTCAGAGACATGGCCAAGGTAAGAAAGGCTGAAAGACAACCACCACTGAACAAGACATACAAGCTGAAACGTCAAGACTGGGCCAAGAAATATCTCAAGACTGATTTTTCTAAGGTTTTATGGACTGATGAAATGAGAGTGAGTCTTGATGGGCCAGATGGATGGGCCCGTGGCTGGATTGGTAAAGGGCAGAGAGCTCCAGTCCGACTCAGACGCCAGCAAGGTGGAGGTGGAGTACTGGTTTGGGCTGGTATCATCAAAGATGAGCTTGTGGGGCCTTTTCGGGTTGAGGATGGAGTCAAGCTCAACTCCCAGTCCCTACTGCCAGTTTCTGGAAGACACCTTCTTCAAGCAGTGGTACAGGAAGAAGTCTGCATCCTTCAAGAAAAACATGATTTTCATGCAGGACAATGCTCCATCACACGCGTCCAAGTACTCCACAGCGTGGCTGGCAAGAAAGGGTATAAAAGAAGAAAATCTAATGACATGGCCTCCTTGTTCACCTGATCTGAACCCCATTGAGAACCTGTGGTCCATCATCAAATGTGAGATTTACAAAGAGGGAAAACAGTACACCTCTCTGAACAGTGTCTGGGAGGCTGTGGTTGCTGCTGCACGCAATGTTGATGGTGAACAGATCAAAACACTGACAGAATCCATGGATGGCAGGCTTTTGAGTGTCCTTGCAAAGAAAGGTGGCTATATTGGTCACTGATTTGTTTTTGTTTTGTTTTTGAATGTCAGAAATGTATATTTGTGAATGTTGAGATGTTATATTGGTTTCACTGGTAAAAATAAATAATTGAAATGGGTACATATTTGTTTTTTGTTAAGTTGCCTAATAATTATGCACAGTAATAGTCACCTGCACACACAGATATCCCCCTAGAATAACTATAACTAAAAACAAACTAAAAACTACTTCCAAAACTATTCAGCTTTGATATTAATGAGTTTTTTGGGTTCATTGAGAACATGGTTGTTGTTCAATAATAAAATTAATCCTCAAAAATACAACTTGCCTAATAATTCTGCACTCCCTGTATATACATATTATCAACTCACCTAGTACTATTTACTCTAAGAGGAATTTGTTCTTTATTCGTCCAAAATTGTAGATCAATATTTACCCTTCACGGGTTTACCCTCTGCCTCAATTGGAGCAATCACAAAGTGATTGACAGGAGGCCTATCCAATCACCATGGAGAATACTAATGGTGACTCGGCACATGTGCCTCACTTAAACCCACACATCTGGAGGCTCGCCACTTTTGAAAAAGCCTTATTTGTGCGAAACGCGTCAGGGTGTAGGAGCTTATGGGAGCTCCATTTTTTTTACGATTAATCTCTAGACCTGTTGACCGCGGTAGCTGTAATTTACTTAATTCTCCTCCGGTTCAGATACTCTAACCTACATAAGGTAAACCCATGGGGAATAATTAATGCAAATCAGGACTGCACTGCTTATTCACGATATTACTGATAGAGTACTAATAGCCCTAACCGAGTCATTCACAGCAGCACACTATATACTACTTTGTTACTGGCTGCAATACGGCTCTAAACTTAATCTGTACTTTGACAGAGTTACACTCTTTTGTAATCATGTATAGAGTCTCTGGATAATGATACTTTCAACAGCTGTGAAAATTCTTCCAGCGTTACAGATATTGATAAGCAGCAAACCTGAGAAAGACGTACACTTTAACCTAATAAATAACGTATTAACTTAGAAGCATACAATCTAGTGAATGCATTATAGGTTGCTGTGAAAATTGTTCCAGCACCAAACTTTGATTTATAGTTATCAAACTGTGATTAAATTTCTTTACTCTGAACCAAAACTTTGGCCAGTAGCTAGATCTACTATATGCTACTATGTAAGGTGTCTCACTGAGGCTTGACCATTTAGAGAGATATTACATGCTGTGAAGTAAACACTAAAATAATGATCAATAGTAGTGTAGTGCTCAAATTTGTAAACGACTATGTAAAATGCTTTATCAGTATATATCCCTACGAGCATTAAATCTTATGTAGAGAACATTAGCCCAAACTAAGACGTAGCCACATAGTAGGGCATATTTCATACTGCAGCACCGTTTAGAATTTATGTATACTTAGTGTTACTTTAAAACAATATTGTAAGTGGCTGCATTGTTGCATTGTGCACTTACTCCGCATGTACAAAGAATAAAAATATAACGAACTAAAGTTCAATCAGATAATGAGACTTAATACAGGCCTCTAAGCAATGTATGGCAGTTCAACACTGTATTTAAATTTAGATACACTATAGATGATATAACAATCGTGGTAATACGGCACTTGCTGTCCATCATAACCACTATCGTGCATAATATGCGTTAACATTTTTGTTCCTATATGCGCTCAAATATACAACAATAATAAATGTGGTAGCAGACGATCTACACAATATATGTACTCTTAAGAAGGGTAGTATTAGCTAGAGATACACTACAAACTGTAGAGTACAATACGGTACCAAATCAGATCACTTTGCTGCCACAGAAAGCTATTATAACGGTTGTGATAATTGGTTTAATAGTGCATATACTACTAGCAACACAACTTGCATGCAACATATAAGTTCTAGCTCAGTCATAATTATGCAGCATGATTCATTATACATTGTAACACGGTCATGAACGTATATACACTTGCTGCTACTCTACAACCAAACTAGAAGTTTTTGGCTCAGCACAATACCAGAAAGTGACCATATTAACTAATATTAATATTACTTCACAGAAGCATTAGGTCTTTAGATCAGCAACAACTTGCTAATTCCCTTAAACCACTCCTCTCATCCTTCTCCTCCTTTTCCTGCCCTGAACAATCTATCTGCCACTATAATTCCACCCTTATATCCGTCCTTGACAATCTCACCCCTCTTACCACTGCTCGGAAATCACACACTCATCCCCAGCCCTGGCATACTCCTCTGACACGGTACCTACGCAGATGTTCCCGTACTGCTGAACGGCATTGGAGAAAATCACGGAGTTCAGCTGATTTTCTTCATTACAAATTCATCTTGAACTCCTACTACTCTGCCCTTAATCTCCACAAGCAACACTACTTCTCTACTCTTATCTCTAATCTTTCTTCAAACCCAAAACGTCTGTTCTCCACTTTCAATACTCTCCTCCGCCCTCCCCCACTTCCTAATACAACTTCTCTGTCAGCTCAAGACTTTGCCAGTCATTTCATTAACAAAATTGACTCAATCAGACATGAAATCAGCTCTCAACATAATTCCATTCTCTCCCCCCCTCAAATACTCTCACTCAACCACAACCCTCATAACCTTAAACTTAGTTCATTCTCCCCTGTTACTGAGGAAGAAGTTTCGGGACTTATACTGTGCTCTCACCTCACTACCTGTCCCCTTGACCCTATCCCCTCACAGCTGCTCCCCTCTCTCTCTGCTACCCTTACCCCTATACTAACACATATTTTCAACCTCTCCCTCAGCACTGGTACATTTCCCTCATCGATGAAACATGTACTGGTCACACCTATCCTCAAAACACCTTCCCTTGATCCTACCTCCCCATCCAACTACCGCCCTATTTCCCTCCTCCCTCTTGCTTCAATGCTTCTTGAAAAACTAGTATATGCATGCCTATCCCATTTCCTTACGTTAAACTCCCTTCTTGACCCACTGCAATTTGGATTTCATCCCCATCACTCCACAGAGACAGCTATTGTTAAGGTCACCAACGACCTACTTACAGCTAAATCAAAAGGCCACTTCTCTCTGCTTATCCTCCTTGATCTGTCCACAGCCTTTGACACTGTCGACCACCCTCTTTTGCTCCAAACCCTCCAGTCCTTCGGCATCTGTGACACAGCCCTTTTGTGGCTCTCTTCCTACCAATCAAACCGTACCTTCAGTGTAGCCTTCTCTGGGGCCTCTTCTGCCCAGTCACCACTTTCTGTCGGAGTACCGCAAGGCTCTGTCCTCGGTCCCCTTCTCTTCTCAATCTATACGTCATCTTTAGGTTCCCTAATTAAGTCCCACGGTTTCCAATATCATTTGTATGCCGATGACACCCAAATCTACTTCTCTGCACCAGACCTTGCTAACCCGTGTCACTAACTGTCTTTCTCACATCTCTTCCTGAATGTCCTTTCACTACCTCAAGCTAAATCTCTCGAAAACTGAGCTCCTCATTTTCCCCCTTCCTCCAAAATCTCCACCCCCAATACCCCTCTATAACTGTTGACAACTCCATCATTACAGATATGTGTGCAAGGAGATTTGCAACACACAAAAAGAAAAGACTGCAGGTTACTGGATCGTGTAATAACTGTACCCACTGTAGGTAAGGGTCAGACACATAAAGAATAAGTAAATATAAGAATCAAAATCATCCAATCATACTCATTTGTACTAAATAACTTTATTAGTGAAAAAATATTGAAAGTCCGACTGGACTCATACACATGCACACACACACATACAATTAAAACTAGCTGGAACTCAGATAATATTATTGGTATATCAAATAGCACTCACGCGTTCAAATTATAGTAACTAACAGGGAATCTTAACTATTTATAGTATTACAATATTGAACCCTGTTAGTGTATAATAGATTATAGACAGCAAGAAAAAATAATTGCTGTATTAGTTAGTCCTCCTTAAAGGCAAGTCTACACTAAGTTAGATAGGCAAAAACACTATATAATCTGAGGTGCTGGGTATTAGTGCACAAATTAGCCAACCCAAGCACGGCCTTAAATATCTGCGTGTTTGAGTCCTAAACTGAGTGAGAGTTGCACTATAATTGTTGGATACTATTGCTAATAATAGTTAAAGTGGTCAGTATATAGGCCCCATAGATATAAAGTATAAGCCTTGATTTAAGAGACAAAATATGGTGAGTGCCTCTTATTGAACCACAGTATAGCTGTTTGCTGTGTGTGACCTGATATTCAGGGTGAGTATATTGGAATAAATTAGCATAAACCGATATTGTTTGCTACAAACTAACAAGCCTTGTCGCAATTTAAACACATCCAATAGTAGTGCTTAATCAGCTAGTTTGAATGCTGTGCAGTTAGCCTGCTTAATAACGTAAGTTTATAAATTTATGAAATAAATTAGCATAAGCCGATACTGTTTGCTACAAACTAACAAGCGTTTCCGCAATTTTAACACATCACATAGTAGTGCTTTATCAGCTAGTTTGAGTGCTGTGCAGTTAGTCTGCTTAATACCGTAAGTTTATGAGTTTTAGAAATCTGACCCCTATTATCGTCAGGAGAATTACCACAGAAATACTTAGAAATTTCCCATTACAAACAGCCACCAAGTTAAATCGTCTACAATCAACATAAATGAGGACTAAACTACCAAAAGGTCTCTTCTATAGCGGAGACCTGATTACTTTTAACTGTCTATAGATATTATGGTTGTATCAAGAGTGCTATGACTGAGTCAGCAAATTAAAAATTAGGGGTTCAATAACCCCGTGTTCGTGCCCCTGACGCGCGTTTCACATTACGCTTCCTCAGAGGGGTACGCGCCGGCCGGACAGAGCGGGTTATGTTGGAGTCAAAAACCCGCCTACGTGTTTTGATTGGTTCACCAGAATAACGCTATGTGACTTCTCATTGGTCAATCCTTGCAGTGTGACACATGGAAGTTCAAAACAGCGCATTTGCTTGGAGAGCTGATAAGTTATCATTTACGAGCTGAATTTTTCAGAAAATTATTTAAAAGGGCAAGAGTTAATGTATCTATCAGATACATAGTCACGCATCAAGAACGAGATATAAAATGTTAAGTGCGCTTTATTCATTACATCGATATGTATTACTTGTGAATGATGTCTTTGTGGGTGATCCATTATATTAGTAGAATGCTGCTGGTCGTTACCTAGATATAGTATCTAAGTCATCTATATCAACTTGGTTTTACATTATACCCTAGATAGATCTATGAAACTTTATTTATATCGATACTAGGATAGACAACCAATAAGAATTCTAACAAAATAAGATATTGGGTATCACTCATTAGTAGTCCAATATTTCAAACAACATATCACTGTTCTATGGTCACACTGAGAGTTCACAGTTTGAGAGAATTTTCAATACAGTGCCGTATTTTAAATACTATACATAATAGATGTACTGAGATTGAATGTTCATCAAATATACAGGATAAATAAATCCACAAAAAAATAAATAAGATTAAAAGGGCTAGATAGTGTAAGTGTAATACAGTGTTGTGAGGAGATGTGAACAAAAGACACACATAAATAATAAAAAGATGTGATGCTCACAGAAAGTGTGAGAGAAGAGGGGAGTGTGCGTGGGCGTGTGAATTCCACACAAAGTATATTGAATCATGTGTTCCAATAATATGTAGAAGTGAAAAGTCTTTCTACACTGTGTACGGTAGAAAAAATTAATTAATAATTGTGTATAAAGTTAATGGGTGAGGTAGCTAATTAGCTGAAAAGTGATATTATATGTATAAACAATTTATACCAAAGTGTAGTAACATATATTGAACGCTCATAAGGATTAGTAAAGAGCTAATGTGTACATGGACTGTGTTTTTATTAACTTAATATTAAAGTGGTGTATGAAGGGAAGATTTTTTAGAAATAAAACTTATTATAAATAAACATTGTAATTGTTGAATTCATTTAATCCGTGTGGATGTACAGTATTGAGTAGATGTATCCAACGGCATTCTGCTTTTAATAAAGAGTTTTCTAAATTGCCTCCTCTAATACCAAGGGAGACTTTCTGCAGAACAGAAAATTTTAAATGGCTGCTTGATCCTTGATGTTTAAGTAAAAAATGTTTTGCTACACTTGTAATCTTTTTGCCTTTTTGTAGGTCTTTTTCTGCGTTCTTGATATTGTTTTTATGTTCCAGAATTCTGACCCTTGCCTCTCTGGTCGTCATGCCTACATAAGCTTTCTCACATTCGCAATAGATGATATAAATGACTCCCAGGGATCTGCATGTGAAGTGGTGTTTAAGTTTTTGGCTTTTCCCATATTTGTCCTGAATTTCTTTAATTTTTCTGACATGAGGACAGACAGAACATGTGCCACATGGGTACATGCCAGGGTCAGTGTCACTTTTTTTCGGAGTGTGTATATAATGACTCTGTACAAGTTGGTCTTTTAGGTTTCTTGGTCTCTTATAGCCTATTTGTACTCTCGCTCCTAATGTATCTTTAAGCTCAGGGTCACTGGTGAGGATATGCCAGTTCTCATTGAGTATCTTGATCACGCTCTGCATCTGCGGATTGTATGTAGTGATCAATCTAGGAATGGTGGTGGAATTGTCTTTAATTTTAGGACACAATAAGGTGTCTCTGGATGTTTTCAGAGCTTTGAATTTCGCATGTTTGATGGCCCTATTGCTGTAGCCTCTTTGTAATAGCCTGGTTGTAAGAAGTTTACTCTCATTTTCATATATAGAGACATCAGAGCAATTTCTCCTCAACCGTAAGAATTCCCCATATGGAATTGCTTTTAAAGTGCATCCTGGATGTGCACTTGTCCTGTGCAATAATGAATTTGTAGCAGTTTCTTTCCTAAAGACCTTAGTTGCAATGGTGCCATCAGTATTTTTTGTAATTGTTAGATCTAGGAAATCAATTTTACACAGATCGGCTTGGTATGTCAATTTGATGTTAAATTTGTTTTGATTGAGAACTAAGAAGAACTCATCAAGATGTTCACGTGTGCCTTCCCAAACAAATAGCACATCATCGATGTATCTTATCCATAAAGGTATATGGTCTGTGTATTTCTCCATGCCTTCAGAAAAAACAATTTTTTGTTCCCAGTGCCCTAGGAACAAGTTGGCGTATGTTGGGGCACAAGAAGTGCCCATGGCAGTTCCTTGTGTTTGTAGGTAGAAGCTATCTTTAAATGTAAAGATATTATGAGTCAGGACATACTTCAAAAGGAGTAAAATAAACTCATTATGTTCTTTGTTATCCGATTCATTGGTGGAAAGAAAGTATTTAACTGCCTGTATGCCATCATTATGTCTGATACTGGTATATAATAACTCTACATCTGCGGTGATGAGCCAGGTATCACTGTTCAGATGTAAGTTTTGCATAATTTTTAAGACCTCCATAGTATCGCGGACATATGAGGGCATAGCAGTCAGGTATTCCCTTAATCTCTGATCTATATATCTGCTAGCTGCCTCAGTTAGGTTATTATTGCCCGATACTATGGGTCTTCCTGGTGGTTTGGTAAGGTTTTTGTGAACCTTCGGCAGAAAGTATATAGTCGCTAGAGTAGGGTTCTTTTGTATCAGGAATTTTTTTTCAGTTTTAGTGATGGTTCCATTCTCCCATGTCCTAACTATGAGTTTATTATATTGTTCCATATAGTCAGATTGAGGATTGAGTAGTAGTTTTTTATAACAATCTTTATTAGATAACTGTCTCATGGCTTCATCAACATAGTCATCTTTAGGCCACAACACTATGTTTCCGCCCTTGTCTGACAGCTTAATGACTACATCAGTCCATGTTTGAATATCATTCAATGCCCTTTTTTCAGGGAGAGTGAGGTTATTATTTACATCAAAAATAGGCAAAGTTTCAATTTTTTGACATACAATCTGCGAGAAAACACTGACTTGAGGTGAAATTGATGCAGGTGGTGTATATGTAGATTTCGGTTTTAACCCTTTCTTCCATTGGGTAGCATGGGTTTCAGTATCAGATTCACTTAAGAGATCTTCCAGGTCTTGCAGAGAGTCTAATTCCTCCTTAGATAGAGAGGGATCATTTTTATTTGAGTACATCTTTTTTAGTAACAGCTTTCGTGAAAATAGGTGTATGTCTTTAATTAGCTCAAACTTGTTTAGAGTATTGGTGGGACAGAAAGTTAATCCCTTAGAGAGAACACTCTCATGGTTAATATTCAGAGAGTGTTTGCTCAGATTGATTACTCTCATGAGTTGGTCCTGATTGTGGTGAATGGACACATCTCTTTCTTCCTCTCTGATTGTCTTTGGGGGCCTGTGATTTTCCTTTTGTTTGCCCTTGTTGGTTTGTTTGCTGTTGTCGAATTTAATGTTTGTTGTTGTCGGTGACTTAATGCTAAAAAAGACACTTCTCTATTGGTATTAGATGTACTCGGTAAAGGATTAGCTTGTGTTGCTGGTACTGGGAACTCTCTTGTCATAGGCTCCGTTTCATCTCTATTGCTTTCATTATCAGAGATGTCAGTTTCTGTTTCTGTACCACTGTTGTTTTCTCTTATTTGAGTTCTATTGTACCTATTTCTGTTAGATGTCTGATATCTCCACCTATAAATTCTTTGTTGTTGAAAATCATCTATATCTCTCTGCAGTTTTTGTTTTTTGGTTTGAATTAGTTCATTCTCAAGTTTGTCTAATTCTTTTTGGTATGTCTGATACGTTTCAACAAAATCGAATTTTTCTTCAAATTTTTTAAGAAGTTCTTTATGTTCTTTAATCTCTGCATCTAATTTATTAAGTTCCAAGGTGTCATGTTTTATTAATATTTGAATTAATTTAAGTGAACATTCTGTCAGTGTTCCTTCCCATTCTTTTATTAAACTTTCATTGTTTAGGGTAAAGGCTGGGAACATTTTGATCCTTAAGCCTCTCGGTATGATGCCTCGCTCTGCATACTTCTCAAAGAAGTGCCAATTCCACCATCTTTTGGTTTGTTTGTATAATGTTTGATGTAAGTTACATAGCGTGTTATTCAGTTCATCTTTGGTTATTGAAGTATCATCAATGTTTTTTTTATCGAAAAATTGGTTAAGTTCTTTAAGTCTTTTTTGTTGTCTGAGTGCTAAATCTTGTTGTAAATTCATTTTATTAGTTAGTTCCCTCAAAGAAAAACTAGGATAACCTAGTAAATGTAATCGTTTAACTGAGGATGGCGAGGGAAAGGAAGTGGGTTGTAATTCTTATATCCAAGGACTGAATCACTTTGTATAATACTTATAGTCCCAGAATCCCAGAACCTATTGCAATAATATACATAGAAATGTACAGATATGTGTGCAAGGAGATTTGCAACACACAAAAAGAAAAGACTCGGGGTCACATTTGACTCAGATCTTTCCTTCACTCCTCACATTCAGTCCTTGGCAACAGCCTGCCACTTCCACCTTAAAAACATCTCTAAAATTAGACACTTCCTTACACAAGACACAACTAAGATTTTAATCCACTCTCTCATTCTTTCCCACCTTGATTACTGCAACTCTGTCCTCTCTGGTCTCCCCACCTGTCGCCTAGCTCCTTTACAATCCATAATGAATGCCTCTGCCAGACTCATCTTCCTTACACGTCGCTCTTCATCTGCTGCGCCTCTCTGCCAATCCCTTCACTGGCTTCCTCTTGCCTCTAGGATCAAACACAAAACTCTCACTCTTACATACAAAGCCCTCAACTGCACTGCTCCCCCCTACATCTCAGACCTTGTCTCCAGATACTCTCCCTCCCGTCCCCTTCGCTCTACTCATGACCTCCTACTCTCCTCCTCTCTTGTCACCTCATCACACTCCCGTTTACAGGACTTCTCCAGACTGGCTCCCATCTTGTGGAACTCTCTGCCTCGCTCCACAAGACTCTTTTCTAGTTTTAAAAGCTTCAAGTGCTCCCTAAAGACTCTACTGTTCAGGGACGCATACAACCTACGCTAACCTTTTCTAATACCAGTTCCTCTCCTCCACTGCAATCCCCAGAACCCCCTTAGCATGTAAGCCTAAAAGTCCAGCTGTTTGTAGATCACCTTCTTAAGAGCTGACTACAACAGTGCAACTCTTGGCAGGGCCCTCTACTCTATAATTGTTTTGTTGTACTCACCCTTTGTTTATAGAGCTGTGGAATCTGTTGGCGCTCTACAAATAACCAATAATAATAATATTAGTTGTAATTAAGATCAAAACATCCTGAGCGGAAAGTTAGACCTATAGTGAGACTTATTACAGGTTACAGAGCAATCTAATAATACACTTTGCTTCAGACAAGAAATTAATTGCCGTAACAAACTTCAGACAGATGGCTACAGTCACTATTGTTAAAGGGACAGTCAACCCAAAAATTACTGTAACTTATTTAGATTAGTTAAATAATGATCTTTACAGTAAACTGTAGCAAAATTTTCATGTAAATAAACTTTGGCAGAAAATAAACTTACTAGATCTCATCTGGCAGTTTGGAAATGGCCGCCTGACCCCTCCTTCTCTGACGTCTCCCAAAAGCTTGCACTAACAGGATCCTTTCCTGCCTTCTCGTCCCCGCGCGCTCCTGCAATTTCAGCTCTCTAGCAGCTGTTCATACCCGGCACTCACTGCCTCTCATCCATGCTGTGCGCTGTGTGTTACAGAGAATGAGAGGCAGTGAGTGCCGGGCAGGCGGCGATGTGATGGTCTGTGCCCGAGATTAGAGAGAAATAATATCCAACCAGGAGCTGACTGGGCACTAGTATAAAATAGACCTTACCAAGCAATTGTTATTATATTTTGTATTTTTTATCAGATACCTAAATCCACATTCAACTTTATCTCAATTTATGTGGCTTGTGCCCCTGATTGTACAGCTGTGGTCCGTTACAGAAATACACCCTCCCTGCATTTGAGTGTCTGATGACCCCTAATAACCTGATTGCTCCCCAAAAAAGTAGGCACTTAGGCAGAAATAAATTTGCGCCCTTGCAGGTCTTAGAACATTTATCTAATGCGAGTGTGATTGCACAGTACTGGGACACCGGGCGCAAATTTATTTCTGCCTAAGTGCCTACTTTTTTGGGGAGCAATTAGGTTATAAGGGGTCATCAGACCAGGTGGCACATTGTCTTGTGTTTATCACTATACATGAGCTCAGCACACGCTACCTTGCCCACTGTCCTTTGTACCAGAGCCTGTCACAACACAGACGCAGCACCCTGCACACTGTCCTGTACACCGCTTATAACCCGATTGCTCCCTATCATGACATATGTAGTGGTTACGTAAAAAAAAGTAGGCACTTACCGGGTGCAAATTTATTTCTGCCTAAGTGCCTACTTTTTTTGGGAGCAATCAGGTTATAAGCGGTCATCAGACACTCAAATGCAGGGAGGGTGTATTTCTGTAACGGACCGCAGCTGTAAAATCAGGGGCACAAGCTCGATGCGGCTGTGTAGCAGTGGCTGCAGTGGGACAAGGTAAAGGGGTGATGTGTAGTGAAACACCCTGGTGCACAAGACAGTGTGTAAGGTGGTGTGTGCTGAACTCATGTTATAGACGCATGACAATGTGTACAATGTGTAAGGGTGCCATGCTCTTGTATATCAATAGATACGGTGCACATGACAGTGTGCCAGCCAGTGGGCAAGGTGTAGGGGTGCTGTGCACATGATCAGCAATAGACAATATACACAGACAGTGTGCAATGTACCGGGATGCCATGCTCTTGTTTATCAATAGACACGGTGTACAGGACAGTGTGCAGGGTGCTGCGTCTATGTGTTGTGACAGGCTCTAGTACAAAGGACAGTGGGCAAGGTGTAGGGGTGCTGTGCACATGATCAGCAATAGACACTATACACAGACAGTGTGCAATGTACAAGGATACCATGCTCTTGTTTATCAATAGACACGGTGTACAGGACAGTGTGCTGCGTCTATGTGTTGTGACAGGCTCTGGTACAAAGGACAGTGGGCAAGGTAGCGTGTGCTGAGCTCATGTATAGTGATAAACACGAGACAATGTGCCACCTGGTCTGATGACCCCTTATAACCTGATTGCTCCCCAAAAAAGTAGGCACTTAGGCAGAAATAAATTTGCGCCCGGTGTCCCAGTACTGTGCGATCACACTCGCATTAGATAAATGTTCTAAGACCTGCAAGGGCGCAAATTTATTTCTGCCTAAGTGCCTACTTTTTGGGGAACAATCAGGTTATTAGGGGTCATCAGACACTCAAATGCAGGGAGGGTGTATTTCTGTAACGGACCGCAGCTGTAAAATCAGGGGCACAAGCCACATAAGTTGAATGTGGATTTAGGTATCTGATAAAAAACAGAAAATATAATAACAATTGCTTGGTAAGGTCTATTTTATACTAGTGCCCAGTCAGCTCCTGGTTGGATATTATTTCTCTATAATCTCGGGCACAGACCATCACATCGCCGCCTGCCCGGCACTCACTGCCTCTCATTCTCTGTAACACACAGCGCACAGCATGGATGAGAGGCAGTGAGTGCCGGGTATGAACAGCTGCTAGAGAGCTGAAATTGCAGGAGTGCGCAGGGACGAGAAGGCAGGAAAGGATCCTGTTAGTGCAAGCTTTTGGGAGACATCAGAGAAGGAGGGGTCAGGCGGCCATTTCCAAACTGCCAGATGAGATCTAGTAAGTTTATTTTCTGCCAAAGTTTATTTACATGAAAATTTGTCTGCAGTTTACTGTAAAGATCATTATTTAACTAATCTAAATAAGTTACAGTAATTTTTGGGTTGACTGTCCCTTTAAGCAAGGGTTATTACCCCATAAGATTTTAGGTACGCCTATTAAACACAACAGTATTTGAGTGGCCAAACCTCAGTAGGATATAACCCTTTACCTGGAATACAATCATTTGAGTGAATAATATGGATATAAAGAATGTGTGGGGAATAACTCACGTGTGCATTATTCTATTACCAGAGTGATATTTGCTCAATCAAACCAATGAACCAGACACAATCTCAACTCCAAACCTAGGTTTATCCCATGGATAATAGTAGACCATACTGATACTTAATATTCATTTTATTCAATAGGTGTGGTAAGGGATGGAATTTACCATCAAACATCTAAGCACTACACACTATATCAACCTACACAGAGAGTATTATTTTTTGATAACTCTATCCAAGATAATATGAGAAGTTAAAACAAGAATCAGTGTTTCCCCTGTCCACTCCCTAGCATTGACAATCTTGTACTATATAGAGTAACTGAATTTGGAGGCCAGTACTTATATTTAACCGCACTGTTGGAATTCCTGCTGATATATAATATATCTCAAAGGCATTATCCGCTCAATTACAGGAATAGTGTCAACCGGTCTTCAGTTGTTTTTCATTCACACACTGGGTCCCTATTTTAATATATTGAAATAAAGGTTATATTTTATTGTTCGTCATTTTTCTCCCTTAACAAGTGCAGGCTTAGAGTGCTACCTTTGCAGCCTTTCCAGAGGGCCTGTCCTTCGACAAGTGTTGCTCCCATAAATATATATGCATTGATTGACATGAAGTTGGCCTATATATATATATATATATATATATATATATATATACATACACATATATATATATATATATATATATATATATATATATATATATATATATATATATATATACACATACATACACATATATATATATATATATACACATATATATACATATATACATATATACATACACAAAACGTCATGTTTTTTTTTTTAATGGAATAGTTAAAATAAAAGTTACATTTTATACTCAAATCCAGTGAGTGCTGTCATATTGGGTATTTTGTATGCACCATTTTTTACTTAGCACCCTGGTACTGGCTACTTAAGTTGGATTATAGGAGTAAACATCCCATAGTGGGACTAATTATATACAGGTGGCCCTCGGTTTAAAACAGTTCAATTTACACTGTTTCAGAATAACAACCTTTTTTCCAGTCATGTGACTGCTATTGAAAAGCATTGAGAAGCAGTGCATTTATTAAAATATCCAGTAGGTGGAGCTGTCCGCTTGTGTTGCAGCAAAGCCAAACAAGCTGAAATTAATCAGTTTAACCAGACCTGAGCTATCGAGCAGATTTCAAAGGAACAAGATTTTCCCGTCTATAAATCAGTCCGGATTGGAATGCATAGAAAGAACTGTAAGCAGAAAAATGCAAGTAAAGTCTGTATTGTGTAATTATTTTATTAGGTTTATAATGCTGTTTAGCAAATATTTTTGTTCATTTAACTTAGTTTAATTATATATTCTGTGTTGTATGATTATTTTATTAGGTTTATAATGCTGTTTAGCATTTAAAGTCTTCATTTCAAAGCTTTAAAAATAATGTATTAGCTGTTACTTATGACAAATTTGAAAGAGGCCTGGAACCTAACTCCCTCATTTCCCATTGACTTACATTATAAACTGGGTTTCAATTTACAACAGTTTTGATTTACAACCATTACTTCTGGAACCTAACCCCGGCGTAAACTGAGGGCTATATATATATATATATATATATATATATATATATATATATATATATATATATATATATATATATATATATATATATATATATTAGTCTCACTATGTGATGTTAACTCCTATAATCCAACTTAAAGGGACATGAAACCCAAACATTTTCTTCTTTGATTGAGATAGAGAATACAATTTTAAACAACTTTCTAATTTACCTTTTTTTTTAATCTAATTTGTTTTATTCTCTTGGTATTATTTGTTGAAGTGAGCCAATAACAATCATTATATATCGGCAGCAACCAATCCACAGCTACAACCTAGGTTCTTTGCTGCTCCTGAGCTTACCTAGATAAACCTTTCAGCAAAGGATAACAAGAAAAGGAAGCAAATGAAATAATAGAAGTAAATTGTAAAGTTGTTTAAAATTGTATTCTCTATCTAAATCATGAAAGAAACATTTTGGGTTTCATGTCTCTTTAAAGTAGCCAGTACCAGGGTTTTAAGTAAAAAATGGTGTATACAAAATCCTCAATACGACAGCACTCACCGGATTTGAGAATAAAATATAAATTTTATTTTTAAATAATTCCATTAACCCCTTAATGACCACAATGTACCCTGTATGTCACTGGTCGTTAAGGGCTTTTTCAGAACATAATAGCACAAGTCTAGCAAGAACACGCTATTAATGCCCTCCCTCCAGCAGGCTTTGTGGAATAGAGCAGTCTCAATGCTGGTGGAAAGGCTGTGCTATAAAACAATCAAGTCCCAAAAAAAGGCCAGCGACATACAGGGTACGTCGCTGGTCCTTAAGGGGTTAAAAATCACACACACACACAAATACATAATGTCCTTCTAAGCTGATTTTTTTTCTTTTGTTTACATAAAAGCACACTAGTTTTACATGTAAAAATACAACTGTCAACTGATGCTTGCCTGCGCACAGCTCATCACTGGTGAAAGACTGCTCTCACATATCCATTGGTGGAAGGAAACATGACCCACAAGCACAAGAACAAAAGTTAAGCCTATTTTTTAAATTCCCCAGTGAAGGAAAAAAAAAAAATCACTCTAAAAATAAAAATAGCTATTTTAAAAACAAAACAAAAAAAAACACATCAAACATCTTGTATTTGTGTAAAAATAGTTGTTGGGCTCCCTATGGGGTGTGAAATAAGCACTATGTAATCTGCAAAAAAAATAGGTGGTTAAGGAAACCATTTTTAAAACCTAGATTACACATTTTGTAACTAGATTCTTATAAGATGCCTAGAATACTCATTGAACATCATAAAGAATAATACATATATATAAGAAATTTATATTGGCATTTTTTTATTCTGCTTAGGTAGCTTATTGACTATAAATGTATGTGACCGACACATCAAAAAATTTATCAGAAATAGAAGTCAGAGCTCCACCTTTTATTGATGTTTAAATACAAAACCCTGAACTGCTGCTATCTGTAACAAATAACATGAGGTCTGCATAGATGACAGTGGGAAATCTGGATAGCACAGATATTTTCAATTAGAAAACAAAAATACACAACACCAGCATTTAAAATTAGGGACCTCTGAAATTATATGTTAATTATTGTTCATTTTAAAGGTATAAAATAACTTAAAATAAATATTTAAAACAAATTCCGTTGTGTAAAGGACAATTAAAACATAAAAGCTTACCTTTATCAATGTTATTTTGGACAGTACATTGTCTATTCTCTAAGAGTTTATTTTTTAATTTCCCGATCAATATAAAATATATATATATATATATATATATATATAAATAAATATCATCTCCACAATTAAAATTACTGACTGGCCCAATTGGGTTTGTGGCATCTAGTGGAGAATGGCAGCATTTTCATATATGTTGGCAATTATTATTTATCCACTTACTACAAAAATTCTTACACTGCCCAGTCAGCACTGCATATTGCTCATTATGACAATAACAAGCATCAACTTTCCTATGCATTTATACAAAACACCTTTAACAGTAGCAATGCTAAAATTAAAATACTTTGAATTTTATAACTTATGTATATGGTTTCAAATTAAATATACAAACTGTATCTGCTTCAAACAACTTCTTTACACATTCTATATTTCTCTTTTGATTACATATAAATACAAAACAGCTATTTTAATTCTAAAAAAAGTGGTTATAATGGTAAATAAATACAAAATAAGAATCTGAACTTTATACTTCATGTGCTGGGTATAAAACCCTTAAAAATGTACAACTAAAATGAATTCACCGATTAAAATATTTGCCATCCAATCTTCTTGTACACATAAATATATATTTTTCAAAATAGCCATTTTATTTATATTTTTAAATTGCATAAATAAGTCTTTCTTGGCAAATATTGGTATATATATATATATATATATATATATATATATATATATATATATATATATATATATATATATATATATATATATATATATTTATTTATGATGGTACTAACGGCACCCGCACCCCTCCACAGCCATGTCCTGGTAATTTTTTAGTACAACTTTTTCATTCTCATCAAGGTAGAGCATAGAGATTGCACTTAATTCTGTTGGAACACAGCAAGCTTTAGGGATGTTGGAATTAACGGAATTGACCAAAGTTTGCACAATGGCATGATTTGTAGAGTTTAAATGATCTGCCAATGGAAAAGGACACTCTCCTTGGCAGTAAAAGGCATGATATCCAGGTGGAGCTACAATCCAATTATTCCACCCAACATCATTGAAGTCTACATATAACGGATGTCTCCTGCAACTGGATTTGAGACGTTTCCTCTGTCTGTGCCTTGCTTGTCTTTTTGTTCTTTTATGAAGTGGATGTCCTTTTCCATCATGGCCATATGTTACTAATAATGGCCTTATCTGTGACCAGTTGTCTTTATCAGGTGTTAGAGACCTGCTAATCCTCACATGCCTTTTAGGGACACTGTTGTCATGGTCTAAGTGAGTCACTTCTACTATTAATCCATGATTAGGCTGTTTATGTGCAATCCACCTAATAATAGCTGGTGTAACATCAAAACTTTCCCATCTTGTTTCATTATGGTGAATTAGTCTGGTGTCCAAGAGTCTTGCAGCAGGATTTCTAGAAAGAATAGATTCTGGTTTGACAATGTCATAAATATTAATACGATGAAGTTTGCTATTGTCACTTTCAAAGGACTCTTGGATCTGCTCTCGAAATATCCGAAGTTCAGCTGAAGTAATAAGCTCCTCACTGGGAATAGAAGTCAAATTAAAGTAAAAACGTTGTATTGTTTTCTTATCAGAATCTGGAAGTTCTTGCATTGTTTCTAAGTTAGGAGAAAAAAAAAAAAGTAAAATTAGCAAATTAAATAAATACTATCCTCTTAAAAAGTTTAAATAAAAAAAAAAAAAAAAAAAAAAAAAAACGACAATACATTTACTCATATGATGATGATGTCATAGCAATATATATTTTAACCAAATCCTTATGCTACCCATTGGAGTACACAGCTATAAAACAAACTCTGATTCCTTTATTGAGCAGAAAATGTACTGGTAATTTAAAAGTATGCAAAAAATAGTTGAACTCTCCAGTTATTGGAATACTAAGGTAAAATGTGAACCTATTTAAACCAAAATGAGCTAATTCTTCATATTAAATCCTTGTTGCAGAAATTATCATTAAATTATGCAATTAATTTGTTCTTTGGATAGCTTAAATTACATTAGTGTTACAATTTAACTATCACTAATTTTGGAGAAAACTTGTACTTATTGCCCTATAACTCGCAAAAAAAAGCAAAGAACATGCAAACATGCAATATTTATAAACTCAGGACAACATTTAGAATGGCTGTTTTTTAGTGGTTCTAGATGCATAAGAGATTTTGGGGATCAAAGTTAGAAAAAAAGTGTGTTTTTCAATTTTTTCCATCATATTTTATAAAAAACTTTTTCAGAGTAAATGATGTGATATGATGAAAATAATGGTATCTTTACCATTTACCAAGTCCATTTAACGGTGAGAAAACAGTATATAAATGTGTGGAAAAATTACAGCTAAAAAAAAGTTAGAAAAAAAAAAAAAAAAAAGACTGAAGAACCTGCACACATTCTGTATTTAACTGGATGTATGAGAGTAAGAGTAAGTTTAACATCCTTGATGGCCTTTTAAAGTTATACACCCTCTTGCTAAAGAATAAATGGCAAGTATTAAAATGATCTAATTCTTTCTGGAATAGTCCATAGGAGGCACTGTGACATTTAAACAGTCATTTTATTACAGAGTCTAGTTTTACTGATTCAATGGAAATGTAATTAAATATTGAAATAGAAATTACAAGGACTTCACAAAAAAAGCATGAATACTAATAACATTTATTTAAATAGAAGTTTAAAGTTTTCATTTAAAAACATAAATAATGCTTACCTGATAATTTCATTTCCAGAGGGGAGGAGAGTCCACGGCTTCATTCATTACGGTTGGGAATTAAGAACCTGGCCACCAGGAGGAGGCAAAGACACCCCAGTCAAAGGCTTAAATACCTCCCCCACTTCCCTCATCCCCCAGTCATTCTGCTGAGGCAACTAGGAACAGTAGGAGAAATATCAGGGTATAAATGGTGCCAGAAGAGTTTTAAATTTAGGTCCGCCCACCAGAGATATAGGCGGGAGCCGTGGACTCTCCTCCCCTCGATGGAAATTAAATTATCAGGTAAGCATAATTTATGTTTTCCATCTAAAGGGGAGGAAAGTCCACAGCTTCATTTATTACTGTTGGGAACGTACACCCAAGCTCTAGAGGACACTGAATGAAACTGGGAGGGTAAAAAGGCAGACCCTAATCAGAGGGCACCACAGCCTGCAAAACCTCTCTCCCAAAAACAACTTCCGCAAAAGCAAAAACTTCATATTTGTAAAACTTGGTAAAAAAGTGTGTGTGTGTGTGTGTGTGTGTGTGTAAGGAGGACCAGGTAGCCACCTTACAAATTTGCTCCATAGAGGCCTCATTCTTGAAGGCCCAAGACAAAGCCACAGCTCTAGTTGAATGAGCCGTGATCCTCTGAGGAAGCTTATGTCCCGCTGTCTCATAAGCCAAGTGAATCATACTCATCAACCAAAAAGACAAAGAAGTAGCAGAGGCCGTTTGTCCCTTGCGCTTCCCATAATACACCAAATAAAGAGATGTAGACAGTCTGAAATCCTTGGTAGCCTGAAGATAAAACTTCAAGGCATGAACCACATCCAGGTTATGAAGTAACATCCTCTTTGAAGAAGGGGGGTTAGGACACAAAGAAGGAACAATTATTTCCTGATTGATGTTACGGTTTGACACCACCTTGGGGAGAAACCCCAATCCAGTGCGCAGTACAGCCTTATCCACATGAAACACCAGATAAGGAGGGTCACATTGCAAGGCAGCTAGCTCAGATACTCTGCGTGCCGATGCAATAGCCAATAGGAAGAAAACCTTCCAGGACAGAACCTTAAATGTCTATGGAATGCATAGTTTCAAACGGAACCCTCTGCAAAACCTTAAGGACTAAGTTTAAGCTCCAAGACTGAGCCGACTGCCTAAAGACAGGTCTGATTCTAGACAGAGCCTGAACAAAAGATTGTATGTCAGGGAGCTCAGCGAGTCTCCTATGCAACAAGATTGATAATGTTGAAATCTGTTCCTTTAAAAGGCAAGACTCTTCTCCAAGTCATCCTGGAGACAGGACAGAATCCTGGATACCTTCACATTATTCTAAGGATATCCATGTTTCTCACACCAGGACAAGCAAGTCCTCCACATATTATGGTATATGCGACGAGTGACTGGCTTCCTTGCCTGAATTAGAGTATCAATCACAATTTCAGAAAAGCCTCTTGGCTAAGACTAGGCGTTCAATCTCCACGCAGTCAGCCTCAGAGAATCTAGATTTTGATGTTGAAAGGGGCCCAGTGATAGCAGATCTCTGTGACGGGGTAACCTCCACGGCAGAGAGGATGACATCCCGACCAGATCCACAAACCATGTCCTCCGCAATCAGAATGGCCGAGGCCTACTCCTGTTTGATGCATGCCACTATGCGAGGTAGAAGTAGTAACGGAGGGAAAAAAAAAAAAAATGTAAGCTAGGCTGAATCCCCAAGGAACCACTAAGGCATCTATCAGCTCTGCCTGGGGATCCCAGGACCTCGACCCATAACAAGGTAGTTAGCAATTGAGTCTGGACGCCATGAGATCTAGCTCCGGCGTTCCCCATCTGTGACAAATCTCCGGAAACACTTCGGGGTGAAGAGACCATTCCCCGGATGAAAGGACTGTCTGCTGAGAAAGTCCGCTTGCCAGTTGTCCACACCCGGAATGTGAATCGCTGAGAGCGAGCAGTCGTGGGACTCCGTCCACTCCAGAATCCGAGTCACCTCCCTCATCGAGAGGGAGCTCCTCATATCCCCATGATGGTTGATGTAAGCTACAGAGGTAATGTTGGTCTGGAATCTGATGAAACTGACTGACCCCAGAGAAGGCCAAGCCTTCAGAGCATTGTAGATTGCTCGTAGTTCTAAGAAATTGATCAGAAGGAGAGACTCCTCCCTGGACCACTTTCCTTGTGCCATCCTAGCACCCCAAACAGCTCCCCATCCTGACAGACTGGCGTCCGTGGTCACAATAAGGATGTCCCCATGGACAGTTGCACCAGACGAATCCACCAAGAGAGGTAGTTCCGAGTCCGAGCATCCAGGGATATCAGCTGTGATAGATCTGAATGATCGCCGTTCCACTGTCTCAGCATGCACAATTGAAGAGGAGATCTGAGGTGGAACCTGGCGAATGGGATGACATCTATGCTTGACACCATGAGACCTATCACCTCCATACATTGAGCCACTGATGGGCTTGAGGGGGACTGAAGGGCAAGACAGGTGGACGCAAGCTTCCAGCGCTGCTGATCCGTGAGAAATATCTTCATGGACATAGAGTCTATTATCGTGCCCAGGAACTCCACCCTGTTGCTGGGAACCAGGAAACTCTTTCCTGAGTTGATCTTCCAACTGTGAGATTGGAGCAGAAAAAGAAGAGCCCTCGAATGATCCTCTGCGAGGCTGAGTGCCGGGCCTGAACCAGGATGTTGTCCAGGTAAGTCGCCCCTGGATCTGGTCACTGCAAGCAGAGCCCCCAGAACCTTCATGAAGACTCTTGGGGCCGTCGCCAGACCAAAAGGAGAGGCCACAAACTGGAAGTGTTGGTCCAGAAATGCAAATCTTAGGAACCTGAAATGGTCTCTGTGGATTGGCACATGAAGGGAAGCATCCTTTAAGTCTATAGTCATCATGAACTGTCCCTCTTGAACTAGGGGCAGAATAGATCTGATTGTTTCCATTTTGAATGATGAAACACTCAGAAATTTGCTTAAACATTTTAGGTCCAGAATCGGGCGGAACGTGCCCTCCTTCTTTGGAACCACAAAAATGTTGGAATAGTACCCTAGACCCCTTTCGGCTAGGGGTAATGGTACGATAACCCCAAGAGAGGCGAGATCTCTCACACACTCTAGAAAGGCCCGTCTCTTCTCCAGTCTTGAAGACAGGTTTGACAGGAGGAATCTGCCCTAGGGCGGATGGGATCTGAACCCTATCCTGTAACCCTGGGAGACAACTTCTAGCACCCAAGGGTCCTGAATATCCTGCAACCATGTGTCTGAGAATAGAGATAATCTCCCCCCTACATGATCTGGAGACCAGTCAGGGGCCGCTCCTTCATGCCGATTTCGTCTTGGCGGGCTTCTTGCTCTGCTTGAACTTATTCCAAGATTGAGCCGGCTTCCAAGATCCCTTTGACTGGTCCGCTTTCACCGAGGGTTGCTGGCGCTGGGCCTTGTCCGCACGAAAGGTAGATTCCTTAGGCTTAGCCTTCTTATCCTGCGGTAGGAAAGCTCCCTTGCCTCCCGTAACTGTAGATATAATCGAATCCAACCCTGGACCGAACAGGATCTTTGCTTGAAAAGGCAGGGACAACAGCCTCATTTTAGAGGTCATGTCCGCAGACCAAGATTTTAGCCACAGAGCCCTGCACACTTAAACAAAAAAACCTGACACCTTGGCATTCAGGCGAATAATTTGCATATTGGCATCACAGATGAAAGAATTGGTGACCTTCAGCGCCTTAATCTTCTCCTGTATCTCGTCGGTGAAGGTCTCCCCTTCGACCATTTCACACAGGGATTTACACCAATATGTCGCAGCTCCAACGACCACTGCAGGCTAGAAAACAAACCCTGTGTGATGAAACATCTTTCTTAACATGTTTTCCAGCTTTTTATCCATGGGCTTTTTAAACGACAAACTATCGTTGAGGGGAATAGTCGTCCGCTTCGCGGAAATGTCCCCATCCACCTTAGGGATGGTCCCCCACAGCTCAAGCTGAGAGTCCGGAACGGGGGAACAGCTTTTTAAAAGACAAAGGGGAAAAGGATTACCCTAATAGCTCCCATTCATTCTTAAAAATATTTGCCATCTTAACGGGAACCGGGAAAGACTGAGGCACTACTCTGTCCTCGTATACCTTTTCAAGCTTAGGAATCACAGGTTCCTCCAGTATCTTAGGTTCCAGAACCTCCAGAGTAGCAAGCACCTGCTGTAGCAGAAAGAGCAGATTCTCCATCCTAAACCTATAACCAGGCTCCTCCGCCGCCAGAGGTTTAGATGACACTGACTCTGACCCAAAAGGGGGCTCCTCCAAAGAGTTGGAATGGGCCTCATCATCGTATAGAGCCTCTGGATCAGCCATCGGCATGGACAAACCCTGGGCCAGGCAACTATGATAAACCCTACGCTTGCCAATTCCAGTTGGTCCGCAAAATCCGACGGCCAACGAATCTCTCCCGAAGGAGTAATGGTTGGACCCCGGGGTACTGCATGTGCAATCGGAGATGAATGTAGGGAACGCACCTCCCGAAACAAAGAACCCTTAGAGGTGGACAGCTCAGTAGTACTAGACATCCGTTTACATTTAGATGTTGTAACTTTATCAAGGCATGTGGAACATAGTTGAGCAGGCTTATCTACCAGAACCTCCTCACAATAAACACAGGAATGAGACTTTGTTAAGGAAGGAGAGCCCTTCAACGCGTCAGAGCCCTCCATTGCTTGCGTATTTGGGTCGACTTACTTTATTTATAAAAAAGGCACCTTTATACCACCAATGGCCGGGGCACTCACCACCTCCTAGGACCCAGACTATAGAAAACGCTACGTCTCCTGTGCCACAAATCAACAGAGAGGATAGATAGCCACACCCAGTCACATGGAATCCCTGGCAAGACGGCCCCTGCACTATTGAAAAATGCGCCAAAAAATGGCCGTGCAAAATTTCCGCAAGTAACCTAAAAGTTCCACACATTGCCAGAGCCTCATCTCGCACATAACGCAGCAATGACACAATAAACAATATAATGTATAACCCCCCCCGTTCAATAATCCCCCTTCCAGGAATATTAACCCTTGATTCTGTAAAGATAAAAAGGCGCCACACTGTAAGCCTGTCTTCTATGTTATCATTATTAATAAAAAATGAAACTATCTGACCAGAATCTATGCCGTGGAACAGGAACAAGGCCCTTCAAGTGTGACAGGTTAGTAGTGACATGGACTTGAGTGAAGAAAGCGGATTGCTTATGGAGCTGTTAACATGAGTTGGGATGGTTTCACAGAAAGACTCTCCCTGCATCTCCGGACTCTAACTTTCACCCAGGCTCTCACTGAGAGGCTGACAGGACTACTTAAAGCTTCAGTCCCAATGTGAAGAGTACTACCCTCCATAAGAGACTATCTTCAATCTTCTGACACTTCTCTGCCAACCTCATGAGACAAAAGGCAAAGAATGACTGAGGGATAAGGGAAGTGGGGGAGGTATTTAAGCCTTTGGCTGGGGTGTATTTGCCTCCTCCTGGTGGCCAGGTTCTTAATTCCCAACAGTAATGAATGAAGCCGTTGATTTTCCTCCCCTTTAGATGTAAAAAGGGACATGAAACACTGTGATTACAATATAAAATGTTTAAATTATGTGTAATAAACAAAAATAACACTGATTGCAATATAAAATGTTTAATTATGTGTAACAAACAAAACTGCAAAATATTTTTATTATTTATTTTGTCCCATTTTTCTGTAATTGAACTCGGAAAATGGTATGTTTTCCAAATCCTGTGGGAATTGGAAGTGTGTATTCCCAATTTTAGAAGTCTAACCTTGTTTAAGTCCACGCAGTAATTGCCGTTATACTCTAGGCAAATATATAGAAAAACTAATTTACATCACTTTTAAATTCTTGACTATATAATTGACAGACATTTGTACTGAAGGAACATTAAAAGGGACATTAAACACTTTGAGATGGTAATATAAAATAATAAATTGTATATAATAAAACAACTCTGCAATATACTTTCATTATTTATTTTGTCCACTTTGCCTGTAATTCCATTCTGAAATTGTGAGCTTTTCAGTTCCTGTTAGAAATGGAAGTGCAGAACACTGTTAAATCCAGTACAACCATTGGCTGCACACTCTAGTGACCTATTTATAACTGTCCCTAATTGGCCACAGCAGAGAAGGTAACACAAGTTACAACATGGCAGCTCCCAGTGTTTTATAGACACTAAAACTTTACACTTATTTTGTCACTTTTTAAACAACTAATGAAACTTTAAAAAATACATATATATGTTATTCATGGACTAATCTTTTCTTTGAATGCATCATTCTATCTAGCATGTATTTAGTGTTTAATGTCCCTTTAAGGACAAAACTGCATAAAAGAAAACATCAACACAATAAATTTAGATTATTTATAAAATAGAAATATTTAAAAAAAAGACACAACTTCTGTATGTTTTCAAAATGCTCCAAATAACCTCTTTCAAAGCAAAGATTATACGCCCATAAATGTATTTTTTGGCTCTAGGAATAAAACGATTTAATATTACTTTTAAGTTATGTCTCTGTAAGCTTCTGACTCCAAAGTGGTGTGAGCTGGAATGAATCATACATTGAGACTGTACTATTTTACTAAAGAATTAACTTCCATACCTAAAGTAACAGAAACCACATTTAAAAAAAAAAAAATGGAGTACTTTTTATCAATGATCTCGCCCGTCAACAAGAAGGCCCTTATTCTACAGAACAATTATGGTCTTGGGGAAACATAACTTTGTGACAATTTCTCAGTCAAAGTCACAGTCGGGACCCTAACTCACAAAGCCATATTAAATCACGTAGACATGGGGCCCTCTGTACAAATTCAAGTAGTTTATTTTGAATATATATTTCGGTTGGCCAACTGATTATTGACAATTTTAAAGTTTCCTCTCTGTAACCAAAAAGGAAACAAATGCAAACGTTATATGTACATTTATGTACATCTTTTTTGGTAATATACACTTATTTTTTTTCTTTCTAACAGAACTCATAGCTAACACCATTATAAATAAAAACATTACAAATGTAATACAAGTTTTTAAAAAGCAGAATATAAACAACCTGGGATACATAAAATACTTAGCCAATAACACTGAAACCACTACATAAAAGTTTCCTAAATACCTAACTGTTAAGCATAACAGTAATACAAACAGCCTTAGGAAGTTGAGGACCTGGTGCCTCTGGTAAGACTTTAAAAGACATCCTGTAGACTACTTATAACTAAAAGCAGAAAAGTCTGCAAAATGTTGCAATGCAATTCAGCCCCCTCCTGATAGTTCCCCTAATTATTTGTTTATTTAATTTCTGGAGATAAGTGAGGTCGCAGGGAGTACAGAGGTAGTTCTCTTTTTTATTATCTGAGCCTAAACTAATTTAAATAAACATTTTTACAGCACAAACTGAGAAACAATTCCTATCAGAACCCAAATTAACAGAAATTTTAAAAGCAAGAAAATCTGTAATTCTGCTTGCGATTATTAGTAATTCAAGCTATTATCTCACCCAAAATACACTTATATTATGTGAGTCTCTATGTTCCAAGTTCTGTTTCAGCAAACACACTAACCATATTTTCAATAACTGTTTAACTTGAGTGAACACTGTGCTAAACATTGCATATCTATGTAAACAATGTACTTAAAGCTTCAATAATCCAAATGCAATGAACCATGTAACACTCTCCTAATGGCTAAGTGACATTTGCAAGATGTCAGTCACTATCCAAACTTCCATGTATAAAATGAGATAGTTTTAAAATAAAGACAGAAGCTAAAAGGGAAATTTAATATGAAAGATAACTAAACAGATTATATATTTGTAAGTAAAACTGCCTGCAAATAAATATTTGTTATCCAGTTATGAGCACTGGCTAATTACAGCAAACCAGACAACTCAAACAACCAAGGAGGTTCTGTCAGCATGAAAACAGATTTAGGGGAGAAATCTATAAATATTATCAATAATAATAATAATAATAATAATAATAATAATAATAATAATATATAAAAAATTCCAATGCAAAAATATGCAAACAACAACTTCCAATTTAAAACAGCAGAAAATCTAATAAGTTAAAGGGGTATGAAACCCACATTTTTTCTTTGCTTTCTTGGTATCTTTATTTGAAAAGCAAGAATTTTATTTATTTTGGAAAGCAAGAATGTAAGCTGAGGAGCCGGCCCATTTTTGGGTATTCCCAACTCTCTACATAGGCTTCCTAAGTAAGGGCTGGACTTCAGAGTGTCATATGACACACACACTGATTGAATGTTCATTGGAATTGTGTGCTGGCATAACAATTGTAATAGAAGCATTACTATAGGCATGGATTTAACCCTTTTCACTTACAGATAAAAAAAAAAAAAAAAAAAAAAAAAAAAAAAAAAAAAGGTACACATTTTTTTAAAAGGGAAAGATTACATAGATGTCATTTGATTAAATAAAATTCACCATCACTTTCATAGAAATCATTGCTGTATGTATTATTCATCTATTTAAATGGATTTTACCTTTTATTTTATTTATTTGTTACTACATTTCTTCTTCCTGCCACAGCCCTACATGGAGGAGGCGGCCTTTGCAGGAAGTTTTAGCTTAGCCTTAGGTTTTGAAAATCCTCTGCTCTTAAAACACTGGGGGACTGAGGCTACACTGAGGATTTGCTAAATGTGCTAGAGTTGCTGGGGTGGGGGGGGGGGGGGTTACACTTTTTTTTCTTTTTATATTTACTTTGATTTAACATTTTTTATTAAAGCAGCACTGTTTAATATCCATTTAAAGGAACAGTAGACACTTTGTAATTACAAGAATTGTCTGCAGTCTTCCAATAAACATACTTGGTGAGCATGAAAAATGCATTATCACCTGGTTTGTTACATTTGTTATTTTATAGCCAAACGTCACTCACCACTTGCCTTTTTTGAAGGGACCAATCCATATATGTTACTGGAGTAGACACAGATAGCTGCAGACATTATGTTACAAAAGCTTTTCATGGGCTGTATCACTGGCATCTTACAAAAAGTACAGCTACAAATGCTTGTAAAATGGTTATATTTGTATTTAGGCATTTGACAATGCAGCTCTAATAGCTGAAACATTAAAGGGACGGTCTACACCAGAATTGTTATTGTTTAAAAAAAGATAGATAGTCCCTTTATTACTCATTCCCCAGTTTTGCATAACCAACAGTTATATTAATATACTTTTTTCCTCTGTGATTACCTTGTATCTATGCCTCTGCAGACTGCCCTCTTATTTCAGTTCTTTTCTCAAACAAGCATTTTATCCAATCAGTGCTAACTCCTAGGTAACTGAACAGGCGTGAGCATAATGTTATCTATATGGCACACAAACTAATGCCCTCTAGTTGTGAAAAAAAAAGTCAAAATGCATTCAGATAAGAGGTGGCCTTTAAGGGCTGAGAAATTAGCATATGAGCCTACCTAGATTTAGCTTTCAACTAAGAATACCAAGAGAACAAATCAAAATTGGTGATAAAAGTCAATTGGAAAGTTGTTTAAAATGACATGCCCTGAATCATGAAAGTTTATTTTTGACTAGAGTTGATCCTAGGTATATTTAACAGTGGGCACTTCATGTGCATATCAGTAGTGAAATAACATTCAGGTGTAGGAAAAACACAGGGTACTTACAATGTTGTACATTAGCAAGAGTACAAGATGGCAGCAAATTTGATAGATGTAGAAACTTTTTTTTAAATGGTATTTGAATCATGAATAAAAAAAAATGGGTTTCATGTCCTTTTAAAAGCAAAAGGTTAAATTTTTCATCATTGAGGATATGTTTAGAAACTGAAATTCTTCAAAATTAATTGATAAAAGAAAAGTAACGGGGTCAACATCTAACTCTTCTCTCATAAGTTCATAAAACAAGCATTAGGCTAGTCAATAAAAAAAAAAATTCTACCTCTTTCGAATATAGCTCAGTTTTGGCAGCCTAAAAGTTCACTGACCACGTTTAGGAAAAACTTAAAGGGACAGTATACTATAAAATTGTTTTTCCCTTAATGTGTTTCCAATTACTTTTTTTACCAGCTGCAGAGTATAAAATGTATGAGATTTGCTTTTTTAAGGCTTATTTTTGTATATGAATTAGCTGATTTTGTGTTTTGAAGTCACAACCTAATAAAATGGGTTGAGCTTGTAGGTATAATCAGATCTCATTACTTTATCACATTGTGTACATATACATGCTACTTTATCTTATATCTGCCCATAAACCAATCACCAATACTTGGAGAAAACAATGGAAAATTAACATTATATTACCTTATCTCTTCTATACCCCACTGGGAGTGTAATTTCTTCTACTGGCTGTGTTAACACAGCTTGGCCTAGTGGCCATGGGTGGGGATATCACAGGATAAATATACTATTTCAAATGCCAATATAAGGTTAATAGAAATACCTGTAAACAATTTAATACACTCCAGCAGGTAAAGTGGATCATTAGGAACAAATTAAAGGGGAGAAAATGTGAGTAAACTGTTTCTTTAACTCAACCGATAATGAAATGTTCCCATCCTCAGGCTTTTATCACGCACACGGAACTGATGAAATACTACACTAACCATACACATTCTACCTTGAGTACCGATTGGCTAAAATGCAAATCTGTCAAAAGAACTGAGCTAAGGGGGCAGAGTGCAAAGGCTTAGATACAAGATAATCACAGAGGTAAGTCTATTAATATAACAGTGTTAGTTATGTAATACTGAGGAACGGGTAATAAAGGGATTATCTTTTTAAACAACATTTTTCAAGTAGACTGTCCCTTTACGGTGACATGCATGCAAGTATGTCCTTGGTCCCCTTCTCTTCTCAATCTACACGTCCTCATTAGGTTCCTTAATAAAGTCCCGCGGGTTTCACTATCATTTGAATGCCGATGCTACCCAAATCTACCGTCTCTGCACCAGAACTACCTCATACCTTGCCAACCCGTGTCACTAACTGTCTCTCTCATATCTCATCTTGGATGTCCTCTCACAACCTCAAGCTAAATCTCTCCAAAACTGAGCTCCTTATTTTCCACCCTTCTTCCAAAATCTCCACCCCCCATGTCTCTAGGACTGTTGATAACTCCATCATTACCCCAACCTCACATGCCCAATGTCTTGGGGTCACAGATCTTTCTTTCACTCCTCACATTCAGTCCTTGGCTAAAGCCTGCCGCTTCCACCTTAAAAAAAAAATATCAGACATTTCCTTACACAAGACACATTTAAGATTTTAATCCACTCTCTCATCCTTTCCCGCCTTGACTACTGCAACTCCATCCTCTCTGGTCTCCCTAGCTGCTGCCTAGCTCCTTTACAATCCATAACGAATGCCTCTGCCAGGCTCATCTTCTTTACACATTGCTCTTCAACTGCCGTACCTCTCAACCAATCCCTTCACTGGCTTCCTCTTGCCTCCAGGATTAGACACAAAATTCTCACTCTGACACACAAAGCCCTCAATTGCATTGCTCCCACTACATCTCAGACCCTGTCTCCAGAAACTCTCCCTCCTGACACTTTTGCTCCGCTCATGATCTCCTGCTCTCCTCCTCTCATTCCCATTTACAAGACTTCTCCAGACTGGCTCTCATCTTATGGAACTCTGACTATAATAGTGCAACTCTTGGCAGGACCCTCTACCCATTTGATCCCTGTAATTGTTTTTTTATATACCACTTATGTTCATAGTGCTGCAGAACCTGTTAGCGCTCTACAAATACCTGATAATAAAAGTAAGGATTACAACCAAAATCTTTGCATATATTATAAATACACATAATTTGTAAATAAATCATAGAAATGTTCTAGAAAAATACAAGTAACAGAACGGTTACTGTTTAACTACATATCCAAAATCAACATTGCAGAATACTTAAATATCATTTAAAAAAAATAAAAAATAAAAATAATATAGCTTGTCACTGGGGCTGTACCCACAAAGGTACACCCGATGCACCCTTTAACATGGGTACATATAGGTACCCTTGCAGATTGTACCTATCAAAAGGCAAAGATGTACCTTTGGTAACTAGATTGGACTTTAATGCTATGGTACCATTATGTACCCTTAAAAATTGTGCTATTTTGGCCTTTTAAGGGTACTGCCCCAGTGACATGCCCTTTGTACCTCATGATGGCTAATTTGTATCCAACATAGCATATTACAAATGTTGTCCCATCAAATTTATTATATTACAATGAAAAACGCATTCACCTGCTGTGTTCTTGTTCAGACAGTATTACATTAACCACACTGCAGTTTGAAAAAGTAATCAAATGCCAGGTCCTAAGACTGTTACAGGAATTCCTGAAAGAACCAGGTAAAACAACCAATTCCAAAAAGGAGATACTCAAAATTATTTGATTTCACTCTGTACTAGATCCTAACAACACACTAACTTAGGGCGACGCATGTTACATAAAACAAATATATAGAAAACAACATAATAAAATATATATTTATGAAACATATGAACTAATGCCCTCTAGTGGTAAAAAAAAATGTCAAAATGCATTTAGATTAGAGGCGGCCTTCAAGGTCTACGAAATTAGCATATGAACCTACTAGGTTTAGCTTTCAACTAAGAATACCAAGAGAACAAAGCAAATTTGGTGATAAATGTAAATTTGTTTAAAATTGCATGCCCTATTTGAATCATGAAAGTTTTTTTGCAATTGACTGTCCCTTTAAGTATTTTTTGTTGCTTTGCCCACCTCTTGCCTATAACCAACAACCATTGAACATTAATTATTTTGCTGTACATGTATGTTGAATTCATTTTGGGTGACTGCCAGTTATGAGTTTATTGAATAATTGAGGTGCACAAATTATAGGAACTTGCAGGGTTTGGCAGCCTTGAACCACCCACCCCCTCAAACTTTTGTTCACACAAGTGATTGTACATTTTTGGGCGGGGGGGGATTAAATGGTACAGACATGGACCCTTTGACAGTTGGAAACATATTTGTACCTTATTTACCAATAAATGGTACATATTAGTTCCTTAAAAGGGACAGTCAAGTCAAGAAAAAAAAACAAAAAAACACAACTCATGTTTCAAATAGGGCATGTAACTTTAAACAACTTTCCAATTTACTTTTATCACCAGTTTTTCTTTGTTCTCTTGGTATTCTTAGTTGAAAGCTAAACCTAGGAGGTTCATATGCTAATTTCTTAGACCTTGAAGGCTGCCTCTAATCTAAATGCATTTTGACAGTTTTTTTTAACCACTAGAGGGCATTCGTTCACGCGTTTCATATAGATAACATTGAGCTCATGCACGTGAGTTTACCATGGAGACAGCTCTGATTGGCTAAAATGCAAGTCTGTCAAAAGAACTGAAATAAGGGGGCAGTCTACTGAGGCTTAGATACAAGGTAATTACAGAGGTAAAACATTTATAATTATAACTGTGTTGGTTATGCAAAACTGTGGAATTGGTAATTAAGGGATTATCTATCTTTTAAAACAACAAAAATTCTGGTGTTGACTGTCCTTTTAAGGTGTAATTATGATTCATTGAGGGTACAACAACAGCAGTTGTACCCTAAGGAGTCCACGTCTGGTTTCCCCCCCATTACTCTTAGGGAGACCCAAGAGTAATTTGCATAAATATCAGAAGAGAGAGAGACACACTCTTGAGATAGAACAAAAGCTAGAATAACTTCCATGCCTGTTCATTTCCATTGCAGGGTTTTTTTTTTGTTTTGGTTTTTTTTTTGGGGGGGGCATTTTTTATTTTGATAGGGCTATTAGATTAGGTGTAATTAGTTTAAATATCTTGTAATTTGTTTTTTATTTTGTGTAATTTAGTGTTTGTTTTTTTTTGTAATTTAGGTAT
Organism: Bombina bombina; assembly: GCF_027579735.1. NCBI lineage: Eukaryota > Metazoa > Chordata > Amphibia > Anura > Bombinatoridae > Bombina > Bombina bombina. The sequence continues at coordinate 1,044,567,108 of NC_069502.1, forward strand.
TTGTATTTAATTTAGGTAGTTTATTTAATTGTAGTGTAAAGTTAGGTGTTAGTGTAAGACAGGTTATGTTTTATTTTACAGGTAAATGTGTATTTATTTTAGCTAGGTAGTTAGTAAATAGTTAATAACTATTTAGTAACTATTCTACCTAGTTAAAATAAATACAAACTTGCCTGTAAAATAAAAATAAACCCTAAGCTAGATACAATGTAACTATTAGTTATATTGTAGCTAGCTTAGGGTTTATTTTACAGGTAAGCATTTAGTTTTAAATAGGAATAATTTAGTTATTAATAGTAGGTTTTCTTTAGATTTATTTTAATTATATTTAAGTTAGTGGGCGTTAGGGTTAGACTTAGGTTTAGGGGTTAATAACTTTAGTATAGTGGCGGCGACGTTGGGGGCGGCAGATTAGGGGTTAATAACATTAAACTAGTGTCTGCGAGGCAGGAGTAGGCAGTTTAGGGGTTAATATGCTTATTCTAGTGGCGGCAATGTCGGGAGCGGAAGATTAGCGGGTAATAATTTTATTTTAGTGTTTGCGATGCGGGAGGGCCTCGGTTTAGGGGTTAATAGGTAGTTTATGGGTGTTAGTGTACTTTTTAACACTTTAGTTATGAGTTTAATGCTACAGCTTTGTAGTGTAAAACTCATAACTACTGACTTTAGAATGCGTTACGAATCTTGCAGGATAGGCTGTACCGCTCACTTTTTGGCCTCCAAAAAAAAAAGCTTGTAATATCGGCGCTATGGAAGTCCCATTGAAAAAATACTTTACGAAAATTGTGTAAGTTAATTTGCAGTACGGCCAAAAAAGTGTGCGGGACAGCTGTACCTACAAGCCTCGTAATAGCAGCGGTAGTGAAACAGCAGCGTTATGAGCCTTAACATTGCTTTTTTACTCATAACGCAAAATTCGTAATCTAGCCGATAGTGTGCTAAAAGAGTGTGCACCTTGAGTTGCACTAAAAATGAACAGGCATGGAAGTTATTCTAGCCTTTGTTCTGTCTCAGCTGAGTGTGTTTCGCACATCCATCCATCCAAGTTGTATAGTGTGTGCACTCTCACCAGCCAACTTCACCTTGCCAGGGTGCTGTAGCCAGGTATATAAGGAATTAATGAAAAAGCACTTACTGGACTTTGGACATCAGTGATAAAACGTTTATTGTGACGTTTCGGGACTACAAAAACGTCCTTTCCTCTGACAGAGGAAGGGACGTTTATGGTCCCGAAACATCACATTTTATCACTGATGTCCAAAGTTAAGAGATATAGATAGATAGATAGATAGATACACTATACGTTACTAGTCAAGGTAGAAATTTTAGTAATCCAGAGAGAAGAGTTACCAAACCACTCAGGGTTACAAATAAGGGGGGGGGGGTGAAATGTACATACAAATGTACTCATTCACTGCAATTTCTTGCTCATCCAAAACTAGTACAAATCTCTATATAGTATGTATAGCCTAATCAGGTTGTTTTAAGTACAACTATTACGCAAGAGATATAACTATTATGAAGGATTATTTGGATGTTGAAAATTAGCTGATACAGCAAATAAAAATAATTTATTGCAATGTTAGAAAATATGTAAACAGTTATGAAACTGCAAAAATGATGTTTATACACAGAAAATCATACACTAGTTCATTCTAGTCTGTCCAAGATTAAGGGTAGGATTTACACCTAATAAAAGCTGCATGTATGAAACGGTTCCTGACCATCTTTATATAATAATCATTTCATCTGTTTTCAAAAATGCACATGAGCCAAGTGGACAGCTGTTGAAAGTTTATTATCAGCCCGTTTCTAGAGATTTGTCTTATATCCACAGTGAGACAATCCAAGATTTAATAGAAGACAAGAAAGCTATTGTAAATACAATACAATTACTAGTTCTGCTGATATCTCACGGGGATTAGATAAGGATTAAAAAATTTTTTTTTACAAACAACCTCAGATCAACTTAAATTAGGGGATTTCCATGGTGTTTAGCATTAAAAAAATTAAATCTATCTGTGGGAATTGTTCTTTTGGACTCAGTTTGGCAATCTCACAAGGGCAGAGAGAGTGAAGACATAATTCAGAATAATAAATATAAATGGAAAGGTGAAGAATCCTTAATTAGCCTTGAAAAGCTTCACTGCTCAGTAAGATGCAAGTGACTATCACTCACTCTCACCAGTAGCACATGAAATTCAACCCCACTACAGCAGCACTAAAAAATTAACATAAACAAATTCACCTCAGAGACAATAATGACATTACAATGCAGCTCTAAAGGTGTATAATTTACACAGAATACACTGCATTGTGTGCAACTCTCTATAGTAACCTATCTACTGCTTCATGCACTATTTCAGTGTACATTTAACTGAACCAACAGCTTAGGACCACTAATGAATATTCACAAATAATATGATGACAATTTCTTAATAAAGAGCATCCAAAATACATGTTTAAAAGGGACAGTCAAGTCTCAAAAAAAAAAAACCCTTTCATGTTTCAGATAGAGCATGTAATTTTAAACAACTTTCCAATTGACTTTTATCACCAATTTTGCTTTGTTCTCTAGGTATTCTTAGTTGAAAGCTAAACCTAGGAGGTTCATATGCTAATTTCTTAGACCTTGAAGACCGGCTCTAATCTAAATGCATTTTGATAGTTTTGCACCACTAGAGGGCATTAGTTCACGTGTTTCCTATAGATAACATTGACCTCACGCACGTGAATTTACCATGGAGTCAGCTCTGATTGGTAAAAAATGCAAGTCTGTCAAAAGAACTGTAGTAAGTGGGCAGTCTGCTGAGGCTTAGATTTAAGGTAATTACAGAGGTAAAAACGTGTATAATTATAACTGCGTTATGCAAAACTGGGGAATTGGTAATTAAGGGATTATCTATTTTTTAAAACAACAAAAATTCTTGTGTTGATTGTCCCTTTAAAGTCAAATAGCTAAGATCCCAAAAATAAAATAAACTAAATTATTTGGGATAAATAGCTGTAAAATTTAAAAAAGGGACAATCCAAAATTGTTATTGTTTAAAAAGATAGATAACGCTTTTATACTACCCGTTCCCCAGCTTTGCACAACCAACATTGTAATATTAATATACTTTATAACATTTAAACCTCTAAAATTTCAGCCTGTTTTTAAGCCACTATAGACATCCTCTTATCACATGCTTTTTATTTGCTTTTTCACAATGGGAGACAGTTTATGTAGACCACATTTATAACACTGTGCTCACGCCCGTTGAGTTATTTAAGAGTCAGAACAACATAGCACTACTTGGCTAAAATGCAAGTCAATAGATAATAAATAAAAAGTCATGTGATCAGGGGGCTGTCAGAAGAAGCTTAGATATAAAATAAATCAGAGGTAAAAAGTATATTAATATAACTGATGGTTATGCAAAAGTGGGTAATAAAGGGATTATCTATCTTTTAAAACAATAAAAATCCTGGTGCAGACTGTCCCTTGAAGCTTACTGACATCCAACATAAAATGTCTCTTGTGCATTTGTTGCCAAACAGAAAATTAGCACGTTAGATAGCATTGAGCAACCAAATGTATGCAGCATCTTTGGCAGCCAAGGTGTTAATGCTGTAACACATAAGTGTTGCCTATTAGAGTACTCTTACAATGTAATACAAAATAACTTCTGAACAGAGATATTTGTATCATTTATTGTTACTTATTACAGTGTGCTCCTATGTTGTAATCACAGGATCATTTGGATTATAAATTCTTGCAAAGCAAGTGATTATCTGTTTAGCTGTAATATGGTCTGTACTGATAAGAGAGCTTAAATGGTGTAATACAAAGGGTCTCTTTCCTTTCATATACTGATGATGTAATTTAGGGGGTCTGCTTCTTCAATGATAAGCTAATAATGTAATACCAGTGGCATATTTCACTGACCAAGATTGGTGCTTTGTATAGGGTATCCTGATGATGTAATACAGAGAGTTGCTATATGTATGCATGTTTCTTATCATACAATACCCTAGTGATGTAATACAGGGGAAATACTTAATTGATGAATTGTTGCTTATTATATGGTACCCAGATGATCTATTACACTTAGCTGCTATATTGATGCAGTGGATGTTTATTAAAGGGTACCCTAATGATGTAATACAGAGATCTACACTGTATCGTATTATAAAGTACCCAGATGATGTAATATGGGGCCTCTGTTTAATTGATACACTGTTGTTCATTATCAAGCATCTTGATCATGTAATACAGGGGGTCTCTGCTTTAAGTGATGGTCAACTTTACATCTTTTAAAGTCAGGTCTGGAATCTAAGCGAGATTTTAGAGGGACTTTAATTGATCACTTCTAATAAAGATGCGCTGTAACTTACTATTTAATCTAGCTGTGAAAAACATATTTCTTTTAAGGTAACGGTTTGAAATGTTCTCCAATCAGCGCTCTAGCTACAAAGAAAAAAAAAAGTACCATGCGCCTAGCGCGCTGATTGGAGAACATTTAAAACCGTTAGCTAACAATAAAATATAAATTTTGAAGTGGGCAGCCAAAATGCTGTGTATTAAAATGGCACGGCTAGACTAAAAAGTAAGTTACAGCTCATCTTTATTAGAAGTGATTCATTAAATTAAAATCCATCTAAAATATTGCTTAGATTCTGGACCTGATTTTAAAACATGTAAAGTTTACCATCACTTTAACTGGTTAACTGCTGCTTAGTAGCCTGGTGATGCAATAGAGGGGGCTGCAATGGGTACCCTGTTCATATAATAGAGAGGGCAACTTCACTGCTGCTTGTTATAAGGTGCTCTGCAGATGAAATAGTATGGGCTGCACTGCTGCTTATTATAGGGTAACCTGGTAATCTAATACAGGGTGCAGCACTGGTGCTTATTATTTGGTGCCCAGCTGATTGTATAATATGGGGGCTGCTTAATTGTTGGTTATTACAGGGTGCGATGAAATATAGGGACTCTGTTTAATACATTTCTAGTATGCTTCTGTGGTTTATACAGAGAGCACGGTTCTCATTACACAGCGCACACTGATGTAATACAGAGGGGCTGCTGCTTGCCTGGTGCACTATTACTTATTTTTCCCTAAGGCCGGAGTGCTGCAGACATAAGAACCCACACTCACCTTCATGATGGAAGCTCCTGACCGTGTTAGCCCGGCTGGCTGAGCGCTCACTCCGGTAGTCCATGAGGGGCTGATCCTGGTCCTCATCCAGCTGGCTGGAGTGTAGGCGGTACAGTTCCACCATGTATTGGGGGATCACCGCGTTTTTGCCGGGAGTCGGTCGCCTCTTTAAGCCAAACATATTGAGCAAGCGAAGCTCGAACTCGTTGAGTATACCGTGGGCTTGCTGCGGAGACGCCCGGCCGGACTCTGAGAACTTCCTCCGCCCCACCTCCGGGATCAGCCCGGCGCAGCCACTCAATAGGACCTGGTACAGCAGCAGCAAGAGGAGCAAGCAGCGGATCCAGGCTACTACCATTGTCAACCTAGGCAAGGAGGGTAGCGACATAAATAAACTTACAACAAAGTACTTCAGAGTAGGTTTAATAAATCATTTGTATATAAAGCACCACAGTGCTGACACTAAACTACTATTTATTACAATGGTACCTGTGTCTGGCATGGTATCCTGCATGTTAATCGCCTGTGACAGAGGTTATAAAATACCTGGGGGATCAGACACACAGGGGGCAGGGCAGGAAGAACAAGGTGATGAGGGAATTAGCTGCACATCTCTACCAAAGGCTGATCACCTTCAAAGGTGTTGTGTCTGACGTTCAGATCACAAGGTGAGACAGGAACACTGTACAGGTGTTACAGTCTTTTTACTGCAGCCTGACTATTAAATCAAAGGAAATGCCTCTGATTCATCCCTATGATCTGTTTCCCTCTAGTAATGCGTATGTCAAGTGGATGACAAGTGACGGTCAAGAGTGATAATCAGCAGTATATAAATAATCCACTATAATAGAGCAGGACAGTATATCAAGTCATGCACACTTCTGAGTATACTTTTATGTGACGTTTATACCAAGCATTACATGTATATATAGTGATTAATAATAATAAAAAAGTTTAACGTCTTGATTGCCAAAACATCACTTTGTCTTGACAGTCAAGGGGTTAATGGATTTTTTTTGTCTTGTGTGTTATGCACAGGTTAAAATCAACACTGTCTATATCAGGTACATTTTCTTTAATCTAATTTATATATTCCTTAAAATAGCTCCAATAAAAATGAAAAGAAAAAAACATACCTGTATGCCGAGTTTGCGTCTGGATGAGGGTTTTTTGCTCTCGGTGTGTGTTTTCCACATCACTTGGTGTTACCCCAAACGATTCCTTTCTAGGACTCCTAAGCAGAACTTTGCTTTCACCCTGATTGCAGTCCGCCTTTTTTTAAACATGCTTTAAGCAGCTGATTGATATAAGAGCAATCACAGAAAATCCTTTTCTCCTCTTGGGAAACAAAAACAATGTTTTGCTTTTAGAATTTAAAAGTGCTTTAGAATATTGATTCCAAATTTTTACACAGTAACAGATTGTGCATTTCAATAAATCTCCAAATATCCAGGAGCTTTGAAAAGGTGCCTTGGAATTATGCAGAATTCTATTCCATACACAGCAATCATCTGCATGTGGGCATGTCCCCTTTACTCGTGTCCCTCTCTGGTGAGCTTGTTCCTCTCTTACATTTGCTTTTTGTTTCTCATTTGATATCATTGGAGCCTTCAGCCAATCAGAAGCCAGGGCAACCACACCGTGGCAAAAGCTTGAGATTGGCAAGCTTTGAGGTGCAGCTGACTCCTAGATTTAACATACCCCTCCTTCCTTTTCCGTTTTAGTAGCATTTCCAAGCCTGTGTATAGATTGTACACGCCACCTAGTGGATGTTTTAGTAACTTCACCAGCTATTGTAAAATAATTAGGTCTAACAGTTCAACGTCACTAAAAAACAAAACTTGACTCTGACAGATTTAAAGGGAAATTATTATTTTACATAAGCTTAGTATGTTTCAGAAATGTATAGATTGTAAGTATTTAAAACTTTCACTTCGTTACAAAGATTTGGTCACTTCTGTGCTGTGGCTAGTGTGATAGCACAAGTATCTGAGATCCTGCACTGCTCTGTTGTTGCTGTGTATAGACACGCTGTGTGATTTCCAGTCCCTATTGGGGATGAAAATATAATAGAGGTTTATTACAGAAAATAAACAGCCTTAAATGCAAATGTGAATTGTGTTTGTTTTGTTTTTTTCCGATCTTAACCAAAAATTTTATGGGTGACTTATTTTTAATATCCGTTCAGAAAAACAAATCTTGTTTTAGCTTTCAATATAATACAAGAATGTCTTAATACAGTGCTGTAAATAATATTTTCTGTGGGAGGGGTGAGGCAGACCCTACTGTAATTATACCTCTAAATATGCTGATGTTTTGAGAGAGAGGTAGGCAGTGGTGTAACCATTTTTACGTTGTACTGCTAGAGTCTAGACAGTGAGAAATCTGCTGCCTCACAAATTCATGCCCTATCATTTTTAACTTATACAACTGGATGCCAGGGACACACCGAGGGCACTTGCACCCCACTAAACAATCAAGGATCATCGATTTCAAATAGAATGAATAAATAAAACATATGGTCAGTTTAAGCTTGGCAAAGCTGAAATACCCTCCGATGGTCAGATGGATTTTCATTTAAAAACAAATTCTAAATGAAAAAATCAGATGAAATAAAAGTTTTGTTTTTTTACAATGAATTATTTATCCAAAGCTATTTTTTTGTCTGTGCACGTCTAGTAATTATTAGTGAACGCTCTACTTTTTACTGTACAACTCTGCTAGAAATAATATTTGAATACTTACATCCTTAAAGGGACATGAAACCCAATATTTCTCATGACTCAGATAAAGCATGCAATTTTAAACAACTTTCTAATTTACCTCTATTATCACATTGTATTTGTTCTCTTGATATTGTGTTTAAAAAGCAGGAATGTGAGCCCAGGACTGTGGATGTGTCTGGAGCACTATATAGCAGTAGATTAGGAAGAATATTATTGATTTGCAACAGCACTAAGTGGCTGCACTACTTCTTGCCATGCAGTGCTTAAGATACCTACCTAGGTATCTTTTCAACAAAGAATACCATGGAAAGGAAGCAAATTTGATAACAGAAGAACATTGTAAAGTTTTTTTTTGTTTCATATTCCTTTAAAGGGATACTGAGTCCAATTTTTTTCTTTCGTGATTCAGATAGAGCATGCAATTTTAAGCAACTTTCTAATTTACTCCTATTATCAATTTTTCTTTGTTCTCTTGTTATCTTTATTTGAAAAAAAAGTCTAGAACCCTGGACAGCACTTGTTTATTGGTGGATGAATTTATTCACCAATCAGCAAGAACAACCCAGGTTGTTCACCAAAAATGGGCCAGCATCTAAACTTACATTCTTGCTTTTCAAATAAAGATACCAAGAGAATGAAGAACATTTGCTAATAGGAGTAAATTAGAACGTTGCTTCAATTTGCATGCTCTATCTGAATCACAAAAGAAAAAAATTGGGTTCAGTGTCCCTTTAAGCATCATTAGGAGAACAATATATTTGGATTTATAGGTCAAGTAACACTATTTTTGTATTGTGCTTCTTAGTTTACTTTTTGCATATTTGATCACTTTTATGCTAGCAGTTCTGATACATAGCAGTTGACCTGCATATAGCTATGTATCATCATTGGTTGAAATCTGCCAGCAGGAGTAGCCTATGTTCCTGCATTTTCAAAAGCAATAAAGATGACAAGACATACATTTCAATATATAGCACACATCTGCTTAAGAATATATTGCGGCTCCTCACCACTGCTTCAGAATTTTAACATTTACTTTATTCTACTAAGCCCTTATGATGCATGAACAAGTCATTATAAATGTAAAAAAAAAATGTTTTTACCAGATTTTGATTGCAGATGATATTATTGTTTTTTGATTGGTTCCCTGTGTCTTGAGGCAGTTTGAATACTAGGGATATCATTTGAATACTTGGGATACTTTGTTGCCCCAATGTAGTTATTTGTGAGATTCAGCTTGCCTGTCACTCCTGTAGAACATAAGTATGACTAAAATGTAAGGGATGACAAACAGATCATAAGATTATTGTGTGATTTTTAATGTTTTTAAGATAATATAGCTTTGATTTACAGAAATGTTTTCACAATAATTTTTTATGTTTTACTACAATTACTCCAATTTTAAAAACAGGTGTATTAAAGAAGTACTTTTTAATTCAGTACAAGGACATTAAATTATTATTGCACAATATTGTATAATTCAGGTTATGCAAAAATTCTTTAAAAATAGATCTCAATAAAATATGGAAACCAAAGGTCTATGGTAATGCATGCATTAGTTATAGAATATGCGTCTGTCCACCCTAAAACAATATCTAATCAGATTTATCTAGTAAATGAACATATAGGAATCCAGCCCTGGTTTATAAGCAACTGGATAAAATGGGAAAACAAAGTTATAAAGGGACACTAAACATATCTGTCTTAGAAAAATAGTTAAAATTGGCTATTTCATTTAATTTTCAGATAGAGCTTACAATAAAAAAAAAGAAAACTTTCCAAATTACTTTACTGTAATAAAATGTACCTATTGATATCCACAAGGATACTGAGGTTGTCTCAGGACTTTGAACATGTTTTAAAAGGGACATGATACCCAAATGTTAACGCACTTGAACGTAAAGCAGCATAGCTGTACAAAGCTGACTACAAAATATTACCTGAAGATCTCTATTTTACCTCAAAATTTATTCAGTAGCCACATATCATTGTAAAGGGACTTTAAAAAGCCAATCAGGGTGCTAGTCCCAGGACTTGCAAGGGCGCATGCATCTGGCATGTGCAGCACGGTCATGTTATTGCCCTACTCTAAACAACTTTCCAAAGTACTTCTATTATCAAATGTTCTTTGTTTTTTTGTTATCCTTTGTTGAAAAAGCAGTTTTGCAACAATGTTATACATAAGCAAGAGCACTAGATGGCAGTACTATTTCCTGCCATGTAGTGCTCCAGACATGTGCACACTGCCAGCTAGAGTGGGAGCGCGCTACATTCAGTTCAATAGCGCGATCGGGCGTGCTGTGAATAGACAGTGCGCCTGCGAACTGCTTTCTAAAAAGAAGACATGATCAGAAGAGCATGGAGAGGAGACCAGGTAAGTGCAACTTTGAGGTCTAAAATCTATCAAATATTTTGATTTTTAAAGCTGTCGCTAATATAATGTTACATAATTCTGCACTATGTGCAGAATTATGTAACATTATTTTTTACATTTACTGTCCCATTCAATTCTAAATTATTTTGTTTGTTGTCTTGTTTTTTTCTTTGAGAAAGGGAACTTGTCAAATATAAATAGATAAGTTAGCCTTTTTTTAGGGACAATGTATGACAGCAAATGCTATCTCCTTGTTAACACATTGTCAAACATTGGACTACTCTGTACCTCTTTTGGCTAATGCATTTTCTCTGTATTATATTTGTAATAATATAAGGGGGGAAAACAAACAACCTCAGTATTCTTTTATGGCAAGGGACTCAATTTCAACAAGGATATTAAGAGATAAAAGCAAATGTGACACAGTAATTACATTGAAACATTTTAAGAAATTGTATGCAATATCTGAATCAGGAAACCTTCATTTTGATTCCCATATCCATTAAAGGCCAACATGATTTTCATAGTCCCTTGGTAATAATCTACTGTTCATGAGGTAATAATCTACTGTGTGTAAACTGCTGATTACATTACCAAAGTTAAGTATCTCTTAATTGTATGTTAAGTAGATAATCAAATATTCAGATAAGTATCTTCCAAACAGTTAATCTGTCTTTTTGTTTTTTTTTTCAATTGTCTTAATATTTTATCTTTTGACTAAGCGAATATCTAAGTGAGCGTGTGATTTTAGTCACTTATCCTATCTTGCCCATACTCCAAAAAATTCACAGTTTTGCAGATTGTCTCTTCCTGGTTATAAAGCACAGAGAGAAATCAGTCACTGGTGGTTCAGTTTATTAGTTGTTTTCATCATTACCCCTGTTACATTAGTATGCAGTAGGTAATCGCCAAATGAAGTGTATGAGAAGGCTAGCTATATAACTGTTAGTCAGTATTCATTTGTAAAAGGTTGCTCTTTCACATACTTGTTTAGTAGGCATTGTGTGCTAACCAAAAACACCAACACTACCTAGTAAAGATATTTATCAGTTTGTAGAATGAAAACTTTAATGACAGCTGGTGACGTTAATTTTTTGTGAAACTTTACCATGGCAGTGTAAAACTAATAGTAAAGATTCTACAGGAGTGCTTGCAGAGCAAAGGACAGATTATTATTATTATTATTATTATATTATTTTGTGCTGCATTATGACTATACTTAAAAAAGACAGCAACAGACACTACTGGGTACCTTAAAGGGACACTAAACACTAAATACATTGAATGCACCCCCCTTCTAATTATAGGTGCTGATATTATGTACCTTATATTACACTGCAGGTAGCTGATGGAGAGTTGCTGCACATGTGCTCACAGGTCATTACTGGAGTTTGGTAAAAGCTAGATTTCAACATGGCTGCACCATGACTAGAGGGAGGCTGGGAATAACCTCAATACTATGGTTATAAAAAATGTAGTTATTGGTTAATGTCCCTTTAAGAAATTTATCACCCTGTAGAATGAAAATTTTCATTACAGTTGGTGAGGTTCATTTTTGTTGAACTTTACAATGGCAGTGTACAATTAACAGTAAACATTATTCAGCATTTCTTGCGTAACCGAGAACAGATTAATATTATATCATTATTTACTTTATTTTATTTATGTACCGTCAGATTCTGCAGTTCTATACAAAGGGTACAGTACATGAAGATAACGCAGGTAAAGGGCAGGCTTGGATAGATGGATTAGTTGGTACTGTTTCTAAGAGCTTACAATCTAAGTGCAAGTGTAACACTTTTTTTCTAACCAGCTACAAGAAACTACCACCTCAATAGCTTTCTCTTGCCTCATTCAGTATGAATTGCTGCAAATATATGTCCCCTATAGTATTCGTAATTAGTCAAGAATACCACAACAAAAAAATACACATATCCAAGCACAAAAAAGTGGGATACTACATTTTGAACCTCATTTGCATATTTTACCCAAATTGCTTAGCTGATTTAAAAACACTGTATTTAGTTATTTTATGAATACAATTTCCCTAATTTACTACACACACATAACAAAATTAGCCTATTCCTAATCACAAATATATATATATACTGTGTATATATATATATATATATATATATATATATATATATATATATTGTGATTAAGAATAGGCTAATTTTGTCATTATGTGTTTAACATTTACATGTAAAGTGTTTTGCTTTGCACTGGAAAAAATACTATTTAATACCTGTACACTGCTCAGCACTGGAAAAAATAATATTATTTCACGTTTTTTATAGCTATTAAAATTCATATTATTTTTCCATATGGTCACAAAATTGGGATAGTAAGCTATTGATTGATGTGATGTGACAAGTCTACAATTCGCAATTGGCTCATAAGTCGGAAAAGACTTGTTCCTTTCCAGCTATTATGAAAATAGCAATTTCCTTGATATCATTATTCATTTTTAATTAAAAATTCACATTGATAGTTTTTACCAAACAAATATGTTGAATCTGGAAAAGTTGTGTAACTTCTACTTTTTCAAACATATCACACTTTTGTGTCTATATTTATACACAAATTAGTAATTATGTTATGTTGCTCTTCTTAACCTATTATTTACTAGTAATAATAGTTGTGCAGTGATGAAATGGCTTTCAATGCAAGCTCATAATATATTTATTTAATAAACATATATTCATTATTTTTTTAGTCAGCAACATTATATATTTTTGATTTTTTTTCTACAATTTAACAATTTATTAAACTCCAAACAATAAAACAGTAATACAGAAAATAAATAAAAAATATTTAATTAATTTAAATAACTGTAGTTTTGTATAATAAGCTTATTGCTTAAAGGACTACTCAATGCAGTAGAATTTCATAATAGAAAAAGTGCATGATAAAAATATAATGTTTTCACACCACCCTGAATTTCAAATAAGCAGTAATTTTTTCCTGACAAATTTATTTTTTCTCCCATTTTCCTGCACCTTTTAATATGTGACAGACATTATCCAATCACAGACAAGTATACATATACCCTGTGAGCTTGTGCACACAAATCACATTTAATTAAATATTTTTCTGTTTAAATGTATTTATTGTTCAGTGGGGTTTTTTTGCACTAATAAATATTTTAATATTTGATTTGTCACAATTTACCATTTGGGTATTTAGCAAATGACTTTGAAACAGAGTTAGGGCACCAACTTCTATTTATCCAGTCTTTGGATAAAATACTATTTTTTATGGAGTTTGTTAATGCTCTCTCTTTTTTTTTTCTTTTTTGTCTCTATCTTTTTCTTCTCTCTCTCTCTCTCTCTCTCTCTCTCTCTCTCTCTCTCTCTCTCTCTCTCTCTCCCCCTCCCCATCCCCCCTCTCTTCACCTCTTTCTCTCTGTCTGTCTCTATCTCTCTCTCTCTCTCTCTCTCTCCCATTCTCTCTCTGTATCTTGTCACACATATCTAGGTCACTAAAAATCTTAAATTCTAAGTATATACATTTACCTGGTCATGTATTTAGAAAAATATTTCAGTATACAATTCTGGTATTATTCACTTGGATGAGTGGATAGCATTTGGAGACAATAACATTCTCATATATCTTGGCCTGTGCAGACTAATCAAATAAAACTGACTGACATTTTTATATCCCAATAGACTAACACCAATTGATAGTGTAAAAAAATCTTAACATGGAAAAAGACACTACAACATATCATTTTACCATATAATTAAAATTAATCATTGGTTAAAAAATATTCAAAAAATATAATCGGTAGTTAAAATAAATAGATAGATAGATAGATAGATAGATAGATACACCCAGAATCAAAGAAATCAAATAAAGATCAAAGAGGGGCTTCGTGTTTATTTTAACTGCACTCTGTTAATTTCAGACTATTTACTAATTAATAATTTTATTTGTTGTTGTAACATTAGTTGTAACATTTGGGACATATTGTGGGAAGGATGGGGAAGGGATTTATAGTACATTTAGTGTAAAAAAGTGGCTTATCTACCCTAATATAGGGCAATACAGGACACAGTTCCTAAATAGAGGCTCTTATATTTACCTAATTTTCCCCCTCCTCCTCATATGTGATAAACAACCTAAAATCAGCAACATTGAAGTACTTTATACAAGTCACAGTTACAGAGTTGTGTTTTTAACTTTTTTTCTGGCACGCTAGATACAATTTCTATTTATGCAATTTCTAACTATAACTAGTAAAAGATCAATTTTAAGTGGAAAATATATACTTTATATGTAAAAAGAGCATACTTTTCAATATTCTCTTAATAGGGTTCTTTCTTTGATTTAAATGTTCTAATATGCTCTAAGCACACTCCCAGCTAGTTACCTACGTCTATAATATAGACAACAAGGTCAGCTGGGAGCAAATAGAATTTTTGCCTTTCCAGCAAATCTGGGATCACCTCCCTTTGTTTTGTTATATACACCCAAAATTGCACTCACTCCTGCAATAACAACCACAAGGGTACCTGCAATAAGAATGTACAGAGACAAAAGGCAGGCACTCACTAGACTTTTCAGCTTCACACCCTTTTGTTTGTGCAATGTGACGTTTCGGGGATATCACCTCTTCCTCAGACAAAAAAGCCTTTATATAAACAAACAAAGGGTTTAGTAGTGATGTTTTGGGGGACTCAACTTTCTTCCTCAGACCAATGTTATGTTCACTTAAAATTCAGAGTAAGTGCTATTGAATTTTTTTTTTAATGAACTTGCTGATTATGGGCTAGATAACAAGTGGTGAACTAATGTTAGCACGCGCATAATATAAAAAACATTGCATTGCATCGCATTAACTTTCCCTCGTATTACAAGTTGAAAGTAAACACAACTGCACAAGCTCAAACAAAATCTGCGCTCGTTGAGTTAGCACGACTTAAGACCTTGCATAAAGGATTAGGGTTTAAATTAAAGTTGTATTAAACACTAAAGGCTAGATTACAAGTTGAGCGCAAAACATCGCTTCTGCAAAAGCGATATTTGCACTCCACTTAGTAATAACAGCACACACAAATGCTCTGCTGGTATTAAAAGTGAGGTAGAATGCAAACGCGACCTCATGTTCGCATTGCACTGAAGCATTGCACTCACGAGAGCTCGCTTCCATGGGCTCCAAAGGGAGACACGGCTTGAGAACTTGCGCAGCAAAGTGGGTAAGTCGTACAGCGACGGGCAGCAAATATATATATATATATATATATATATATGTAAGTAAATAAAAGACTTTTTTGAAGCACAGTGCTTGTAGGGACAGGCGACTGTGCTGGAGGCGCACAATTGTGTAGGTAGTGGAGAGAAGCTGCTGGAATGAACAGTGTAAAAGTGTTCAGAGTTTGCCCTTTAAATTCTGGACACTGGATAAGTATTAGATAAGAAAGATAGTGTAAATTCTACAGCGCTAATCTCTGTGGGTATATACACAATTTAGTAGACCAGTTTGTATAAGCCCAATAATGCCTACAGAAGTACAATATTACAAATACAGCCTATGCACACAAATTAAGATACACAGACTTATATACGGTTTCGTGGGAGGTGTATAATGTCCATACAATCTCTGCGTTATACCGCAATTATTATATAGCAGTATTTTAGGAACCAATGATTGACAACAGCAAAGACACTTCTAATGGCGAGTCCTTAAGCGGTCTCTCAGTTCACTTACTTCTGTGTCCTCAATCGTATGAGGTAAGTGATGAGTGGTATAGACAGGTCATCCAAGATGGCATCCCTCGAATTCCGATTGGCTGATAGGATTCTATCAGCCAATCGGAACTAAGGTAGGAAAAATCTGATTGGCTGATTCAATCAGCCAATCAGATTCAAGTTCAATCCGATTGGCTGATCCAATCAGATTGAGCTTGCATTCTATTGGCTGTTCCAAAAGTATTTAGTTTTAAATAGGAATACTTTAGTTAATTAGAGTTAATTTATTTTGTTAGATTAAAATTATATTTATTTTAGGGGGGTGTTAGGGTTAGGGTTAGACTTAGCTTTAGGGGTTAATACATTTATTATAGTAGTGGTGAGGTCCGGTCGGCAGATTAGGGGTTAATACTTGAAGTTAGGTGGCGGCGACGTTGAGGGGGGGCAGATTAGGGGTTAATAAATATTATGTAGGTGTCAGCGATGTTGGGGGCAGCAGATTAGGGGTTCATAGTGATAATGTAGGTGGCGGCGGTGTCCGGAGCGGCAGATTAGGGGTTAATTGTGTATTGCAGGTGTCAGCGATAGCTGGGGGCAGCAGATTAAGGGTTAATAAGGGTAAGGATAGGGGTGTTTAGACTCGGGGTTCATGTTAGGGTGTTAGGTGTAGACTTAGAGAGTGTTTCCCCATAGGAAACAATGGGGCTGCGTTGGGAACTGAACGCTGCTTTTTTGCAGGTGGTAGGTTTTTTATCTGCCCAAACTGCCCCATTGTTTCCTATGGGGGAATCGTGCACGAGCACGTTTTGCCAGCTTACCGCTACCATAAGCAACGCTGGTATTGAGGGTTGAAGTGGCAGTAAATTTGGCTCAACGCTCCCTTTTTGGAGCCTAACGCAGCCCCTCAGACAACTCTAAATACCAGCGTTGTTTGGAAGCAGCGGTAGGAAAAAAAGCTGCGTTAGCTACGTGGGTCTTCACCAACAAAACTCTAAATCTAGCCGTTGGTGCTTTGTATTGGTATTAAACCTGATTGTATTATATACAGTGTTAATGCTTGCACTGGTGTGTTTATCCTATCAGGAATCTAACAGCACTTAATAGTTTTCATGCAAAATTGCTTGTGTTTAAGAAGATCGAGATTCAAGCTGATTATAAACTTTTTGTTGATTCGAACTAACAGAGCTGTTCTATAAACTGTTACAAAGTGTTGCTAGATTATTTACAAGCATTTTTTAAGAGAACCTTTCAAGTTTACCTCAAACTATTGTTTATAAGCACATAATATTCAGATTGCCTGTATGGGGTAATGTTGAAAGATACATGATTCACATTTCTCGAGTGTATAAATAAGTGTATAAATAAGTGCAAGCACTGTCGAATCTCGATCTTCTTAAACACAAGCAATTTCGCATGAAAACTATTAAGTGCTGTTAGATTCCTGATACGATAAACACACTAGTGCAAGCATTAACACTGTAGATAATACAATCAGGTTTAATACCAATACAAAGCACCAAGTCAGGAGACCTTAAGAAATACGGAAGCATGTTATTTTAAGATCAAGAACCATACACATAATGCACAATGCTGCTTGAGAAATAAGATAACCCCTTATAAGTCTTGAGAAAAATTGCTGAAATTTCCAACCTACGGTTTCAACATTATGAAATCAGTAAACTCATGTGATGTGACTAGTATTTAAATATACACATTCTTACCACTACTTTTGAAATACAGATAACCCTATTTATATATAAGGATAGCAAGATCTGTGACTAACTTTGATTCTTCAAGTGTGTACTTTTACACTAACAACACACTGCAACACTTACCAAAATAAAGGGATAGCAAGCCCTGTAACAAATTTGTAATCCCTAAAGGAATGTAATTTCATTAATAGCACATTACAACTTCAGAACTTATGCCAAATAATTATTTACCAATTTCTAACTGACAAAGTGTATCCGAACTCATTCATAAAACGGTAAATCTGTAAATTATAAAAGAAATGAATGGAATTGACCTTTAGATGATAATTTGGCTAAAGCCAATCATAGACAATATACAGTAGGTCAATTCTAAAAATACAGTGAGGCCCCGGTTTACGCACGACTCGGTATACGAAATTTCGGTTTACAAAATCGAAATTTGAAGAAAATTTGACTCGGTTTACGAATTTTTTTCGCAATACGAAACAAAATGCCGGTTTGCCCCCCTCGGTTTACGAATATTTTTCGCAATACGAAACCAGTGGCCCCTGTGCCCCCTGCATACTCAAGTATGATTGAATTAATGAAGTTTGGGTACCAGTGTGGAGGTGTTGGAGAGGTTTTGGAGCCATTTTGCAGCAAGTTGTTGAGCCTTTTGGAGCCATTTGCAGCAAGTTGTTAAGCCTTTTGGAGCCATTTGCAGCAAGTTGTGGAGCCTTTTGGAGACATTGGAGCCATTTGCAGCAAGTTGTTAAGCCTTTTGGAGCATTTTTTGGACACTTTATTTGAATTTTTTCGGACCTCCGGAACGCATTAATTGATTTTCAATGCATTCCTATGGGAAACCGTGTTTCGGTTTACGAATTTTTCGCAATACGAAACGACCCGGAGAACGAATTAAATTTGTAAACCGAGGCCTCACTGTACTTATCTAGTAAATTGTATTGACAAAATTATACACCTTCAAGATTGAACAATCATGGAGAATAATAAACTATGATTCCCATAAAACTGTTGTGTATTATTTACATATGTCCTCAATCTATTTGTGTTTTTAATTTCACTTTTCTGAGTTTTAACATTCTTTAATAAAAGTTAAATTTTAAAAATCATTACCCAACCATCACCCCTTGAAAATATGATGCCTTACATTTTATCAGGAGAGAGAGATGCATTCTGTTTTTGGTCAATTTTTCTTTTTGACTTCAACTGTTCTAAAGTTATTTATGCATGAGCACTCCAACCGAAAAAGGTTCACTATTTAAAACAACCAGACAAGGTATCCCCTTACTATCTGTGTAGTGCTGTTGCTATCTTATTTTATGTGCAAATTTCAGTTTTTTATCTCCCCCCCCCCCATAATTTTAATGAATTTTGGTTTAACCATGAAAATAGCTTTTCCAATGCAGCAATCAGAAATCTATCTCCTACTGATGAGTTCTAAAAAGAACGAAACAGGCTTGTATAGTGAGTGATTTCTGGTTTGCTGTCATATTCCTGTTTAAAAGGATCACTGTGTTAAAACAGTATTTTGAAGCAAAAAAACTGAGAATTTGCATACCTAATTTGCATATCTTACCCACAATTCTCTTGTGCATTGGAAACATTGCATATTAAGAATTTCTGGGGGCAAGCGGGGATACTTGCTTAGATGTACTAATTACCTATGCAAATATTTACATTGATTTAATTTTGAGACATGGAGGATTTTAATTTCAGTTTTTTATCTCCCCCCCCCATAATTTTAATGAATTTTGGTTTAACCATGAAAATAGCTTTTCCAATGCAGCAATCAGAAATCTATCTCCTACTGATGAGTTCTAAAAAGAACGAAACAGGCTTGTATAGTGAGTGATTTCTGGTTTGCTGTCATATTCCTGTTTAAAAGGATCACTGTGTTAAAACAGTATTTTGAAGCAAAAAAACTGAGAATTTGCATACCTAATTTGCATATCTTACCCACAATTCTCTTGTGCATTGGAAACATTGCATATTAAGAATTTCTGGGGGCAAGCGGGGATACTTGCTTAGATGTACTAATTACCTATGCAAATATTTACATTGATTTATATATATATATATATATATATATATATATATACATACATACATATATTTTCACTGGGAACACACAATCCACGTAGATCGAAATGTAAAAGCACTTTTTAGTGCCATATTTTGGAGAGTTATGGGGACCAATATACTAAAGAAAAGTAGCAAAAAAAAGAAATAAAAATAATAGTATTTATAAATATATATATATATATATATATATGTATTGGGTACTGGCGGCAGGGTTAGAGATAGAGAGCTCAAAAAAACAATTTTAAACAATGGCACTATTAAGGCGATCCCCACCTATGGTATTGCTCCTAAGTGTATTTCTAAATCTTCTACACTTTTTTTGAGGAAGTAATGCGGGTGAGTTGGTGCTGTGCACAAATCGAATCTAGGTCAAAAAGTGGAAGTATAGACACTTGCCACAAGAAAAAATGCACGTCTAGCACTCTACGCCCAGACTCGTTAGTAGTACTAGTTGTGAAAGAAATTAAAATATAACTTTTATTAGAATATCAATAAAAATAGGGAACAAATGAACAAACAACACAAAGATTAAAAAGACTCAAAGTGAAGCAGTCTATATCCAAGTTAGTAGTAGTGGACACAAATACTATGTAAATGCCTTCATATAAGTATCATAGTGTGTCACTTCTATTGTGATAGTAAAAAAAGAGTATAGAGAACTCCTATGACAGATGCTACTAGAGAGTTCCTCAGGTAAATTAGAGGCAGGTTAAGTGTTTAACTTATGATAATAGAATTCTTTTATGTAGCGAAGTGGATAAAAGTCTATTTATGTGTATCACTCATAACTTAACCTGAGAATCAATTAGATGATTCTAATGTAGTATCTAGTTGGGTATGACAAATTATGTCAACCAAAAGTAATTTTACGGGGTCATGTATTAACAGGTGGTGTGTTAGTACTTGAGTGCAATATGTCTTATTATATCTAGGTGGGAAGCACAACTACTAGTTGATAAACAATAATGGGTTAATACTGACTAGAAGCCCCTGATAATTCTATGTATAAGTGTTCACTTATATAATGGCTTCAGGTCTATTAATATAGTGCTGGTGATGTAATTTGGATACTACTATCCCTTGTAGAACCAATATTATCATCAAATAGAAACAGTGCAGTTCTTTAATGTCAATGTAGGTCTCTCAAATGATAGATTATATATACATTGATCGTAAGAGAATAATTTATTGTCCTGGTAGAATTTTCAACTGATACTGTGTGTTAATATTAAAGGCGTGATACATATATACAATTATGATTCACTGCCAGAATGTTATCTATAAACAAGAAGAGAGACAGATGCGCCACATGGCCCAATATTGTTTGATCCACACAAATGCATGTTCAGATAGTACTATATTAAACTCACAATCTTGAGCGCACTCCAATTAGTGCATAGGGAGCAGTCTGGGATCTATGACAGTCACCCAGCAGACCGGCCTCTTAGGAGTGAACTGGAGTTTCTGTGAGAAAGATATAAAAGGACACAGAGGTGCCTATATGGCCTAGTACAGTCTTGAACCCAGGAGCAATGATGTATATAGTAAGAGATATACTCACATTTGGTAGTGCATCCCTATTGATGCTAGTCAAACAGGAAGGGATCAATACAGTCACCCAACAGACTATGACAAGGCTTCCACAGGAGGCAATCAGCAAATATCCAATGGACCAGAAATAGAACCAAAAAATCCACAATAGCAAGTGTTTTGGTAAAAAAAGTTATAAACTTTACTATCAAAGATTAAAATCAAGCAACACGTTTCTCAGCATGCAAGCTGTTTCATCAGGCTTATAAAAATTGACTTAAACACTTGCTATATATACCCACATTTGTATCAAAATAATTAACAACACCTGTGAGAGGAGTGGCTGGAGGCAACTCCCTCATTTCTGAGCCTATCAGCATTCAATATAATAAAATGACAGTCAAAATTCCAAACAGATTAAAGTATAAATACAAACTTGCAGTGTGAATTAATATTCTTCAAAATTGTTACCTTTATAGATATTCATTATAAACATTGTATAAGAACACATCAAACAATGTTTCATGGCACCATTTAATATGATAGCTGTTTTTTGTTGTGTATAAAAATTGCTTAGACTAGATCTCCCTATAGGAAAGGAATAAGGACTATAGATCTTTTTAGGCTGAACTTACTTGATTAGAGATCGTATAATGATGTCTGAGCAGTCTGAGTCATGGCGTGTTTGTATACAAACTGGCGTTCCCTAATACTCATTGCTCATGTGTGTGATGTCATCCGTCAATCACTGGGTTGCGCTGTATACGGATGATATAAATCCCCAATCTAATATGCCAGAAGGCATTAGTGGTCCAATATCATATGTCTATATAACCCAATTATGTTAAAAGATTTTTAGTAAGTCTAATCTTGTTCATAATGATTTTTAGATAAAGTATTATTTTAGTGCCGGTGACGAGTGCCGTGTCCTAGTAGTGGTGGGGCTTGTACTGAGTGTGTGATTGGTCAAAACAGACTGTGTGTAGACTTAACATCAGTCAATAGCAGATCGATACGTCACCAGGGGTATGTCTTATCGGATAATGAATGGATACTAAAAGTGTACTAGTCTCTAAATTCTAACGTAGTGATTGACATATGGCTTATGACTGTGTGTATGATTGGTCAAAGCAGACTATTTATAGACTTAACATCAGTCAATAAAAGATCGATACGTCACAAGGGGTATGTCTTATCGGCTAATGCATAAATACTAAAAGTCTCTAAATTCTAACGTAATGATAATTTATGACAAAGAAGTAGTAACAACAAAATTCATATCACCCATCAACGTGGTTGTGATACTAAGATGATAACGTGTTTTATCTAATTTTGGCATTCTATTTAAGTAAATAAAATTTAGTGAGATATATATATATTGACTTGTCATTATAAAGTTATATCATATGAGTGATTATCCTATAACTAGTGGAAAATTAAGGTATCAATTTATCTTCCCATATCTTGTTGACTATTAATAAGTTATGTGATATAGTGCAAAATAATATATCGTTGTGAATAATAAAATATATCACAAATCAGATAAGAATAGTGATTCTGACAATATAAATAAAAATAAAATAAAAATATAATATGTATTCTCACGAGATCCCCCATAATCTTTAGAATATACATGTGTATTGAGATATGTGACAAATGCAGTGTTATATAAATATGCCAAGGTTAATAATAATACTAATAGTATTTGATATTTATGTATTAGGACTATAGAATTGTTATATATAATAATAAAAGACAAATAGTGATATTGCCAATAGGCATATTATCACTATGCTAAGAAAGAATACGTAAGTCTATTTTATTGACATGAGATATAGTGTTAGAGTGCATGGCGACTAAGACTATATAATAGGGGCCATGTATAAGTGATAGTGAAGTTGTGTTAAGATGGGGATATGTGTGTGAATCTATTGGCAGGGTGTTTGGTGTGCATATCAACTATAAAGATTTTGTGAGGGAGCAATTAATTAGTGCGGGGGATAGAACCCCTCCAAGGGGTTCAATAGGGAGCACAGTGATTATGGCAACATAGTGCCAAATCACAATAGTTTACCTTAATAAAAATAGGAAAAAATTCCGTAACAACCATAAGTGTCAGATAGATATCACTGAGTGAGACTATATAAGCCTATGTTTACTCTCGATTCCCTATATCATATATCAAAAGCAGCCAGATCTACACATTCGTTTAGTCCATCAGGTACCAAAGAATGTAGTTTGTGTATCCAGTAGGTCTCTCTACGGCGCAAACTAAGAAGAGGGTTATGGTTATTACTAGAGATTTGTTCGATGGGTAAGATATATAGTGTTTTTGCACTTCCTTTGTGTGCAAAAGCACAATGTCTTGATAGGCTGTGTTTAAGATATTTTTTCTTGATGTTATAGATATGTTCACTCCAACGTTTTCTAATAGTGCGACTGGTGCGCCCTACATTTTGGGCCCCACATAAACAGTTTACTAAATAAACAACATAAGTGGATTCACAAGATAGCCTCTTACTGATTTTAAATTGTTCCCCTGTTTGGTGAGATGAAAATGTCTTAGTGCCACTATTAATGACTCTGCACATATTACATTTGCGCTTCATACATTTGTATACCCCACTTTGAGGAATGAAGTTGCCTAAGAAATTCCTATTGAGGCCTACCTGATGATTTGTACCCATAGTCTTGTCTCTTACGATCTTACTAGGGGCCAATTTGTTTTTAAGGGTAGGTGCCCTTCTGTAGACTATTCTAGGTTTAGAGGGGATGAGTTTTTTAAGATGCGGATCATCGCAAATTATAGGCCAATGTCTCAATATAATTTTGTGGATCTCACGATAATTACTATTGAATCCGGTAATGAATACCGGTGTCTTATCATATTCAGCAGATGTTTTTTCCTTAGACCTCTTCTGATTCTTGTTTGGTGTCAAATAAGTATTCCTATCGTTGTGTAATGCCCTAAGGTATCCTTTCTGGATCAAATCCAAGGGATAACCCTTCTCCGAAAACCTATCCTTCAAAATCAAAGATTGTTTTTTATAACTATCAACAGTACTACAGTTGCGTCTTATTCGCCTAAACTGTCCATAGGGCACATTCTTCTTCCAGCTGATATAGTGGTTACTATTGAAATTTAAGAAACTATTACAATCAACTTTTTTAAAAAAAGTTTCAGACATAATTGTACCAGTGGTGGAAAAGGACAAAGATAGATCAAGAAATTCAATTGTATTAGATTGAATATTGGAGGTAAATTCTAAATCAAATTCATTAGAATTAAGTGAGATGATGAAGGTATTGGCTTCCTCATAGGTGCCCCTAAACAGAATGAGAAGGTCATCTATGTAATGGCCATAGAACACCAGACTCACACCCATAGGAGACCCATAAATGTGGGTCTCCTCAAATCTGCCCATATATAAATTAGCAAAACTGGGTGCGAATCTGGTGCCCATGGCCGTACCCTTAATCTGCAAATAGTGCTGACCTTGATACAGAAAATAATTATGGTGTAATATAAAGTAAATTATTTCACTAATAAATTGTTGTTGTCTTAAAGGCATATAGATGTCAGTAGCCAGATATGATTGTGTCGCTGATAACCCCTTATAGTCACAGAAACTCCAGTTCACTCCTAAAAGGCCGGTCTGCTGGGTGACTGTCATAGATCCCAGACTGCTCCCTATGCACTAATTGGAGTGCGCTCAAGATTGTGAGTTTAATATAGTACTATCTGAACGTGCATTTGTGTGGATCAAACAATATTGGGCCATGTGGCGCATCTGTCTCTCTTCTTGTTTATAGATAACCCTATTAGGATCCTGGCCGGGTTCTTCACAGATTGCAGCCTCGTATCCCCTCTATCTACCATCCAAAGATCAAAGACTTTATCATTTTTACAGTTTTTTATGCTTGTAATTTTTGATTTACAGTGTATCTATTGGGATAACAAATTGTATTTATTATACGGTTCCTTATTGGATTATCTACTCTAGATATACATTATACACATTACTAATACACACTAAATTGAGTAACAAATTTACCATTATACCTTTATTTAACATTATATAATCTCTAGGGCGCCCCCTACTCTTATAGACACTGCCAGAATGTGCTGTGTGCTAATGGTGGTTCTTTATGGAACACAAGAGTCCGTTATTATCACATTAGATATTATCTATATGTACACACGATTTGGGTGCTGGTTTATTATATGCATAAGTTTGTGTTCTTAAGCCACTGACAAGAAGCACGGTTTGTCCACTATAATCGTGTGTGGAGTACACGAGTTTATGATATACTCGAGGTTGTCTAACACTGTATCAGTCCAAATTAATGTTATTTCCCACACAGAATTAACCAGAGCTTTATTGAAACAGAGGTGTGTACGTTGACTTGCACATACGTATTGAGAATGCTGTTTCTATTAACCACAAGTTACCATAGTTACGATTTATTTATATTATTAATAGTAACTTGTAATTCACATATGTCACAGAGTTGCCCAAGATTATAAAGATTATTAATAAATTAACAATATTTTTCCAACTCATAAATAAGTTTTAAAGGATTTCTGTTGTAACAAGATTTTCTTATCATATAAGTGGTAGATATGAATTTGGCAGTTTTCAAGCCCGATTCATTACTGTGTAAGTTTTCAAAAAAGTTTGTAACCGGTTGATTGTACCCGGATGTGGGTTCTATATTAGCCGTGAGTCTATGATATTAAAGTTGATTCACTATTGACAGTTGTGTTACCAAGCGTGTATCAACATCTCATATGTATTGAAGTTACACTCTATTAAATTTGTATTCTTATTTTGTACAGGAGTGTTGTTATTACTTTACACGTATGCTGATTATTCACATCTCATTGAGCTAGTAGTGCATTTGCATGCTGTCGCACTATTGTCTTAAAGGTATGAGTTTAAAGTTTAGATTAACTTAATTGTGCAACATAGTGTAACTCACATCGTTTGAAGGTAGGTATAATACACAAATGCCCCGCCGGTTATACTTTAAGGTCCCGGTTAGACAGCTGCTGTATCACTACAGTGTAGCAGTATCTAACACTATTTGTTATCGGTCGGTTGTACCCGGATGTAAATAGTACAAGGACCGTGTATCATGATATTTATATTAGTCCATTATTACTGGTTACAGTCTATCGGTCAGGCGTGTGCCCACCTATCATGTATAATGTTATTACACTAAATAGAACTAGAGTTCTAGTCTATGTATAAATATTGACGTACTTAATGGACTAAAAATAAATAGCGTTCAGTTATCCCTGTATGGATTGCTAGGTTTGCGAAGTGGTACTGCTATGCAATTAACTTATTTATCTTGAGTTATAAACTTCTATTAGTTTTGAGAAAGCCCAGTACGGGCGAAACGCGTCAGAAGTGACAGACGCCTTTTAATTTGTCAAAGTGAAGCTATATACTTGTATGCTCCTATGCAGCCAATATTCATAGTAGTTATTTAACGTAAAATTGAACAGCACTAGCGGTATTGTACTTGGGTGTAACATCCCTTCCCTTACTAAGGCCTCGCTTCCATTGAGTCGTAATTCAGTTTGCGTGCACTCGCAAACCGTTAAATATGCTGTCGAAAGCAATAGCGTTTAACGACTGTTTCCAATGGCGCGTTATACCTCTATATCGGCTTCCGGACTTCGGCTGCCGAAATGATTTTCGCGTCCCATAGAAAGTAATAGAAGCCGTTAATCGATAAATTATACCAGGTTTCCATTGAAAGCGCTAACCGTTAATACACTGCCGGAGGCTGTCGATACATTGAGACATATTACCCCCAGCTCAACTAGGTGTAAAGGAGGAAAAAATAGCTTTTTGAGGCCTGTTTCTCATTGAAATTGCAAATCAAAAAATTTTTATGAGTGTTTCAATGTACAAATAACATTATATATGCTACATTTATTGGTCCTATGTATAGGAATATTTGCACCCATGTTGTCATAGAAATTTAAATATGTATGTGCATATAAAAATATATGCAAGCACCACAATTATGGAACGACCTCCCGCACACTTTTAATCCTTCCCCATGCCTAATATCCTTTAAGAGATCCCTCTCTACATATCTCAAAACAGAATGCACCTGTCATTGTTGATTATATATTTCCTACCTGTTCTATGTTAAATTTTTGGGCATATGTATTATTATTTTTTTTTTTTTATTGTACCCATTGTATCAATGCAATGTTTTGTGTACCCAGGACATACTTGAAAACTATAGAAATCTCAATGTATCTTTCCTGGTAAAATATTATAAATATAAATAAAATATCTACCTATTCAAAATGAAACCTTTGCCCAGGGATGCTATATATAATCTCAATACATATAGAAAAATAATTCAAAGGAAATAAGTTGTTTATAATGAAGATGAGTTTTATTATTACAGATTTACCCTCATTCAAATGTAATTTTCAATGTGAAAATCATATTTATTCAATACAAAACGATGACACATTAAAGTTATGTTTCATAGTACTAATATTTATAAAATATATGTAATGTCATGTCTGCTAAAGCAGATAATACATTTGCAATATTTAGACTATTAACCAAAATACATAAGTGCTTAATATTCCATACTTCAAGAGATATGAAGTATTGTCTTTAACATGGAATTATTGAAACAATTTAAAAGTGCATTGTGCATTGGTCCCAGGGAGAGTCTGTGTCTGTTCATATGATGTCAATTAAAATGTATTAATCACCTCTATATCATGGCAATCACATATATGTTGTGTATACATCATTGCTTGAATATCATAAAGATACATTTATCTAATTATTCTAAATATTGAATAATAATCTTGACAAAAAGGAGTGCATTAGTCATGATAGGTATTAGTCATGATAGGTATATATTTCAGATATTACATTCCACATAGGACTATAATGAATGCAAGGTGTTTGGCCATATCAACAGGAAGGAATATTTACTTTTCAACTCTTCTATAACTGTATAAGCCTTATTAGCTTCATCTGAAGGAGCAAACAACATATGCTTGTGGAATATAAATCATAACATTTACACATGTCACATTGACCAATGTTAGATAGCATATACTGTATAAATTTCAGACACGTATCCCCAAGTATTCTTAAACGGCATAATATCCTCAATAAAAGGACACATACATTTATCAACAATGTACACCTGCATATTAATTGACATCATGTGAAATAAAAATGAATAAAGCTGTTAATGTTTTGAAAATAAACAGCTATTAAAACAATTTTGAAATATATTTTCTAATTTTGATTAGAAAAATATATGCATATTTATGAGATGGAAATCACACTTAAGAAAGTGCTTCATAAATTTTTTTTAGATATTATATATCTGGAAATAATTTAAAAAGAAAAATACTTATTAATGCTTGCGGCGGGATTTGGCCTTTGGAGGAGAGGTACTTGGGATGGAAGTGTGGCGTCTTGGGCGACGCACACCAGCTGACTGGGAGGCTAAAACATGCGATTCAGGGTCCTGCAGGGAGATAACGGAGGATGCGAGTGAGGAGGGAGTTTGCGGCCTATCTGCAACCCTCTCCACTGCCTCTGCCAGGCGGACGAGTGCGGCATTATGTATGTCCATCTGGCTCTGTAGCCTCCTGAAATCCTGCTGCTGCTTGAGCCTAGTAAGTCTAAGCTCCCTGTGAATGAGCCTCAGTAGAGCATCCTGCTGGGACTGTGTGGGGATATTGGATTCCATGGGGGGCACTTGTGGCTGTATAGGTGTCTCCGGCACATATTCCTGGCTCTGTGTGAGGTTGTCGTCACTCAGTCTTGGGGACTGTGTGGGTGGCTCAATATCCAATTGAGGACAGACATTGGTGGGGGGGGTGGTGATTGTTGTTGTGGTGGTAGTGGTGGCGGCATTTGTTGTGCCATGGGAGGGTGCTGAATCTGTTGTTGAGGTGGCATATAGTACATATGCTGCGGTGGAGGATGCATCTGCTGATGCTGTGGTGATGAAGGATGCATCTGCTGATGCTGTGGTGATGAAGGAGGCATCTGCCGATGCTGTGGTGGTGGAGGATGCATCTGATAATGCTGTGGTGGAGGATGCATCTGATAATGCTGTGGTGGAGGATGCATCTGATAATGCTGTGGTGGTGGAGGCTGCATCTGATGATATGTCCTCCCAGATGAATATGGGGATGGGCCAGGAACATTTTCAACCTCATAGGCCAGTGGCTGTTGCTCATCTCCTTCAAGTATGCGGAGGTAGGAGTATCCAGCTTCAATAACATCCCCCTCCTCCTCCTCACTGAATTCCGGAACATCAATGGCCTCCGGTCTTGTTGAGGACTCATACTCATGTTCCAATTCTGAAAAATAAATTGTAATTATAAATTAATCTGATGAAACATCTAACATTTGAAAATCAATTTTATAGATATAGTTATATATATATATATATATATATATATATATATATATATATATATATATATATATATATATATATATATATTTATATTATTTCTGTATGAACTTAAACATATTTAACCAGAGGTGTATATTGTGTATATTGTAAAGATTGTGCCTCTAAGCGACTCTTTGTATTACACATAGTCCATATATATGATATAGATAGAAAGAATTTAAATCTATACCCTTGCTTGTTTGAGCAGATAGCCACTCCAGAAATCAGGATGAATATATCCACTACAACTATGTTAAGATGCCATTAAAGGGGCAATGAAGTACAAATTAAACTTTCATGATTCAGACAGAGCATGCAAATTTAGTCAACATTTTATATTTTACTCCTATTATCACATTTTCTTCCTTCTCTTGGTATCTTTATTTGAGAAGCAAGAATTTAAAGCTTAAGAGCCAGACAATTTTTGTTTCAGAACCTGGGTTGCTGTTGCTTATTGGGTGGCTAAATGTAGCCACCAATCACGAGCGCTAGCCAGGGTTCTGAACCAAAAATGCAAAGTCTCCATAGCTTACATTCCTACTTTTTCAAATAAAGATACCAAGAGAACAAAGAAATATTTATAATAGTAGTACATTAGAGAGTTGCTTAAAATTGCTGCTCTATCTGAATCATGAAATAAAAAAATTGGGTTTACTATCACTTTAAGTTACTGTGCAAATTAGACTTTGAACCATGTAAAACATTACTTGTACTAATCCTACCTAGGTATGTTTTCCACTGATGCTTGAACACAATTGATTACTAAACATATATAATATATGAACATTCTATATTCTGTATTACACATGTGTATGATTACATTTATATTTTAAAAAACAAAGCCGATATATATTTCTGATGTTAACATATATTTGTTAGAAATAAAGCATTTATTACATGTGATATTTAATATTCACCTTCATGGACCTCTTCAGCTGGCACTGATGTGTCCATTGTCCCCTTACATCCTAGGACAGATTCATCTGAGATGACATTGGCCATCATCTCCTCCCATGACCTTAGGTGTATTCTCTTGCTAGGACCACCACCTGTCCCACGTGCATATTTGGCCTGCTGTGCCAGCTTAGCTTTGGTTTCCCTCCTGCAGTCATGATAGCGGTGTTTAATGCTGGCAGTAGAACGATTACGTCCTAAGCAGCTGACTGCCACTCGAATCTCCTCCCACAGCTTATTCCGGACAGCCGGCCACAGGTTAGGGTTCTCCAGCTGAGCTGCCCTCTCCAAGTATGCCTCAACAAGAGCCTCCTTCTCCTCCTCAGAGTACCTCTCCTCTCTAAGCCTGCCCTTCACACCTGAAGGGCCAGCAGACACAGACTCTCCCTCCTGTGACTGGGGACCAGCCCTCTCTACCTCCTCTGTCCCTGCAGGCTGTGACAGGCTACCACCAGCCCCACCCCCAGTTGCCACAGTCTGCCCCACTTTCCCTTTTCTTTTTGTGCCTAGCTGAGGCTGACTCCTCCTCACTCCTCCCACCTCCATTCCTCTTCCACCCTCTCTCCTTCCCTCCTCTGCCAGGGTTTGAGGAAGGACAAATCCTCCACCCAAACCTCGGCCCCTATTCCTGCCCATACTACTCCCTACTTCCCCCCTTCCCCTCCCTCTATCCACCCTCACCACTGCCCTCCCCCTAGCCACCCCCTTCCCAACTCCACTAGGCCTATCCATCCCTTTCTCCTTCCTCCCTAACTCTAACCTAACACTAAAGTCCCTAGCTTACCTAACTACACTAATTCACCTAACTAAACCCTAAATTAAATAGCCCCAAAACTAACTACCTAACCTATCTAGACCCTAACTATCTCTATTCTATATCCCTCAAAAAAAAAAAAAATTGTGGGGGGTGAAAATAAACAAAGGGATGTAAATGAAAATGGAAAAACTAAGGAGGATTAGAACAAAATTATAGAAAAATAATAAGGGATGCAAATGAAGAAAGGGGTGAGCTATATAGTCAAATGAACCAAAAAATATGGGATCTAAAAAAAAAAAAAATAGGATGGGAAAAATGTATATATAAAAAAACAAGTTATATAGTGAGGAAGGGAAGGATAGTCAAAGGGGGGATGGGAAGTGGAATAAGGGGATTAATGAAAGGAGTAATAAAGGAAGATGGGGATATGGGGGTTAATGAAAAAAAAAATGTGAATGTGTTTGTATCAAATAAAAGTGTGTATGTGTGTGTGTGTGTATTTGTGTGTATAAACTAATGTGTGTTAATTAACTAATGTATGGATGTGTGTGTGTGTTCCTAATATTATATGAGGCCTACAATAAGAATATATGAAAATCAAATATCAAACTCTCCACTAACTCTCAAACAACTCTCAAAAACCCAAAACTACTACCAACGCAACTAGCTCCCGTGTCTTTCTCTCTAGAGGCGATCACAGGTAAAGAGCGCAGGCGCAAACCGTTATTCTTATAGACAGAGGTCGGGTTACCATGGCAATGCACTTGTTATGGTGCGCTTTTCGACAAATCCGACATCGGTTGGCAACGCAAACTTACGTACGGCCGAAAAGAGCGACTGCGCGCAACACGCTAATCTTTTCAATGGAAACCTGGTACTAAAATGGAGCCGTAAATTACTTTTAGCTGTCGTCCGCTTCGGTAGCTTACGGCTCCATTTTTAACGACTCAATGGAAGCGAGGCCTAAGTGGGTAACGCTATGTTACACTACAGAATAGTTTAAACTAATAGAAGTTTATAACTCAAGATAAGTAAGTTAACGATTACAGTGGACAAACCGTGCTTCTTGTCAGTGGCTTAAGAACGCAAACTTATGCATATAATAAACCAGCACCCAAATCATGTGTACATATAGATAATATCTAATGTGATAATAACGGACTCTTGTGTTCCATAAAGAACCACCATTTGCACACAGCATATTCTGGCAGTGAATCATAATTGTATATATGTATCACGCCTTTAATATTAACACACAGTATCAGTTGAAATTTCTACCAGGACAAGAAATTATTCTCTTACGATCAATGTATATATAATATATCATTTGAGAGACCTACATTGACATTAAAGGACTGCACTGTTTCTATTTGATGATAATATTGGTTCTACAAGGGATAGTAGTATCCAAATTACATCACCAGCACTATATTAATTGACCTGAAGCCATTATATAAGTGGACACTTATACATAGAATTATCAGGGGCTTCTAGTCAGTATTAACCCATTTTTGTTTATCAACTAGTAGTTGTGCTTCCAACCTAGATATAATAAGACATATTGCACTTAAGCACTAACACAGCACCTGTTAATACATGACCCCGTAAAATTACTTTTGGTTGACATAATTTGTCATACCCAACTAGATACTACATTAGAATCATCTAATTGATTCTCAGGTTAAGTTATGAGTGATACACATAAATAGACTTTTATCCACTTCGCTACATAAAAGAATTCTATTATCATAAGTTAAACACTTAACCTGCCTCTAATTTACCTGAGGAACTCTCTAGTAGCATCTGTCATAGGAGTTCTCTATACAGGGAGTGCAGAATTATTAGGCAAATGAGTATTTTGACCACATCATCCTCTTTATGCATGTTGTCTTACTCCAAGCTGTATAGGCTCGAAAGCCTACTACCAATTAAGCATATTAGGTGATGTGCATCTCTGTAATGAGAAGGGGTGTGGTCTAATGACATCAACACCCTATATCAGGTGTGCATAATTATTAGGCAACTTCCTTTCCTTTGGCAAAATGGGTCAAAAGAAGGACTTTACAGGCTCAGAAAAGTCAAAAATAGTGAGATATCTTGCAGAGGGATGCATCACTCTTAAAATTGCAAAGATTCTGAAGCTTGATCATCGAACAATCAAGCGTTTCATTCAAAATAGTCAACAGGGTCGCAAGAAGCGTGTGGAAAAACCAAGGCGCAAAATAACTGCCCATGAACTGAGAAAAGTCAAGCGTGCAGCTGCCAAGATGCCACTTGCCACCAGTTTGGCCATATTTCAGAGCTGCAACATCACTGGAGTGCCCAAAAGCACAAGGTGTGCAATACTCAGAGACATGGCCAAGGTAAGAAAGGCTGAAAGACGACCACCACTGAACAAGACACACAAGCTGAAACGTCAAGACTGGGCCAAGAAATATCTCAAGACTGATTTTTCTAAGGTTTTATGGACTGATGAAATGAGAGTGAGTCTTGATGGGCCAGATGGATGGGCCCGTGGCTGGATTGGTAAAGGGCAGAGAGCTCCAGTCCGACTCAGATGCCAGCAAGGTGGAGTTGGAGTACTGGTTTGGGCTGGTATCATCAAAGATGAGCTTGTGGGACCTTTTCGGGTTGAGGATGGAGTCAAGCTCAACTCCCAGTCCTACTGCCAGTTTCTGGAAGACACCTTCTTCAAGTAGTGGTACAGGAAGAAGTCTGCATCCTTCAAGAAAAACATGATTTTCATGCAGGACAATGCTCCATCACACGCGTCCAAGTACTCCACAGCGTGGCTGGCAAGAAAGGGTATAAAAGAAGAAAATCTAATGACATGGCCTCCTTGTTCACCTGATCTGAACCCCATTGAGAACCTGTGGTCCATCATCAAATGTGAGATTTACAAGGAGGGAAAACAGTACCCCTCTCTGAACAGTGTCTGGGAGGCTGTGGTTTCTGCTGCACGCAATGTTGATGGTGAACAGATCAAAACACTGACAGAATCCATGGATGGCAGGCTTTTGAGTGTCCTTGCAAAGAAAGGTGGCTATATTGGTCACTGATTTGTTTTTGTTTTGTTTTTGAATGTCAGAAATGTATATTTGTGAATGTTGAGATGTTATATTGGTTTCACTGGTAAAAATAAATAATTGAAATGGGTGTATATTTGTTTTTTGTTAAGTTGCCTAATAATTATGCACAGTAATAGTCACCTGCACACACAGATAGCCACCTAAAATAGCTATAACTAAAAACAAACTAAAAACTACTTCCAAAACTATTCAGCTTTGATATTAATGAGTTTATTTGGGTTCATTGAGAACATGGTTGTTGTTCAATAATAAAATTAATCCTCAAAAATACAACTTGCCTAATAATTCTTCACTCCCTGTACTCTTTTTTTACTATCACAATAGAAGTGACACACTATGATACTTATATGAAGGCATTTACATAGTATTTGTGTCCACTACTACTAACTTGGATATAGACTGCTTCACTTTGAGTCTTTTTAATCTTTGTGTTGTTTGTTCATTTGTTCCCTATTTTTAT
Source organism: Bombina bombina (assembly GCF_027579735.1). Lineage (NCBI taxonomy): Eukaryota > Metazoa > Chordata > Amphibia > Anura > Bombinatoridae > Bombina > Bombina bombina. The sequence goes on from NC_069502.1 coordinate 1,044,602,105, forward strand.
TGATATTCTAATAAAAGTTATATTTTAATTTCTTTCACAACTAGTACTACTCACGAGTCTGGGCTTAGAGTGCTAGACGTGCATTTTTTCTTGTGGCAAGTGTCTATACTTTCACTTTTTGAACAGGGTTAGAGAGCTATTTGGGGGATCAGGGAGGTGGAGTGGATTACTACACTGCAGGAAAAAAAATAAATATAAAAAATATATATATATATATATATATATATAATAAAATTTTTTTAAAAAACTGCATACTGGCTGACTGGCTGCCAATACCTAAGATGGTGGTGACCAGTGGGTGGGAGGGTAATCTCTATACTACAGCTAAAATTAACAAGATACCTGATTTACCCCTTCACTTAAGGGAATAATAGAAGTGAGGTGCACAGCTGCAATTAGCAGCAATCTAATTACCAAAAACTAATGGCAAAGCCATGGGATGTCTGCTATTTCTGAACAAAGGGGATCACATAAAAACTTTTACAATCATTTGTGTCATGATTGCACAAGTGGTATGTAAATAATTTTGGTGAGAAACCGAAAGTTTGGGAAAAAGTTAACAATCTGTTTTATATGATCACATTTTACAGTGAAATGGTGGCATGAAATATACCAAAATGGGCCTAGAGCAATACCTTGGGTTGTCTACTTAAAAAAATATATATTTTTGACAGGTAAAAATAAAACAAGGCTCCCTGTGGTGAAGGGGTTGAAGGATTAATAAAGCTGTATTGTACTATATAATAAATACATAGTATTGGCGCCATCTATTAATTATATATTACTGTGTGTTTATACATATGTTAATTTGTGTATACATGTTTATTGATGTTTATATGTATATAGATGTATATACATTCATATATACACATATAAACATACTTTGGAGCCATTTCCACTCAAATACCTGAAAACAAGAAAAATATTTTTTAATAAATTTGAATATTTAATTATATGTATGTACAGTAAATATTTTATATAGGGGAAACTATTTTATGTATTTTTAAATAGATATTCCTATATATTTATATATATATATATATATATATATATATATATATATATATATATATATATATAGATAGATATATATAGATATATATATATATACATACATACACAAAAGTTGAATGGTGTGCGCACTCTCACCAAAGGTACAGCAGTTTCCAGGGTGCTCTTGGAGTAACAGATCAAAAGAGAGAATGAAGCACTCGGTGGTCTTTAATCAACAGTCAAACAATTTTATTTTGGTGTGACGTTTCGGGGTAAACAAGCCCTTCCTTTGACAAACAAACAGTGAAATAGTGAGCCTTATAAAGCCTAGATAGGCCCTCCTACAAAAATCTGCCAATTGGAGAGCAGCGTGTTCAACAAATTATCATGTGATACCAAACAGCTAATTAGCTGTGTAAAATATAAATATATAAAGTGACTACTAATCATAACACAGACTCAAAGGTGATCATATCCACATCACAATAGCTCCCTCACTGAAAATAATTAAGACTAACAACAAAATCATAATGTCAAAGATTTATATAACTTAGCAAATATGTTGCCAAAAATCGCACCACCTCATTGGTGGGATCACACACACACCCCTTCTCATAACGTCATAGGCCAAAACATAACAACCCACCCCACTGATATCTAGCCATCTGGCCCAATTCAATATACCTAGGCTCCATAAAATACAACAAAGCATAAGTCGATAGTGGAATACAAACCCTAGATCTGACACAAACAGCCACCCAAGACGTGTGCGGTCGTCATAGCAATGTACAAACTAAGTACGGGAGAGCCAATCAAACAACAGGGGGCTTAGCCACACCTGATCACATAATCGCATATATGTGCGCAACTCAGGACACAACACTATGTAATGCACTACAGAAAGGAGGCGTGGTCGCACCACTGCTTAGCAATGACCAGCTGTTCAAAATAAACAAAATCCGCAACTGCAGCACATGCACTAGTGTGAGAGACGTCAGAAACCGATCATGCCATTGGTTATTATTACAAACAGTGTCAATGCTTATTAGCATAAAGGGGGGCGTGTAAGAACAATATCACTCGAGACCCAGTTGCCTTGTACATAGGCTGGGACTCGAGTGATATATTGTTTGAATGGTGGATAAAGAACCTCAATTAACTTCCAGACAAATTCAAGGTGACCTTCAGGCACAGGGTACAAATGTGTCAGTTCCCAATATATGTTGCCATCTGAATGAAAAGGGACGCTATGGTAGGAGACCCAGGAGGACCCCCCTGCTGACACAGAAGCAGAAAAAAGCCAGATTGGAGTTTGCAAAAACTTACCTGAGTAAGCCAGAATCCTTTTGGGAGAATGTTCTTTGGACAGACGAAACAAAATTACATTTTTTTGGTAAAGCACATCATTCTACTGTTTTCAGAAAAATAAATCAGTCTTTTAAAGAGAAGAATACAGTCCCTACAGTCAAACATGGTAGAGGTTCACTGATGTTTTAGGGTTGCTTTGCTGCTTCAGGCACTGGATGTATTGATTGTGTGCATGGCATTATGAAATCTGAAGACTACCAAAGGGTTCTGTGGTGCAATGTAGGGCCCAGTGTCAGAAAGTTGGTTCTCCGTCAGAGGTCATGGGTCTTACAGCAGGACAATGATCCAAAGCACATGTCAAAAAGCACCCAGAAATGGTTTGAAACAAAGTGCTGGAGAGTACTGAATTGGCCAACAATGATTACAGAGCTCAATCCCATAGAGCACCTGTGGAGATTTCTCAAAACAGCAGTTGGGAAAAGGAACCCTTCCTGAGAGATCTGAAGCAGTTGGCGAAAGAAGAGTGGTCCAAAATTCCAGTAGAATTTTGTAAGAAACATATTGATGGTTACAGGAAACAATTGATTTTAGCTATTTTTTCCAAGGGGTGTGATACCAAATATTAAATTGAAGTTGCCAATAATTTTGTCGAGTCCATTTTTGAAGTTTTGCGTAGAATGTGTCAGATTTGGCTTTTTTTTTCTACTTTTTTGTGTCATGCCAATACAAACAAAAGAAATAAACACGAGAATGCCTATAATTGCAACAATTTTCTGGGCGAAGTGGTGCATTATCTGACAGAAATGCAAGGGTGCCAATATTTTTGGCTACAACTGTGTATATGTATGTATATATATATATATATATTATGTATATATATATATATATATATATATATATATATATATAAGCCCAAAGTTTTCAGCAAAAAGAGCAAAATAGCGGTAAAAACATAAACTTTATTCAAGTGTAGTCACACTCATTAAAACATGGGGGTATCAGCATAAAAATAGAACAAAGAACAAAAATCAAACATGAGAACAAATAGCTGACATGTTTCGGCACACAGCCGTAATCATAGCTAATGGGCACACCTGTGTTAGACATTTAGTACCCTTCTCTAAATTCTCATTGGTTACAATAAAATCATGTTGAAATTGTCACTCCTCCCTATTATTTATTTATAACTTACAATACAATCTTGATTGAATATAATAGGATAGAACTCTTAACTGGAGGAACATAATTCTAACAAAATTACGTCTATTATATTTGATATAAATTCAAACTTAAACACTTAGCCAGACTAACGTTACAATTGAAATAGATGATAACTAGATGGATAGCAGCAGTTCTAATATCTTATATATTAATAATAAAAAACCTTAGTAGATAGTAGAAAAAGTTGTAACCATACAATTCATTCATTAAAGATATATTGAAAAACTTATTGCATCCAAAAGTGTAGATAAAGAATGTATGAAAGTTCCATGAAAAAAGTATAAAGTGTTTTTTTAAAAACACCAAATACAGCAAGGAGAAATTGTACGGAGGATGGAGCTTTTAGCATGCAAAGTGAGGAGTTGAGAAAAAGACTCAAAGAGAGAGGCTATGCAGATACTATCCTGGATAAAGCACAGGGGCAGGTAGCCAGGATAGATAGGAAGAAATTGCTCAATACAAGAAAGAGAACAGATAACATCAACCCAGTGAAAAAGGGAGAGTCTTATTTTGTCACTGAGTACAGCGCCCAATACAGAGATATCTGTAAAATAGTGAAAAAACACTTTAAAATGTTGGCAGCAGACGATGGTCTAGTAGAGTGTGTGGACAGAGGCCTAAAATGTTCATATAGGAAATGTAGAACTTTGGGTAACATTCTGTCCCCTTCTTGTTTACCAAAATCTAATAGAAAGTCTGAGAGCTCTTGGATACAACACAAAGGACTATATAAGTGTGGTAAACGTAAATGCAGACCTTGTGAATACGCAATATTTTCTGACAGCTTCCATTCGACTAGTACAGGAGAAACATTTAAGATTGATACATGCCTCAACTGTACCACTACTTATGTTATTTATCTAATAACATGTATAGAGTGTTCTGTACAGTATGTAGGATTAACCTCAAATGATGCCAACACGAGAATTAGGAACCATTTATCCACTATCAGTTCAGGCACAGCAACAACCCCTCTTGTCCAGCACTTTGCTAAAAGGCACAATAAGACTTTGACCACTTTTCGCTGGCAGGCTATTGAAAGGGTGGCTACCCCCCCCTAGGGGAGGGGACAGAGATAAATTGCTGGGCAAGAGGGAGATGTTCTGGATATTTAGACTGGGCACCAGAGTCCCCTCAGGTTTGAACTCTGAGTTCGACTTAATTAACTATTGGAAATAGATTTTTTCCAATCTTTCTTAATTTGTGTTACTGTAATGAATATGGATTTGGTGTGGTATACACTTAAATAAAGACAGGATGATCCTGAATGAATACATTTGATCTTATTTGTTGATTCATTAGCTATATACCGAGTCCGGATTCATTGCTGTATTTGGTGTTTTTAAAAAAACACTTTATACTTTTTTCATGGAACTTTCATACATTCTTTATCTACACTTTTGGATGCAATAAGTTTTTCAATATATCTTTAATGAATGAATTGTATGGTTACAACTTTTTCTACTATCTACTAAGGTATTTTATTATTAATATATAAGATATTAGAACTGCTGCTATCCATCTAGTTATCATTTATTTCAATTGTAACGTTAGTCTGGCTAAGTGTTTAAGTTTAAATTTATATCAAATATAATAGACGTAATTTTGTTAGAATTATGTTTCTCTAGTTAAGAGTTCTATCCTATTATATTCAATCAAGATTGTATTGTAAGTTATAAATAAATAATAGGGAGGAGTGACAATTTCAACATGATTTTATTGTAACCAATGAGAATTTAGAGAAGGGTACTAAATGTCTAACACAGGTGTGCCCATTAGCTATGATTACGGCTGTGTGCCGAAACATGTCAGCTATTTGTTCTCATGTTTGATTTTTGTTCTTTGTTCTATTTTTATGCTGATACCCCCATGTTTTAATGAGTGTGACTACACTTGAATAAAGTTTATGTTTTTACCGCTATTTTGCTCTTTTTGCTGAAAACTTTGGGCTTGTGGATTTGTGAACTTTTCAGGTCAGCAATTGTGCAATAGCGGTATTAAGTGCTCTATTTACACCCCAGTTTGGCGTGGACAGCTAGACTTCCCTATTGAGGCTTATTATCATTCAAGAAAGGTGTCCCGGATTCTCTCCAATCTGATTGGACGAGTACGTACACGTGGTACGTCACACACGCATCTACACGTATCCACGCTGTTTCCAGTGCGTGGATATCGGATTGGCATTGGAAGTACAGAGGGCTGCTTCAATGCTGAAGTAAGAATACGGACATAGCGGTGGATAACCAACTTCCAGGACGCCAAGAGCAATCACCTATCGAGGAAATATCCGGTGAGGTCGGTAAGTGGGTAGCCGCATAGCGGTTTCTTGCATGAGTAAGACACATTTTAAGGAAGATTGTGTATCAAACCCACACCGACATTTACTCACAACAGAGATTACGCTCTATGATTTATCTAATTGTTTCAGATGAGACTGTTGTTGCCTCTCAAATGAAGTCTTAGGGCAATAGCCATGTGGGGTTATTAAAGGATAAGACTATCTTTGGACATATACATATTATTAATGAAGGATTGAAAACCACTTTCTTTACTTTATATATATATATATATATATATATATATATATATATATATATATATATAGTAAAGCAAATAGCGTCAGCACTTGTAGATAAAAAATTCCACTTTATTTATAAAGTCCAAATTTGTACCTAGTACTTCTAATCCTGGGGTAGAAACATACATCAAGTTAGTTCAAAATGACATTCATAAATTGTGCACAACATCTGAATATAGAATAGATTCTAATGTAACTGCAGCAGAACGTAAGGCCTTGAAAGATCTATCTAAAAACAATTTAATTGAGATTAAAAATGCTGACAAGGGCGGTGAGGTAGTGGTATTAGATAAAGAATACTATATATAGGAAATTCTAGCACAATTATCAGATGGTGGAGTGTATTTAATATTAGACCATGATCCCCTACCAGACATCAAAAAGGGAATAACAGCAGCAATTGATAAGGCTTTAGCTAATAAGGTTATTACCAAAGATTTAGCCATATTTCTAACAAAGAAGGACCCCATTACACCTATATTTTATACCACTCCGAAAGTCCACAAAAATTTGAAGGAGCCACCGGGTAGACCTATCGTGGCGAGCACAGAATCTATCGGCTAGATTTGGAGTTTGGCGTTAGCCGTGAAAACCAGCGTTAGAGGCTCCTAACGCTGGTTTTAGGCTAACTCCGGTATTTGGAGTCACTCAAAAAAGGGTCTAACGCTCACTTTTCAGCCGCGACTTTTCCATACCGCAGATCCCCTTACATCAATTGCGTATCCTATCTTTTCAATGTGATCTTTCTAACTCCGGTATTTAGAGTCGTGTCTGAAGTGAGCGTTAGAAATCTAGCGACAAAACTCCAGCCGCAGAAAAAAGTCAGTAGTTAAGAGCTTTTTGGCTAACGCCGGTTCATAAAGCTCTTAACTACTGTACTCTAAAGTACACTAACACCCATAAACTACCTATGTACCCCTAAACCGAGGCCCCCCCACATCGCCGCCACTCGATTAAATTTTTTTAACCCCTAATCTGCCGACCGCCACCTACGTTATACTTATGTACACCTAATCTGCTGCCCCTAACACCGCCGACCCCTGTATTATATTTATTAACCCCTAATCTGCCCCCCACAACGTCGCCGCCAGCTACCTACAATAATTAACCCCTAATCTGCCGACCGCAAAGCGCCGCCACCTACATTATAGCTATGTACCCCTAATCTGCTGCCCCTAACACCGCCAACCCATATATTATATTTATTAACCCCTAATCTGCCCCCTCAACGTCGCCTCCACCTGCCTACACTTATTAACCCCTAATCTGCCGAGCGGACCGCACCGCTACTATAATAAAGTTATTAACCCCTAATCCGCCTCACTAACCCTATAATAAATAGTATTAACCCCTAATCTGCCCTCCCTAACATCGCCGACACCTAACTTCAATTATTAACCCCTAATCTGCTGACCGGAGCTCACCGCTATTCTAATAAATGTATTAACCCCAAAAGCTAAGTCTAACCCTAACACTAACACTCCCTTAAGTTAAATATAATTTTAATCTAACGAAATAAATTAACTCTTATTAAATAAATTATTCCTAGAGCTCAATCTGATTGGCTGATTGGATCAGCCAATCGGATTGAACTTGATTCTGATTGGCTGATTCCATCAGCCAATCAGAATATTCCTACCTTAATTCCGATTGGCTGATAGAAACCTATCAGCCAATCGGAATTCGAGGGATGCCATCTTGGATGACGTCCCTTAAAGGAACCGTCATTCTTCAGTTGGACGTCGCCGGAAGAAGATGGGTCCGCGGTGGAGGTCTTCAGGATGGAGCCGGTCGTCATCGGATGAAGATAGAAGATGCCGCTTGGATCAAGATGGTTGCCGGTCCGGATTGCCTCTTCTTCCCGGATAGGATGAAGACTTTGGAGCCTCTTCTGGACCTCTTCAGCCACCGGATGATGGATCTCCAGCCCCCGCTTGGGTTGGATGAAGATTTTGGAGCCAGGACGGATCGGTGATACCTGGTGAGGTGAAGACAAGGTAGGATGATCTTCAGGGGCTTAGTGTTAGGTTTATTTATGGGGGGTTTGGGTTAGATTAGGGGTATGTGGGTGGTGGGTTGTAATGTTGGGGGGCGGTATTGTATGTTTTTTTTTTACAGGCAAAAGAGCTGAACTTCTTGGGGCATGCCCCGCGAAGGGCCCTGTTCAGGGCTGGTAAGGTAAAAGAGCTTTGAACTTTAGTAATTTAGAATAGGGTAGGGCATTTTTTATTTTGGGGGTCTTTGTTATTTTATTAGGGGGCTTAGAGTAGGTGTAATTAGTTTAAAATTGTTGTAATATTTTTCTTATGTTTGTAAATATTTTTTTATTTTTTGTAACTTAGTTCTTTTTTATTTTTTGTACTTTAGTTAGTTTATTTCATTGTAGTTATTTGTAGGAATTGTATTTAATTTATTTATTGATAGTGTAGTGTTAGGTTTAATTGTAGGTAATTGTAGGTATTTTATTTAATTAATTTAATGATAGTATAGTGTTAGGTTTAATTCTAACTTAGGTTAGGATTTATTTTACAGGTAATTTTGAAATTATTTTAACTAGGTAACTATTAAATAGTTCTTAACTATTTAATAGCTATTGTACATGGTTAAAATAATTACAAAGGGGGGAACTTCCGGGCGGCGGCCATGACAGGTCGCTAAATCATCAGCTCCTCTATAGAAACATAGAAACATAGATATTGACGGCAGATAAGAGCCATAGGCCCAGCAAGTCTGCCCGACCTTACCTAACAGTATAAACTTATCTAGGATAGCCCTATGCTTGTCCCATGCATTTTTAAAGTCCCCCACAGTGTTTGTTGCTACTACCTCTTGAGGAAGTTTATTCCATAAATCAATCACTCTTTCTGTAAAGAAGTGCTTCCTCAAATTACTTCTGAATCTACTACCCTTTAGCTTGAGCTCATGACCCCTTGTTCTTGAATTTTCCATTTTATGTAAAATACCCACAGCCTCAGTTTTACTAAACCCTTTAATGTACTTGAAAGTTGCTATCATATCACCTCTTTCCCTTCTCTCCTCTAAGCTATACATATTTAGGTCATTGAGCCTATCCTGGTAAGTTTTATTTTTTAGACCATGTACCATTTTGGTAGCCCTCCTTTGCACAGATTCAAGTTTGTTAATATCCTTCTGAAGATATGGTCTCCAGAACTGCACACAATACTCAAGATGAGGCCTAACTAATGATCTATAAAGTGGCATAAGAACCTTACTATTTCTGCTGCAAATACCTCTACCAATACATCCAAGCATCTCTATGCATAAATCTGCGTGAAATCCCTTTTCCACCATACCATCGCATATATCTTTTGAGTTGATGATATGCAGCAAAGCAAGCTCTTTCACACCATGTTACTATTTTTGGAACAGTAATAGTATTTAATGAACCGGAGAGACTTAGAGGTTGCGGCCTACCACCATGCTAACCCCCCGGCAGGGCATTGATTTGCCTCTGTCGTTATGAGACAGTGAATACCGCAAGACACTGCATATTTTTCTTTTCTCAAGGCGCAATATATTCCTAGAACAACATTGCTTGTCTCATCTTTACTTATTGTGTTTCACAATCTACGCATTATGGAGATCCCATTGAGTTTCATGGAGGAGCTGCACAGTTTGCTTCGGAGTCATCATGCTGCCTTGGAAGAGGAGCTTACCATAGCATTTGACTATAGCAGTGACAAATCGCTCTGCAAGTTCACCAAACCCGAGATCTGCACAGTGGAAGGGGGTGTGTGGGTGCTTTGGGGCCCCGGCGCTTACACCCTACCTCTAGTATTTCAGCGGGTGTCAGGGAGCCGAGATCTGTGAAAGCAGCAGAACGCCTTGATTCAATGTTGGATATAAGAGTAACGCTTGCCTTGCAGACCCCCACTAGTTCATCCCGTGTCAGCATGCTACAAGGGCTCCGTTTCAAAGGCTCGCAGGAGCTGAAGATAGCAAGAAGCATCCGACAATCGCCCTCGGGGCAAAAACAAGACCGCGCTGATATGACCCCTCTCCGGCATACTCTATATTCTCCTCCAGCTGCAATGGGACCGCATGAGCTCCCCCATGGTACAGATCCACATTGGTCTGCAATACTGTGGCCATACTTGCACTCTCGCCTCTCTTGGGACCCTGGACCTCCGTTTTGTTGTTGTGCTGGAGGGGCAATTCTGAGACCTCTTGGTTATGGACGTTGGCTACTGTCGGCATAGCAGAATAAAAATATTGACTTTTATGTTAGCGGTAAGGTAACTCTTGAGTATACCGCTATTCTAAGCTGTACTTGATATCCCTGTCCCACGCTTATAAAAACTTCTGAATATTCGCATATGAACCTTGAGCTTACACTGAACATTGCATATGCTGTTTATTACCTGGGTACTTATATTCCATCAACCCTCGGCAATTCCATAGTTGTTTATGTATCTGGTGAACTGTCCTGTTAATTATTACATATGAATCTATTGTGATATGGCATTTCCTATGTTCTGACACCGCATATATTGAGAATTTTATTCTGAAGCTCTAGTTTCCTATATGTTCTACTATAAATATTACCTCACACTAATCCAGCATTTTAGCGAAGGCTGGTCCTTCAACTATTACACTATCTTGAGCTTCATGGGGTTTCATACTATCTATGCCATGTTTGAGTATTAAATATACCTAAGGGGTTGCATCTGGCTTCCCTAGCTTTTCTACTTATGACTTCAAATGTTACTGTAGGAGGTTCAGTCTACTATATGTTGTCAGTTATAACTTATTGCCTGTTTTTCAGTTTTATCCTATGGCTATCCACTATAACGTAACCAATGTCACTGAGGTGTAACTTAGGAGCAGGGAATACCTCTTCTTCTGTGTTATTTTAGAAATGGAGATCTTTAGTCATGGGGAAGTGGCCTTTATCAACAGGACTCATGCTGTAAACCTTTTATCAAGTGCAATGTCGGGAGTATACCATAGTACTTATATTTTTCTCATAGTTCCCAGGGTCAGCAGATAGGTTTAATAGGGATATATTACACATACGCAAATATGGTATGGGGATCTGTAATCAGCTCTTAAGTAATTTCAAAACGCCATTTAGTTTATGAAGCCCATATACTTGTAATTTTGATCCTCCTTATTCACTCATGTCATACCAAAGATCTCCAGGCCCACAGTTATATCCCCTGTCCATAGCAAGCATATTTTCACTAATCAACCGTTTTGTTTGCACAATAAGTATTAGCACCAAGTTAATTGTGTCCTTTTCACAGTTATCAGTTGTAGCCTTCTACTAAATTTCTAAAAAAGAGGTTCTCATTTAAAGATCCAAAAGTGGTCTTTTATAATTGAAATAGCCCCCTATATATAGTTATATATCGCTGGCTGAGGTCCAAGAGTGGCCTTTTTCACCATCTAGGGAGCATACAGAATATTAGGCATTGCGCTTTCATCACATTATTTTGAATTTTCTTTTCAGGTATGCATTGTGTTTCTATTCAAACCTGTGTTGTAATCTACCTGTTATTTATCATTGTGGCGCTTTGTTTATTATATTCTATATATGCCTTATTCAGAACCTCAATAAAAATGTATTAAAAAAAAAAAAATAATAATTACAAAGTTGCCTGTAAAATAAATATTAATCCTAAAATAGCTACAATGTAATTATAATTTATATTGTAGCTATATTAGGATTTATTTTACAGGTAAGTATTTAGCTTTAAATAGGAATAATTTATTTAATAAGAGATAATTAATTTCGTTAGATGTAAATTATATTTAACTTAGGGGGGTGTTAGTGTTAGGGTTAGACTTAGCTTTAGGGGTTAATACATTTATTAGAATAGCGGTGAGCTCCAGTCAGCAGATTAGGGGTTAATAATTGAAGTTAGGTGTCGGCGATGTTAGGGAGGGCAGATTAGGGGTTAATACTATTTATTATAGGGTTAGTGAGGCGCATTAGGGGTTAATAACTTTATTATAGTAGTGCTCAGGTCCGCTCGGCAGATTAGGGGTTAATAAGTGTAGGCAGGTGTAGGCGACGTTGTGGGAGGCAGATTAGGGGTTAATAAATATAATATAGGGGTCGGCGATGTTAGGGCAGCAGATTAGGGGTACATAGGGATAATGTAAGTAGCAGCGGTTTACGGAGCGGCAGATTAGGGGTTAATAATAATATGCAGGGGTCAGCGATAACGGGGGTGGCAGATTAGGGGTTAATAAGTGTAAGGTTAGGGGTGTTTAGACTCGGGGTACATGTTAGAGTGTTAGGTGCAGACGTAGGAAGTGTTTCCGCATAGCAAACAATGGGGCTGCGTTAGGAGCTGAACGCGGCTTTTTTGCAGGTGTTAGGTTTTTTTTCAGCCCCATTGTTTCCTATGGGGGAATCGTGCACGAGCACGTTTTTGAGGCTGGCCGCTTGCGTAAGCAACTCTGGTATCGAGAGTTGAAGCTGCGTTAAATATGCTCTACGCTCCTTTTTTGGAGCCTAACGCAGCCTTTATGTGGACTCTCAATACCAGAGTTATTTTTATGGTGCGGCCAGAAAAAAGCCGGCGTTAGCTTTTCGGGTCGTTACCGACAAAACTCCAAATCTAGCCGTATCTTTGCAAATATAGCAATTTTTCTAGACAAAATTTTGAACCCTATAGCGGCAGGTCAGAAATCCTTTCTAAAAGATACAGGGGAATTTCTAACTTAAATAGATGAGGTGAATGTAAATGAAAATGATATATTATTCACACTAGACATAGTGAGTTTATATACTTCAATTCCTCATGAATCAGGAGTACAATCAGTATTGGATTTCCTTAAAAAAGACCAGGTATATACCAACTTACAATGTGATTTTATAGAAGAAATGTTGAACATCATATTACATCTTAATTATTTCCTGTTCCAAGACACATTTTATATACAAAGAAAGGGAACCGCCATGGGCTCCAATGTGGCCCCCTCATAGGCAAATATTTTCGTAAGCCAATTTGAAAGTAGATATGTTTATCTCAACAATAAATATCAGAGTTATTGTAAAGTATGGCTATGTTATATAGATGATATATTTGGCGTATGGGGGGAGGGGCACATTGGAGACCCTAGAGAATTTTGTGGAAGAATTAAACAACAGCACTACAAGTCTACAATTTACCATTAACCACTCACAGGTAAAAGTGAGTTACCTTGACACCTTGGTATATAAAAAAGATGACTGTTTAGTAACAGACTTATATTGTAAACCAACAGATCGAAATACATTACTTCATTTTGAGAGCTACCATCCAGATAGGGTGTTTAATGCTATCCCTAAGAGCCAGTTCTTTAGAACTATATGTAATGTAAAAGAGAAAGATCTACAAGAAGTAAGGCTTAAACAAATGGGTAAAAAGTTTTCAGATAGAGGTTATCCACAAACAATTATAACCACTAGTGAACAGACAGTTAAATCTAAAATGAGAGAGACTCCGGATCCTGGAGCTTTAGAAAGTATCAATAAAAATCAGATTGATAAAAAAACAACTCATCTTTTCTTCAGTATATAACCAATTCAGCAATGACATTACGAAAATTGTTAAAAAACATTGGTATATACTGAATAAAACCAATCCACACATAGAGGAGTTTGGTAGACCACCCATTAATTCCTTTAAGAGGGTTAAAAACATTAGAGATCTAGTGGTAAAATCAGATGTGGGGACAAATAAGAAAGACACTATCAACTATCTTACTACAGCCAATAAAGGGTCATACCCTTGTCTTAACTGCGCCCAGTGCAATTCTATGATTAAGGGAAGATATATTGCACAGATAAATGATAACAAAAAACGTGAAATTAAAGGCCTGTATACATGTAATACTGACTATGTGGTATATATCCTTAAGTGCCCATGTGGGCGGGGCTATGTGGGGGAGACAATTAACCGCATCAAAGATAGGATAAGTGCCCATAAGTCCTCTATTAGATGTAAAGATATGACACTGCCTGTATCTTCCCACTTCATCAATGATGGACACACAGTCAGCCAGTTAAGGTTCCAAATAATTGACCACATACCTAAACAAAGAAGAGGGGGTAACAGAGAGTTACTTTTAAAAAAAAGGGAGGTATGGTGGATACAGCATCTAAAAACACTTAGTCCGAATGGTCTAAACAAAGACTATGATCTTCATTTGTTTTTATAAATTTTGTTAGGTAATTTTGTGTATTTGTAATTTTGTTTGAAATGTTTTTAACAATATAGTTTTGGGTTAGAGTCACTTGATAGAAAAAAGAATTATGTGTAATAAGCTGTGATTTAAGTACAATGATTATTGCTGAACATTCTGACCCGTTAGGGGGTAAAAATCCAAAATGGAGATTAGAATGTATACAGATAAATTAAGCTAATTAATACATAGGTGCTATATAAAAAGGTGATTTCCCACAATCCATAGCATGAGTAAGGGTCTGTGTTGACTCGAAACGTCGCTGCTGTTTTTAACTTTGTTTGTTACCTCAATAAAGTGGATTTTTTTATCTACAAGTGCTGACACTATTTGCTTTACTATATCCATATATGTGGGTTGGCAGATCCCACTCAGCGTACGTGCACTATTCTAAACCTGGAAAAATATGCTGAAAAATGCTGAAATAATAGCATAAAGAAGGGTGCTGGACTTACCTGTTAAAGTTGTGTATATATATATATACAGGGAGTGCAGAATTATTAGGCAAATGAGTATTTTGACCACATCATCCTCTTTATGCATGTTGTCTTACTCCAAGCTGTATAGGCTTGAAAGCCTACTACCAATTAAGCATATTAGGGGATGTGCATCTCTGTAATGAGAAGGGGTGTGGTCTAATGACATCAACACCCTATATCAGGTGTGCATAATTATTAGGCAACTTCCTTTACTTTGGCAAAATGGGTCAAAAGAAGGACTTGACAGGCTCAGAAAAGTCAAAAATAGTGAGATATCTTGCAGAGGGATGCAGCACTCTTAAAATTGCAAAGATTCTGAAGCGTGATCATCAAACAATCAAGCGTTTCATTCAAAATAGTCAACAGGGTCGCAAGAAGCGTGTGGAAAAACCAAGGCGCAAAATAACTGCCCATGAACTGAGAAAAGTCAAGCGTGCAGCTGCCAAGATGCCACTTGCCACCAGTTTGGCCATATTTCAGAGCTGCAACATCACTGGAGTGCCCAAAAGCACAAGGTGTGCAATACTCAGAGACATGGCCAAGGTAAGAAAGGCTGAAAGACGACCACCACTGAACAAGACACACAAGCTGAAACGTCAAGACTAGGCCAAGAAATATCTCAAGACTGATTTTTCTAAGGTTTTATGGACTGATGAAATGAGAGTGAGTCTTGATGGGCCAGATGGATGGGCCCGTGGCTGGATTGGTAAAGGGCAGAGAGCTCCAGTCCGACGCCAGCAAGGTGGAGGTGGAGTACTGGTTTGGGCTGGTATCATCAAAGATGAGCTTATGGGGCCTTTTCGGGTTGAGGATGGAGTCAAGCTCAACTCCCAGTCCTACTGCCAGTTTCTGGAAGACACCTTCTTCAAGCAGTGGTACAGGAAGAAGTCTGCATCCTTCAAGAAAAACATGATTTTCATGCAGGACAATGCTCCATCACACGCGTCCAAGTACTCCACAGCGTGGCTGGCAAGAAAGGGTATAAAAGAAGAAAATCTAATGACATGGCCTCCTTGTTCACCTGATCTGAACCCCATTGAGAACCTGTGGTCCATCATCAAATGTGAGATTTACAAGGAGGGAAAACAGCACACCTCTCTGAACAGTGTCTGGGAGGCTGTGGTTGCTGCTGCACGCAATGTTGATGGTGAACAGATCAAAACACTGACAGAATCCATGGATGGCAGGCTTTTGAGTGTCCTTGCAAAGAAAGGTGGCTATATTGGTCACTGATTTGTTTTTGTTTTGTTTTTGAATGTCAGAAATGTATATTTGTGAATGTTGAGATGTTATATTGGTTTCACTGGTAAAAATAAATAATTGAAATGGGTATATATTTGTTTTTTGTTAAGTTGCCTAATAATTATGCACAGTAATAGTCACCTGCACACACATATATCCCCCTAAAATAGCTAAAACTAAAAACAAACTAAAAACTACTTAAAAAAATATTCAGCTTTGATATTAATGAGTTTTTTGGGTTCATTGAGAACATGGTTGTTGTTCAATAATAAAATTAATCCTCAAAAATACAACTTGCCTAATAATTCTGCACTCCCTGTATAGTATCTCGCATTTTTGTAAATATTTATTATATCTTTTCATGTGACATCACTGAAGAAATGACACTATGCTACAATGTAAATTAGTGAACGTACAACCTGTATAACAGTGTAAATTTGCTGTACCCTCATAATAGCTCAACACACTGCCATTAATGTCTAAACCGTTGACAACAAAAGTGAATACACCCCTAAGTGGAAATGCCCAAATTAAGCCCAAAGTGTTAATATTTTGTGTGGGTACCATTATTTTCCAGCACTGCCTTAACCCTCTTGGGCATGGAGGTCACCAGAGCTTCACAGGTTGCCACTGGAGTCCTCTTCCACTCCTCCATGATGACGTCACTGAGCTGGTGGATGTTAGAGACCTTGCTCTCCCCCACATTCCGTTTGTGGATGCCCCACAGATGCTCAATAGGGTTTAGGTCTGGAGACATGCTTGGCCAGTCCATCACCTTTACCATCAGCTTCTTTAGCAAGGAAGTGGTCATCTTGGAGGTGTGTTTGGGGTCCTTATCATGTTGGAATACTGCAGCCCAGTCTCCAAAGGGAGGGGATCATGTTCTGCTTCAGTATGTCACAGTACATGTTGGCATTCATGGTTCCCTCAATGAACTGTAGCTCCCCAATGCCAGCAGCACTCATGCAGGCCCAGACCATGACACTCCCACCACCATGGTTGACAGTAGGCAAGACACTCTTCTCTTTGTACTCCTCACCTGGTTGCCACCACACACGCTTGACACCATCTGAACCAAATAAGTTTATCTTGGTCTCATCGGACCACAGGACATTGTTCCAGTAATCCATGTCCTTAGTCTACTTGTATTCAGCAAACTGTTTGCAGGAGTTCTTGTGCATCATCTTTAGAAAAGGCTTCCTTCTGGGACAACAGCAATGCAGACTAATTTGATGCAGTGTGCGATGTATGGTCTGAGCACTGACAGGCTGACACCCCACCCCTTCAACCTCTGCAGCAATGCTGGCAGCACTCATACGTCTATTTCCCAAAGACAACCTCTGGATATGCCGCTGAGCAGGTGCACTCAACTTCTTTGGCCAACCATGTCGAGGCCTGTTCTGAGTGGAGCCTGTCCTGTGAAACCGCTGTATGGTCTTGCCCACCGTGCTGCAGCTCAGTTTCAGGGTCTTGGCAATCTTCTTACAGCCTAGGCCATCTTTTTGTAGAGCAACAATTTTTTTTTTCAGACCCTTAGAGAGTTCTTTGCCATGAGGTGCCATGTTGAACTTCCAGTGACCAATATGAGAGAGTGTGATTTAACACACCTGTTACCGATTCACACCTGAGACCTTGTAACACTAACGGGTCACATAACACCAGGGAGGAAAAATGGCTAATTGGGCCCAATTTGGGGTGTACTCACTTTTGTTGCCAACAGTTTAGCCATTAATGGCTGTGTGTTGAGTTATTTTCAGGGGACAGCAAATGTACACTGTTATACAGGCTTTACACTCACTACTTGTAGCAAAGTGTCATTTCTTCAGTGTTGTCACATGAAAAGATACAATAAAATATTTACAAAAATGTGAGGGATGTACTCACTTTTGTGAGATACTATATATATATATATATATATACTGTATATTTATAGATATATATTTTACAAAAATACTTTAGATATATATATAGAAATAGTTTTTTAAAATAAATAGAACATTTTCTATTCTGTGAAGAACATTGGAATGTAAAATATTCATAACTACCTTTGGATAAGCGCTGTAGTTTTAACTCCTGTTAGCATGCGAGCGATATATGTTGAAGTCTATGGAGAGAAGAAGTAAGCACAGTCGTGATACTCTAAGTGCTGAAGTTAGCAAGTGTCAGTTTTCCCTCATAAGCAAAAATTTTACTTTCAATGTGTAACCAGCAGGTATCAAAAGTTTACTTCTGGCAGTGTTTGCTCGCGAGCAAAAGTGCTAAATAGCATGCCACTTGTAATCTGGCCCTATATAATTTATTTTTATGTAATGGTCATTTAACATTGACAACATAATAGGCACACTGAATTCAACAGCCAAAAGCATTTAAAGGGACAGAAGCAAAAAACAACTTACCTGGAATCTAAGTAGGCTAAAATGCTTTGGCAACCCCTAAACACGTGCCAAATGGAGTGTAACAAAAATGGCAAAAATAAAAATAAAAAAAATAATAATAATGGGGAGCTCCTTAATCCACAGACGATAACGTTAAATGAAAATCAAGCAAAAGACATCCTCTCATTGCTCCTTACACAATAGGTAAACATGTGGGGCAAAAACAAAGCAGAACAAAAAACAAAAATAGTGCAACACTGCTAAAACAGATAAACATAAATTGAGGATTAAAATTGCTCACCTGATAGTCCAAATAGTTAGCTTACGCGTTTTGACCAATTTGGGTCTTTATCAAGGCTATATTGGTCTACTCGGTTGGGCCCTTAAATAGTCCCTGATGTAAGTGGTGATACGCCACTCATTCAAATGTTTTGGCACCAAAATCAGCAAACTGCTGCTGCACTTCCGGACGCCATTTGATTATATCACTTCTGGTGCACTGACTATTCACTATTCAAGTATTTTGGTATATGTAGTACATTGGATGGTAACAACTACAATATAATTAAGGTTGAATTTCTGTATAATTGTACATCAGTCTAAAGTTATATCAGTGTAAAGTTACTCGCAATTAGTCATCGCTTCACATTTATGAGGTGCCTTATTGATAACCAATGACTCAGCAATATTAAAAGCTGTATTTATGTAAAAAACGTTTATATATTCAGTACTACATTACCACAAAGCAATATAAAAATGGTGAAATAATGAAGATAAAACTATTGACCTTAAATACAACTCTAAAACTCTAAAATCCATATTAGGTCTATATAAATACATGAGATCTATATCCATGAACGTGCATATATACCAATGTACTGGTATAATATCGGCCATCCGGTGAGTTAATCCTCAGTAAAAATTGGTATATAAACTTCATATAATACTAAAAACAAATATGTTTCTAAACAAACGTTAAAATATTTTGAAAAATATATTAAAATATATTGCAATATATTAAAATGTCATTCTATTATTATAACCAAATATGATTGCTTATCTACATGCAGTGAGGGAAAAAATTATTTGATCCCCTGCTGATTTTGTACATTTGCCCACTGACAAAGAAATGATCAGTCTATAATTTTAATGGTAGGTTTATTTGAACAGTGAGAGACAGAATAACAATTTTTTTCCCAGAAAAACGCATTTCAAAAAAGTTATTTAAATTGATTTGCATTTTAATGAGTGAAATAAGTATTTGACCCCTTTGCAAAACATGACTTAGTACTTAGTGGCAAAAACCTTGTTGGCAATCACAGAGGTCAGACATTTCTTGTAGTTGGCCACCAGGTTTGCACACATCTCAGGAGGAATTTTGTCACACTCCTCTTTGCAGATCCTCTCCAAGTCATTAAGGTTTCGAGGCTTACATTTGGCAACTCGAACCTTCAGCTCCCTCCACAGATTTTCTATAGGTCTAAAGACTGGCTAGGCCTCTCCAGGACCTTAATGTGCTTATTGTTGAGACACTCCTTTGTTGCCTTTGCCGTGTGTTTTGGGTCATTGTCATGCTGGAATACCCATCCACGACACATTTTCAATGCCCTTGCTGAGGGAAGGAGGTTCTCACCCAAGATTTGACAGTACATGGCCCTGTCCATCGTCCCTTTGATGCGGTGAAGTTGTCCTGTCCCCTTAGCAGAGAAACACCCACAAAGCATAATGTTTCCACTTCCATGTTTGATGGTGGGAATGGTGTTCTTGGAGTCATAGGCAGCATCCCTCCTCCTCCAAACACAGCGAGTTTTAGTTGATGCCAAAGAGCTTGATTTTGGTCTCATCTGACCACAACACTTTCACCCAGTTCTCAACTGAATCATTCAGATGTTTATTGGCAAACTTCAGACGGGCCTGTACATGTGCTTTCTTGAGCAGGGGGACCTTGTGGGTGCTTCTGGATTTTAGTCCTTCACGGCTTGGTGGGGGTCTTGTAGCCAATTTCAACCTTGTGTAGGTCTACAATTTTGTCCCTGACATTCTTGGACAGTTCTTTGGTCTTGGCCATGGTGGAGAGTTTGGAATCTGATTGATTGCTTCTGTGGACAGATGTCTTTTATACAGGTAACAAGCTGAGATTAGGAGCATTCCCTTTAAGAGAGTGCTCCTAATCTTAGCTTGTTACATGTATAAAAGACACCTGGGAGCCAGACATCTTGCTAATTGATAATGGATCAAATACTTATTTCACTCATTAAAATGCAAATCAATTTATAACTTTTTTAATATGCATTTTTCTGGATTTTGTTGTTGTTCTGTCTCTCACTGTTCAAGTAAACCTACCCTTAAAATTATAGACTTATCATTTCTTTGTCAGAGGGCAAACGTACAAAATCAACAAGTGATCAAATAATTTTTTCCCTCACTATATAAAAGCTATATTAAAAATCTATTAGAGATGAAGCTGATATATTATATCATATATAGTATGGTTAAATATTCTATTAATGTAGATCTTTATATAAAAGTTCAGCATTAAAGCCCCTGGGCATAACTGTATCCATCCGGAAAATCCTTTTGGATTCTGATTTTAGGAGTCTTTTTTCATTATTGCCTCCTCTCCAATATTTTTCTACTCTTTGGAGGCCACAGAACCACATACATTTTGTACAATTCTTATGTCTATCTTTGAAATGCCTATATATAGGAAAATCGTTGTTGGGATCTTTGATCTGTAAAAGCTATTCCCTTATACAATCTCAAAAGGGTTGGGAGGCCACAACCACATTTTATCATATAAATGACACCAGTATCGCAACATCTAATCAAATCTTTAATAAGAAATTCTTGTCCATTAGTATGAGATGTAATTTTATTTACCTTTTTTTTTACTGAATTTACAAGCTTTACAAGAAAGACAGGGGAAAAACACATTTAGAAATAAATCTGCTTCATGTTCTTAGTGATAACTGGTAATTGGTGCCAAAATTAAATTCTTTGTTTTCATAAAAATAAAATTAGTTTTCTTACTTAATTTATCTCCCAAAATAGTATAAATTTGTAAAAAGTGCCAGTGCTTAGAGATGACTCTTTTGATGTGAGCGTTATTAGTACTGTATTCTGTGACAAATGGAACTTCAATCTTTGGCTTCACATCAATTGAATCACTTATTCTCTCAGACATCACCTTATATGCAATAATGGTGTCTCTATTTAATTTTCCCACCCCTTCTTTGGTCTTGTCTAAGGGAGTCATCATAGCCTTGCGTATTCTCTGTATCTGGCCTTTTGGGATATTAATCTTCCACCTTTCTAGGTGGCAACTGTTATAGTAAATGTAGTAGTTACAATCTACTTTTTTGAAAAAGGTCTTAAATTATATTTTCCCTTCTGTAATAAATAAGGAGATATCTAAAAAATCTATATTCACTTCAGATGTGAACTTCAAATCAGCTGTATTTTGGTTCATTACCTCTAAAATAAAATTCTTAGACTTTTCAGATTCCTTCCAGATCTTAAAGATATCATCTATTTACCGCTTGTATAGGACCAGATCCCTACTCATGGGACAAAACTCCCCAAAAAATATTTTCTCATTGTCCCATATATAGGTTCAGGTTGTGGGTTAAAATATATAAGATAACATCTAAAATAAAATTGATCTTATCATTAGATAGTCATCTTTAGAAAGAAAAGTTTTAATAGTCTCAATGCCCAAATCATGCAGAATACTTGTGTATAAGGGTGACACATCACAAGTGACAACAAAATTATCTTCCTGCTATTCTATATCCCTTATTAGATTCAATAATTGTGTAGAATTACTCAGGTAAGAGCCTAATTTGACAACATATTTCCTCATAGCTTTTATTTGTTGAACAGATAGATTTTTTTTTATGCTTATTGACTCTCGTCATATTCAGTCTTTTTAAATCTTCACTTACTGCTCGTTCATATGTTTCAACAGCTGGACCCTTGCAGCTTGTTGAATAAAATTCAGATTTTTTTTTTTAGTGGGGTATGTAGAGCTGCAGTGCCATTCTACACTATTTGTTTATTAGGAGACTGGCCTGTGTTATGTTTCATTATTTTATTATTTACGAGTAACTTCTTATTCATACATTCACACTTCCAGGCTGCTTCAGATATGGAAGTCCGACGTCACCGGGGAGCAGAGGCGGTTTATACCAAGCAGCATGTAGAGTCACAGGGGTGTAATGAAAAAAGTATGATGTACAGCAGCACTTAAGTAAAGGAGGCAGGTGAAAAAAGGGCTAAAAAGATAAAATAAAAATTGACCTTTATTAGAACATAGATAAAAAATAGTACACTGTTTGCAAGCTGTGTACTATTTTTTAACTATGTTCTAATAAAGGTAAATTTTTATTTTACCTTTTTAGCCCTTTTTTTCACCTGCCTCCTTTACTTAAGTGCTGCTGTACATCATACTTTTTTTCATAACTTCTTGTTCATCTCTCGTTCTGTATTATCTTTAATAAAGAATGTATTTTAGTGTAATTTTTCTGACAAAATCTTGTAAGTGAACAAATGTTTGAAACTCTGAGATGGAGCAAAGGACAAACCATACCCTAATAGTGTTTGTTCCTCTGTTGTTAGAGGTACTCCACTAATTTTAAAAATACCATTCAATTGTGGTTTAATTTCATTATTATTTTGACTATGAACTGGGTCAGTGTTATTATCTTTAGTCACTGAGAGACATTATCCTTCAGTGTGCCAGACTTTAGATATATTGTCCTTACCTTTTCGATCAATATTTGTATTAATTTTATTTTTATTCTTATCTCTATTTCTTTTTATCCTTTTCTTTTTGTTCTTATTCGAGGGCTTTTCATTGTTTACTCTAATTCCTCCTCCTCTACAAATCTCCTTTTTGATGGAGTGTTTGGAATTTCTACAGTATTCCTTTTCTTTTCTCTTCCTCTGTCCACTAATGGCCAACAATCCCCTAAAACATTATCAGAATTATTGTCTAAAGATTCTGATTTATTATAGGAGGTGGAAACATAAGAATCACCCCTAATTACCTCTTCATACGACCTATTTGAGTTGTCCAGTGGAGAAAATCTATTCCTAATTTCAACCACTTCTGCTCTTGGCCCCCAGATCTGTTGTCTCCCATAATACTGTCTCTGATTCCCATTTATATTTCTACCATTGTTTTCAGGGACATAAGGTGAATTAGCATAATCATGTCTTTGGTAATTTTGTATATAGTCTATTCCATTTTCTCTATTATATCAATAATAACCATTGAATTGGGGTCCTGGACGGTGGTCATAATGTTGATTGTACATAGATTTTGGTCCCTTAGATCTCTTATGATCATGGAATCTAGGGTTCATCTGTCTGTTTGAGTTTCTAAATGGAGAGTTAGGGAGTTTCTGTCTCTGTTGAACTACTAATGAGGAGTGATAGGAGGAGTCTAATGGTTTAAAAGTATATTTATGTTTTCTTCTTTGATCAGAGGGTCCAATCCGAATCCTTTGACTACTTAATTTATTATTTAAGGTATTTGTAGAGTCTTTTTTTTGTTGGTCTTTCTCTCTTTCTACTATATTATCTCTTTTGAGTTTCTTCATTTTCATTTTTGAATATATTAAGTCTATTTTTCATATTTATTTTTCTTTCTTTAATCACTGTAGTTTCTGTAATGTTATCAAGTATTTGTTCATCTTGATTAATCTTCACATCTAATTATTTCAAACATTGCTCTTGTCACAGATACCGGGCTGCAAGGGTTAAACTCCTTCCCCATTCTACCTCAACCCCTCTCGTTCCTTGGTGGTTTTGGTCTCCTCAGAGCAACCGCAATGTCTAAACCCTTCCCTTTTTGTGAAAAATGTATGTTGAACCTGATCTTGAAGGAGCTGGTCTCTGACCGACCTATCCCTCTCTGGCCGGCCAGGCCCCTGTAACTACCGGCCAGCCGCTGCATCCAGCACCCTCCAGGAAACTTTTTACCTTTGGCCATTTCAGAGGCCCCCTGTCTCAGAGCTCCACTCTCTTGGAGATTGGTACCCCTTGGGGAGGGCAAGAGGTGAGCCAGTTTCCGGAAGTGATCTCCATTGGGAACCGGGGTTTCCAAGCTCTATTCAGCAGACCGCCCTTTGGCTGGCCTGGCCCATGGAACCGCTGGCCAGCTGCATCAACTTGGATCCCCAGTCCTCTTTAATCCAGGTCACTCCAGTGGTCCTTTGTCCCAGAGCTCCACTTTTCTGGGAATTAATACCTCTTGAGGAGGACCAGAGGTGAGGTGATTGCCAGGGAGGAGCTCCAATGGGAACCAGGGGTTTTGGACTCCCCTTCATCACCTAGTCTCCAGTGGCCTTCCTGGTGTATGGTTGGACGCCCCTAGCTCCGGCCCCCAGCCACGGATCAGTGCAGTTTTTAAACTGTATCAGCTGGGGACCAAGGGCTTTCCAACGACACCATGGAAGTGCCACCGTTCCCCCGGGAACACCCCAAATGCACCATCCCTGTACCGCTGGACACAGTGGAACAATGGACACTATGGTGGCGCCAGCCTGTCTGTAGGGGTGGGAAAGGTGGGAGATTTGAGAGACTGATAAGACTCTTATCAAGATCAGTTTGTGTATAAATGTTGTGTGTGTTTCCTAATAAAGTGTTTTCACCTGAATGCAAGTCTGTCTAGTAATTTGGGTGGGCTCTGCTAAAATTACTTTCTCCGCTACATAGCGGCAGGTTCCAGGTATCGGAAGGACCCTCTGACGTAACTACCCAGTCGGGTTAGCCAGAATCCGTCACAGTTCTCTATACTTAATAATTAACTCAATTAATCACTGGGTGGCTTCTTTATGAGTAAAATTATTAAAATCAAATGCACAGGGTTTAAATAGCTGTAAACCCTTTGGTACTATGTCTAGTTATAAGCATTTCTAAAGGAAGTCAATCTCCACTCTATATCTTATTTCTGAAGTGAGTAATTTTTCTAAGGATTTTAGAACATCTAAAGCATTAAAATAAGAAGTAGATGAAGATGACTACTCACTGTTAAAGAAATCACCTAGATTATTAATCATATTTGTTCTGATACTCTTGATGGAAATATTATCAGCCATGGTGGCAAAATAACAAATATTAAATGTAAAATCAGTGTCAGATTACAATAATAAAATAAGAAACGGATTAGCCTACTTAGGCCTAGATTTGGAGTTTGGCGTTAACCGTGAAAACCAGCGTTAGAGGCTCCTAACGCTGGTTTTAGGCTACTGCCGGTATTTGGAGTCACTCAAAATAGGGTCTAACGCTAACTTTTCAGCCGCAACTTTTCCATACCGCAGATCCCCTTACGTAAATTGCGTATCCTATCTTTTCAATGGGATCTTTCTAACTCCGGTATTTAGAGTCATGTTTGAAGTGAGCGTTAGACATCTAACGACAAAACTCCAGCCGCAAGAAAAAAGTCAGTAGTTAAGAGCTTTCTGGGCTAACGCCGGTTTATAAAGCTCTTAACTACTGTGCTCTAAAGTACACTAACACCCATAAACTACCTATGTACCCCTAAACCGAGGTCCCCCCACATCGCCGACACTCAAATAAATTTTTTTAACCCCTAATCTGCCGACCGCCACCTACGTTATCCTTATGTACCCCTAATCTGCTGCCCCTAACACCGCCGACCCCTGTATTATATTTATTAACCCCTAACCTGCCCCCCACAACGTCGCCTCCACCTACCTACACTTATTAACCCCTTATCTGCCGACCGCAAAGCGCCGCCACCTACGTTATCCTTATGTACCCCTAATCTGCTGCCCCTAACACCGCCGACCCCTATATTATATTTATTAACCCCTAATCTGCCCCCACAACATCGCAGCCAGCTACCTACAATAATTAACCCCTAATCTGCCGACCGCAAAGCGCCGCCACCTACGTTATCCTTATGTACCCCTAATCTGCTGCCCCTAACACCGCCGACCCCTATATTATATTTATTAACCCCTAATCTGCCCCCCACAATGTCGCCTCCACCTGCCTACACTTATTAACCCCTAATCTGCCGACCGGACCTCACCGCTATTCTAATAAATGTATTAACCCCTAAAGCTAAGTCTAACCCTAACACTAACACCCCCCTAAATTAAATATAATTTTAATCTAACGAAATTAATTAACTCTTATTAAATAAATTATTCCTATTTAAAGATAAATACTTACCTGTAAAATAAATCCTAATATAGCTACAATATAAATTATAATTATATTATAGCTATTTTAGGATTAATCTTTATTTTACAGGTAACTTTGTATTTATTTTAACCAGGTACAATAGCTATTAAATAGTTAATAGCTAAAATAGTTAAAATAATTACAAATTTACCTGTAAAAGAAATCCTAACCTAAGTTACAATTAAACCTAACACTACACTATCAATAAATTAATTAAATAAACTACCTACAATTACCTACAATTAACCTAACACTACACTATCAATAAATTAATTAAATACAATTCCTACAAATAACAACAATTAAATAAACTAGCTAAAGTACAAAAAATAAAAAAGAACTAAGTTACAAAAAATAAAAAAATATTTACAAACATAAGAAAAATATTACAACAATTTTAAACTAATTACACCTACTCTAAGCCCCCTAATAAAATAACAAAGCCCCACCAAAATAAAAAAATGCCCTACCCTATTCTAAATAACTAAAGTTCAAAGCTCTTTTACCTTACCAGCCCTGAACAGGGCCCTTTGCGGGGCATGCCCCAAGAAGTTCAGCTCTTTTGCCTGTAAAAAAAAACATACAATACCCAAGCCCCCCAACATTACAACCCACCACCCACATCTTCAATCTTCTTTCTTCCGGATCCATCTTGCAGACCTCCGACGCGGAACATCCTCTTCTCCCGACGCCTACTAGCCGAATGACGTATTTAATTAATTTATTGATAGTGTAGTGTTAGGTTAATTGTAGGTAATTGTAGGTAGTTTATTTAATTAATTTATTGATAGTGTAGTGTTAGGTTTAATTGTAACTTAGGTTAGGATTTCTTTTACAGGTAATTTTGTAATTATTTTAACTATTTTAGCTATTAAATAGTTCTTAACTATTTAATAGCTATTGTACCTGGTTAAAATAAATACAAAGTTACCTGTTAAATAAATATTAATCCTAAAATAGCTATAATATAATTATAATTTATATTGTAGCTATATTAGGATTTATTTTACAGGTAAGTATTTATCTTTAAATAGGAATAATTTATTTAATAAGAATTAATTAATTTCGTTAGATGTAAATTATATTTAACTTAGGGGGGTGTTAGTGTTAGGGTTAGACTTAGCTTTAGGAGTTAATACATTTATTAGAATAGCGGTGAGCTCCAGTCGGCAGATTAGGGTTTAATAATTGAAGTTAGGTGTCGGCGATGTTAGGGAGGGCAAATTAGGGGTTAATACTATTTATTATAGGGTTAGTGAGGCGGATTAGGGGTTAATAACTTTATTATAGTAGCGCTCAGGTCTGGTCGACAGATTAGGGGTTAATAAGTGTAGGCAGGTGGAGGCGACGTTGTGGGGGGCAGATTAGGGGTTAATAAATATAATATAGAGGTCGGCGATGTTAGGGCAGCAGATTAGGGGTACATAGGGATAATGTAAGTAGCGGCGGTTTACGGAGCGGCAGATTAGGGGTTAATAATAATATGCAGGGGTCAGCGATAGTGGGGGCGGCAGATTAGGGGTTAATAAGTGTAAGGTTAGGGGTGTTTAGACTCGGGGTACATGTTAGAGTGTTAGGTGCAGTTGTAGGAAGTGTTTCCGCATAGCAAACAATGGGGCTGCGTTAGAAGCTGAACGCGGCTTTTTTGCAGGTGTTAGGTTTTTTTTCAGCTCAAACAGCCCCATTGTTTCCTATGGGAGAATCGTGCACGAGCATGTTTTTGAGGCTGGCCGCTTGCGTAAGCAACTCTGGTATCGAGAGTTGAAGCTACGTTAAAAATGCTCTACGCTCCTTTTTTGGAGCCTAACGCAGCCTTTATGTGGACTCTCAATACCAGAGTTATTTTTATGGTGCGGCCAGAAAAAAGCCGGCGTTAGTTTTTCGGGTCGTTACCGACAAAACTCCAAATCTAGCCATTAGAATCCAAAGATATTGGCACAATAAGAGAAACAGAAGCAAAAAAACAAAAGGAGGCGGCTAAAATAATGTGGCTACCCCAAAACACTCCTGTGACAAATGGAGTGTTACAAAAATGGCAAAAATACAAATAAAGGACCAAGGGGAGGATGTCTTTTGCTTGATTTTCATTGAATTGTATTGTCTGTGGACATTAAGGAAAGGATCTCTTACTCCATATAGATTGACCAATAACACAAATTGGATAAACGATAACAATATCTTTCACAGATCTGTGCACACTCGGATAGAAATAGGACCAAAATCTTTATTTAAAACAACAAATAAAAATACTAATTGCCAGATTACTAGTGTTACACTATTTAGCTGTTTTCGCTTGCACACAAACACTGCTGGAAGTAAAATTTTAACGCGGGGGGGGTTAGCACACATATTACAAGTTGAAAGGAAAATGTAAACCCTTTGGTACTATGTCTAGTTATAAGCATTTCTAAAGGAAGTCAATCTCCACTCTATATCTTATTTCTGAAGTGAGTAATTTTTCTAAGGATTTGAGAACATCTAAAGCATTAAAATAAGAAGTAGATGAAGATGACTACTCACTGTTAAAGAAATCACCTAGATTATTAATCATATTTGTTCTGATACTCTTGATGGAAATATTATCAGCCATGGTGGCACAATAACAAATATTAAATGTAAAATCAGTGTCAGATTACAATAATAAAATAAGAAACGGATTAGCCTACTTAGAATCCAAAGATATTGGCACAATAAGAGAAACAGAAGCAAAAAAACAAAAGGAGGCGGCTAAAATAATGTGGCTACCCCAAAGCACTCCTGTGCCAAATGGAGTGTTACAAAAATGGCAAAAATACAAATAAAGGACCAAGGGGAGGATGTCTTTTGCTTGATTTTCATTGAATTTTATTGTCTGTGGACATTAAGGAAATGATCTCTTACTCCATATAGATTGACCAATAACACAAATTGGATAAACGATAACAATATCTTTCACAGATCTGTGCACACTCGGATAGAAGTAGGACCAAAATCTTTATTTAAAACAACAAATAAAAATACTAATTGCCAGATTACTAGTGTTACACTATTTAGCTGTTTTCGCTTGCACGCAAAAACTGCTGGAAGTAAAATTTTAACGCGGGAGGGTTAGCACACATATTACAAGTTGAAAGGAAAAATGTTTGCTCTCAAGAGAAACATGATGCGCACTAACTTCAGGACTTTGGATATTACGACCATGCTAACTTCTTCTTTTTAGGTCTGTGTCTCTATTCAAATGAAGGTGTCAATTGCAAAGAATTCATGTGTGTACAAATTTGATCTAATTTTAGCCTGTAACAGGTCAGGATATTTTTCACAATTGTCAAATGTTCTCTCGACATAATAATATTAACATCAAGGGGTAGATTTATCAAGTGCTGGGCGGACATGATTCGCTGTAGCGAATCATGTCCGCCCAACATCGCTAAATGCAGACAGCATATGTTGTCGGCATTTAACATTACACAAGCATTTCTTGTGAAATGCTTGTACAATGCTGCCTCCTGCTCATTCGCGGCCAATAAGTCGCTAGCAGGGCTTGTCCATCATCCCATTGGATCGGGATGATTGCAGTCTGCTGCTTCTTAACTTACGTTTCCAGCAAGACGGAAACTTTGGGCGAAGAAAGCAGCATCTGCTGCTTGTTAAATCTACCCCCAAACCTTTATATTTGTCCATATTGTTTTAATAATTTAAATAAAGTGATAAAGATTAGGTGAGGATGCTAACCTAATGAAAACATCTGCAACCCAAGGATAGCTTGGCCTCTTTGTTGACAAACCAAAGTTCCTGAATATAATTATTATTTTATGTCTTCAATACTAAAGTTTCCTAAGTTCGAATTAAAATAAGTAAATAAATAAAAGATAGGTGAAATTGGGTAACCTTGACAGGTGCTGTTTGAAAATTACAATAAATTATATTCAACGCACAAACAACTTTTTATTTATAAATATACTTTAATTTACTGTTAAAAGAATAGGTTCTAAAATATATATGTTAATTTTCAAATATCTCCTTCTGTATTTATGAGTATTTTAATTGTTTGTGGGTTTTCAAATCCTAAAAATTCAAAGTGCACTCTATAAAATTAATTTGCCTAACCCTTCTTCATATTGACCGTAGTTAGCCTTAACAGAGGTAATATGCAAAACAATTATGGTTTTGCTAACAAAATGACAATGACTACTACTCCAGTATCAAGTTTGGATTGTTTCCTCCAAATAGTTCCAGGCTGTGAAGTGTTCAAATCAGCCAATAGGATTTTAGTAGCTCTCATCCTATTGGCTGATTTGAATTTGAAGAATCAAATCAAATCAGCCAACAGGAATTCAAGGAACGCCATCTTTAATCGCGTACCTTGAATTCACTATTCAGTGTATGGCGGAGATCGTACGAAGAGGATCCTCCATGCTCCATGGCCCCGCGGTTGCTAGTCTTCAGTTCCAGGGTCGCCGGTCTTCAGTTCCAGGGTCGCCGATCTGCAGCTCCGTGGTCATCGGTCATCTGTCTTCAGCTCCGCCCTCCACTGGCTTGTTCCTGGAAGAAGAAAGAAGAGGTCGCTGCTTGGAAGAAGACTTCAAAAAACTCCAGCCACCATATCAGTTAAAAGACCTTTATTTTCTTATCCTGGGTCCAAACATACAACGTTTCAAGCCAATGTGGCTCTTAGTCATGTACATCTTAATTTTACAGGTTCATGCTTTTTATACCCTCACCTGTTAATTGTTCATCAACTGTTCATTAACCCATTGTGTGAAAAAACATGTATTGCAACATGCAATACTGACACCTGTTGGTTGTAAAATATAGTACACTCTTTTTTACTTTTGATGTCTCTTTGTTTTTCAATAGAATGGGTGAACAGTATACATATCATTTAAAATATAAACATAAAACCTATATACAATATTAAAAGAGGAGCATAAAATCCAAACATCCACAATGTCTGCACAGTCTACAGAGTATGTTTACATCAATCAAGATTTATTCCTTTGCAGAATGTATTTTTATTGAGAAGAATTCTTTCACTTTAATTGATTCATTTATCCTTTATTTTACCATTATAACACCCTGCTATTCACAAGCCATTTTTATGCGCCCATGATCAACCAGAAAATATACAAACAATCCTAACCTTATCCATGTATGATTTCCTTTAGTAAAATAGACTCCAATCAAAGTCTTTATTGAGGCCCTTGGGGATAAGGCAATCCAGTTTGTGAATCCAGAACATCTCCCTAACTTTTAGGAGATGCTCTCTATCGCCCCCCCCCCCTCCTTGGTTTCATCACCTGGTCTATAACTAAGAATCTAAGCTGACTTATGTTGTGACCTGCAGAGAGGAAGTGAGAGGATACTGGTGCTTCTTTATTATTACACCTAATGTTAGATTTATGTTCCGCTATCCTCTCCCTTACCTCTCTGCAGGTCTCGCCAATATAAATAAATCCACACGGACATTTAATCATATAAATAGCATATGTTGCTCTGCATGTAAAATGTTTGTTTATTGTAAACTTCCTACCACTCGTAGGATGGTAGAAGTATTTGCCTTTTATCATTGAGCTACAATGGCTACAGTTTAAACATGGATAGCAGCCATTATTGCTACTACCAATTGTTGATTGTATACTTCTCTTTCCAGGGCCTATGTCTGTGTGTATGATCCAATCCCTAATTCTTTTATTTCTCTTGTACGCAATCATTGGTTCTTTTTTGAATTCTTCCACCTGTGGGTTGCATTCCCTAATGATGTGCCAATGTTTTTTTAGGATACCTGCAATCTTTCCACTCAATCTATTATGCTGTGTTACAAATATCATATTGTTCTTATTTCTTTTGTCTATCTGTTTTTGGCTCTGTCCTAAACCCTCCTCAACATTCACAAGCTGTTCTGTTATTAGTTTTTCTGGGTAGTTCCTAGTGATGAACTTATTGGCCATTTCTACCAGTCTCTGTTTGCACTTGCTACCATCTGAGACAATCCTCTTCACTCTAGTGAACTGACTCTTAGGTATTGCTCTGAACACACTTTCTGGGTGGCAACTGCCATACTGTAACAAATTATTCTTATCAGTTTTTTTTGTGTACAGGTCAGTCTCCAAGAAACCTTTATCCTTATAAACATAAGTATCCAAATACTCTACTCCTACCACGCTCATATTTAAACTGAACTTCAATCCATTCACTGAACAATTAAGATCTTCTATAAATGATAAAAGGCTCACAACGTCACCCCCCCCCACACGCCAAACACATCATCGATAAATCTCCACCAGGAGATACCATATGTTTGAAAATTCATATTAGAGTATACAAAATGTTCCTCAAAACTACTCATAAATATGTTGGCGTATGTGGGGGCGACGTTGGAGCCCATTGCTGTACCCTGTTTTTGGAGGTAGTAAGTGTCCATGAATAAAAAATAGTTCTGATAGAGAATGATAGTCAACAAATTTATCAGAAACTCAATCTCTTGGGCAGTATAATTGCTACTAGATTTCAATATGTTTTCTACTGCTGCAATTCCACTAGTATGCCTAATAGAGGTATACAAACTGGAGACATCTAGTGTAAATAATATGCATTTATCCCCAACCTGCCCAAGATTTTTGAGTTTGGATAAAAAATCATTTGTGTCCCTTATATAAGAGGTAGTTTTCTGTATTAAGGGTTGTAATACTTTGTCCAAAAAGACAGAAATGTTTGAGAACACAGACCCTATTCCAGCCACAATAGGGCGCCCAGGTGGTTTATTAATAGCTTTATGGATCTTAGGTAACACGTTAATAACAGGTCTAATGGGATTTTTCTCAAATAAATCATCTTTAAATTTCTCTGAAATGATCTCACTCTTAACTGCTGATTGCAATATGTTCTCTATTTCCTTGTTAATTTGTATAGTGGGGTCTCTGGTTAGTTTTTCATATACTTGACTATCTGCTAGTTGACGTTCAATCTCCTCTATATAGTCTGATTTATTAAGTATAACCACCGCCCCACCCTTGTCCGCCTCCTTGATGATTATATCAGTATTACCTCTTAGTGATTGTATTGCTAATTTATCTTTCTTATTTTTTTGTACCAGTTTCCTTTTTTCATCTTTCTTTAATAAGATATTTATCTCCCTCTGAACAAGGTTCATATAGGTTGTGACACGGTGTGTACTTGTGGGTGTAAATTTACTCTTTCTGTTAATACCAAAATCTTTAACATTATCAAATCTGATTTTGTTTTTTTGTGCCCCTTCAGTGAGCTTGTGACCAACATCTTTCTGTAAAGAAAAATATATCCTTAATTTTAGTTTTCTAAAAAACCTGTGTAAATCCTGAAAAACAGTGAAATCATTCAAAGTGTCATCCAAACAATATGATAAACCCTTATTTAATGCTGTGAGTTCCTCATTACTGAGAACATTATTAGATAAATTGGTTACTAAATTATTAGTGTCAAATAAAACATTGTCATACAAAACTTCAGATGCTAGCTGTGAGCTAACATTTTACATGCAGAGCAACATATGCTATTTACATGATTAAATGTCTGTGTGGATTTATTTATATTGGCGAGACCTGCAGAGAGGTAAGGGAGAGGATAACGGAACATAAATCTAACATAAGGTGTAATAATAAAGAAGCACCAGTATCCTCTCACTTCCTCTCTGCAGGTCACAACATAAGTCAGCTTAGATTCTTAGTTATAGACCAGGTGATGAAACCAAGGAGGGGGGGGGGGGCGATAGAGAGCATCTCCTAAAAGTTAGGGAGATGTTCTGGATTCACAAACTGGATTGCCTTATCCCCAAGGGCCTCAATAAAGACTTTGATTGGAGTCTATTTTACTAAAGGAAATCATACATGGATAAGGTTAGGATTGTTTGTATATTTTCTGGTTGATCATGGGCGCATAAAAATGGCTTGTGAATAGCAGGGTGTTATAATGGTAAAATAAAGGATAAATGAATCAATTAAAGTGAAAGAATTCTTCTCAATAAAAATACATTCTGCAAAGGAATAAATCTTGATTGATGTAAACATACTCTGTAGACTGTGCAGACATTGTGGATGTTTGGATTTTATGCTCCTCTTTTAATATTGTATATAGGTTTTATGTTTATATTTTAAATGATATGTATACTGTTCACCCATTCTATTGAAAAACAAAGAGACATCAAAAGTAAAAAAGAGTGTACTATATTTTACAACCAACAGTTGTCACTATTGCATGTTGCAATACATGTTTTTTCACACAATGGGTTAATGAACAGTTGATGAACAATTAACAGGTGAGGGTATAAAAAGCATGAACCTGTATAATTAAGATGTACATGACTAAGAGCCAC
Organism: Bombina bombina; assembly: GCF_027579735.1. Classification (NCBI taxonomy): domain Eukaryota; kingdom Metazoa; phylum Chordata; class Amphibia; order Anura; family Bombinatoridae; genus Bombina; species Bombina bombina. The sequence goes on from NC_069502.1 coordinate 1,044,637,043, forward strand.
ATTGGCTTGAAACGTTGTATGTTTGGACCCAGGATAAGAAAATAAAGGTCTTTTAACTGATATGGTGGCTGGAGTTTTTTGAAGTTTGTGATTGTGCTGTGGACCTGGCAAGTCTGCTGCTCCGTGCCCCATAAAAGAAAGATTCAGGTGTGCTGTTTTCCACTTTTTGGATTTTGCTGGAAGAAGACTTCACCACCTGGAACAGGACCTTCTCCGCTGGACTTCAGCAACCATGAGTACCAACCTGGGGGTTAGACTTAGGTTGTTTACATTTTTTGGGGGTGTATGTTTTATTTAGATTAGGAATAGGCACTTCTTAAAAGAGGTAAATGCCCTTTTAAGGGCAGCAAAACAGCTAAATGCCCTTTTTTAGGGCAATGTCCATACAAATGCCCTTTTCAGGGCAATGGGTAGTTTAGGTTTTTTAGTGTTTAGGGATTAGGTTTAATTTTTTTTATTTTTGATAATTTGTTTATTATTTTCTGTAATATTAGATTTTTTTTTATTTTATGTAATTGTGGCTTAATTTAAACTTAGTTTTTTAATTTTTTAAAGTAATGTTAGGTTTTTTATTTTAATAGTAACTTTAGTATTTTTTAATTTAGGTAATTTGGGTTAATTTAGGGGGTGTTAGGTTAGGGGGCTTAGTAATTTAATTATTCATTTGCATTGTGGGCTTTAGGGGGTTAATAGATTTATTAGCATTGAGTTGTGTGGGTTTGGCGGGTTAGGGGTTTATACTTTAACCTCCTGAGTGCTAACAAGGGCTCTGAGCCGTCGCAGAGTTTCTCACTCAGGTGCTAACGACGGCTCAGAGCTGTCGCTAGCACTCTCCCACCTTGAGGGAGATCTGGCGGCTCCTACCCGCTCCTACCCCGGCAATCATGCCTCTAGAGTGACAGGCATCGCCGGGGCTTCCCGTTTTGCGTGGTGATGTCACGCGTAATGACGTGATGATGTCACCGCGCAACTTTATTTAAAAAAGACAATGGACAAAATAGGGAAAGGGGACATGCTGCTTAGAAGCCTGTATCTCAGGCATCTAAGCAGCTATAGACCCCTAAGACCCATCGTTGGAAAGGTAATCACCTAACCTTTTCAACAGTATAAGTGTTGGGGATCTGAAAAGAAAAGAAAAAAGTAAAAAAAAAAATTAAAATGTAAAATTAAAAAACCCTCAAATGTGCTTAGCACCCATTTGGGAAAGTGCTTAGCACTCAAAGGGTTAATAGGTTTATTGCATTGTGGGTTATTGGCGGATTAGGGGTTAATAGTTTTATTAGGTAGTTTGCTATGTTGGGGCTGGCGGATTTAGGGGTTAATAGTTTAATTATTAGTTCTGATGTGGGTTTGATGGCGGATATAGGGGTTAATATACTTTATTAGTGATTGCAGTGGGGGATTGCGGTTAACAGGTAGATAGATATTGCTCATGCATTAGGTGTTAGTTTATATTTTCAGGCAGTTATGGGAGTTACGGTGCTCACATACTCAGCGCAAGGCTTGCTGCGGCTGCCTTTGTGTGGCAAGGTGAAAATGGAATAAAATTTCTCCATTTTCGCCACGTAACTCCTTGCGCTGAATATGTGATACCGAATTGTAATGCGGTCCCATGTTAGCTTATGGGAGTAAAAATTGTGGGCGACGGGTGAAATATACGTGCCGCATTTATATGCGGCACTGTATATTGGATACCAAAACCGCATAAAAACCTTTGTTGCCGGTTCTTGCGGGCGACACTGCATATGTAATGGAGCCCATTATGTCTGCTCATTACAGAAGAAAACCTTGTTTTAAAGATTAAAATAGAAATAATAGTCTGTTTTGTTTTTATTTACTTTTAAAATATATACAGTAAATAGGCTGCCATTTAAAAAAATATGAAGCTCCAGTTTCTGACATATGCTCCTTTTTGTCATTTTCATTTTGCTTCAGATCAGTCCATGAAGTGACCCCGCATGTTACATAAATGTTCCAGAGAAATCCTCGTGAGGAAGGAACAATGTTTTCTGCTTCATTGTCTCTCATGACAATTGTCACCAATATCAGGTTTTCCAACAAATCTGCATCAAATGAATCCTTGAAAACGTATATAGTCTATATATAAGTTTAAAAGCCAAGCGAAAAAATGTATCTTTAAAGGGACAGTGTACAATAAAATTGTTTATTTTCCCTTTATGTGTTTCCAATGACTTGTTATACTAGCTGCAAAGTAGAAACAATATGATAAATTGCTTCTTTAAGTTTATTTTTGTATATTAAACAGATGGATTAGTTGTTTGAAGCAACAACCCATTAAAATGAGTTAAGCTTGCAGGGAAATCAGATCTCCTTATTGTATCTCTTTCTGTACACACACATGCTTCTTTATATTATGTCTGCCTGTATTCCAAAGCCCAATACTTAGGCCCAGATGAAGTGCTGCGAGGCGGCAAAATATTCAAAAGGGATCCGTTGCAATGTTGAGAAAGCCAGTGAAATATTCAAAAGGGCTGACAGTACTTTTTTAAGGCAGCATCGACCAAGAAGCGTCTTACTATACATTTCAGTGGGTGTTCATGCTTCTCTAATACTGTTGATATATTCAAAACAGCATTGCCACCTACATTGAAGGTGTAATGTAAATGATCTCTTTACACGGTATTGTATAAAAATACAATTTACATGTGTCAACAGAAACTTAACCCCTTTTTTACAATACTATAGTGAATTAAATATATTGGTAATACACCTATAGGAGCAAGGGGATTGTGGGTATATGATATATGTAAATATAATGTTTATTGTATATCAGCGCTGCGGAATCTATTGGCGCTCTACAAATAACCGATAATAATAATAATAATAATAATAATAATAATAATATATGTATTGTATAGTATAGTGTTAGAATATAATGTGAGTGAATGGGGAAGTGGTTTAACAGGGTATAAGTATTGTGTTACTTTGCATTGTATGTTACTTTAGGAAGTAGTAGGAGAATTGGCGCTAATATCTACCCTAAGCCAAGTATAAGGGGGTCCCTCTCTTTAAAAAAGCCCAAGCAGATAGGAACAAAAGAATGGGAAATACTGGCGCTAAAGCTAGGGTATAATTTAAATATAGGTATGTGATACAAGGTCACCCAAATCGTATAGTCAAATGTATATACTAAGATAAAACCAAATAAAGCTAGAGTTCACATTGAAAATAACACCATATGATGCTATGGATAATATACATATAATACTAATAAAGATAAAAATAGTACAAATTTATTATCAAACTTAAAATATACAATGTACAGGGGGCAAAGTTAGAAAACAGTTAAAATCCTAATACAATGAATATAAATATCAGGGGTAATTAATTGAGTTCTTTAGACTAGCTCGAACAAAGCAGATTACAAAAGAGATGCAGTTAATCACAAAGAGATAATAGTACATAGATTATACTATAGGAGTCAATAGATTTAAAAATCCTTAAAAAAATCCTTAAAAAACAGACACAATAATATCTGGACGTCCAGAGTAGGCAATTGCTGAAGTGGAAGTGTAAAATACAGACACCTAGATTTAGAGTTTTGTGTTAGAAGGGGTGCGTTAGCTATGCGTGTTTTTCCCCCCCCCCCCGCACCTTTTAAACAATGCTGGTATTTAGAGTTCTCTGAAGGCCTGCGTTAAGCTCCAAAAAGGGAGCGTAGAGCATAATTTACCGCCACTGCAACTCTAAATACCAGCGTTGCTTACGGACGCGGCCAGCTTCAAAAACGTGCACGATATCCCCATAGGAAACAATGGGGCAGTTTGAGCTGAAGAAAAACCTAACACCTGCAAAAAAGCAGCGTTCAGCTCCTAACGCAGCCCCATTGTTTCCTATGGGGAAACACTTCCTAAGTCTGCACCTAACACCCTAACATGTACCCCGAGTCTAAACACCCCTAACCTTATACTTATTAACCCCTAATCTGCCGTCCCCGCTATCGCTGACCCCTGCATATTATTATTAACCCCTAATCTGCCGCTCCATACACCGCCGCAAACTACATTATAGCTATGTACCCCTAATCTGCTGCCCCTAACATCGCCGACACCTACATTATATTTATTACCCCCTAATCGCCGCTACCTAACTACACTTATTAACCCCTAATCTGCCGACTGGACCTCGCCGCCACTATAATAAATGTATTAACCCCTTAACCGCCTCACTCCCGACGCAAAAACCCTATAATAAATAGTATTAACCCCTAATCTGCCCTCCCTAACATCGCCGACACCTAACTTAAAGTATTAACCCCTAATCTGCCGACCAGACCTCGCCGCTACTCTAATAAATGTATTAACCCCTAAAGCTAAGTCTAACCCTAACCCTAACATCCCCCTAAGTTAAATTTAATTTAAATCTAACAAAATAAAATAAATCGTATTAAATAAATTAATCCTATTTAAAGCTAAATACTTACCTGTAAAATAAACCCTAATATAGCTACAATATAACAAATAATTATATTGTAATTATATTGTAGCTATTTTAGCATTTATATTTATTTTACAGGCAACTTTGTATTTATTTTAACTAGGTACAATAGCTATTAAATAGTTAATAACTATTTAATAGCTACCTAGTTAAAATAAGTACAACATTACCTGGTAATTTACCTAATAAGTTGCCTGTAAAATAAAAATAAATCCTAAAATAGCTACAATATAATTATTCGTTATATTGTAGCTATATTAGGGTTTATTTTACAGGTAAGTATTTAGCTTTAAATAGGATTAATTTATTCAATAAGAAATAATTTATTTTGTTAGATTTAAATTATATTTAACTTAGGGGGGTGTTAGTGTTAGGGTTAGACTTAGCTTTAGGGGTTAATACATTTATTAGAGTAGCGGCGAGGTCCGGTCGGCAGATTAGGGGTTAATAAGTGTAGGTAAGGTAGCGGCGACGTTGGGGGGGGCAGATTACTGGTTAATAAATATTATGTAGGACCGGGGGGCAGAGCCAACTTTGAAGCAAGATGGTCGCACATCTCCACAGCTCTGAACATACTATATATAAAAATTAAGTTTTGCGGCCGTCTGTGATCTCTTATGTATTTTAATAGCCATTAGAGAAGACAAGAAACTGTAGCTGCTCTCAGCAACGAATCTTAGAGAGAGTAAATCTATACAAATGGACCTCCACTAATTGAGTGTGCTTCACCGTGAACATACGATCTGAGGTAGCCATTTTGCGGCCTAACCAGCGCTTTCAATAGAGAGCAGAATCGGCCAAAGACTATCATTTCTAATCCCTAACTTAGGGACCTACTGCCCTGTCTAGCTATGGAGGATGCGGAGCGCATTTTTGAGCAGATACATACCCTTTTAGACCGTTGTAGAGGTATATTCGGGTGCCAAGCTACAGTGGAGCCCCGACAGACAGATACATCGCTTGCAGCGCATGCTGCTCACTCACGCACTTTCCGAGATGTCCCAGAGTATGAGAAAGATATGGGATGGCAAACTCTGGCATCCCCTCTGCATCAAGTACAGACCTCTCTGGAAGGGAAATACCTGACAGTAGCACTCTGCATAGCAGCGGTGGGCTTGGGCGACAAAGCTTCTGTCACTAACTGCCTGCGATTCCCAAGTAGAGCTTACCCAGCTAATCATAGCCATAAAATCACTCGCAAACCCCTACACTTGATAGCGCAGGATGAAGTTCATCAGGGGCAATCTTGGTGTCGCAACCACATGGAGAACACAGTATGTGACCGCTCGTCAGATAAAAACATGGCGTCTGAGGTGTTGGTGAATGTGCAAGTTCCTGATGTGAGAGGACTACAACAGTCAATGCTATTACATGTTTATCTGCCAGCGTGTTTTGCATTACCTATGGAGCCCCAGCCGGGGAATACAGTTGCGAGCATAATGCCATTGCAGACCGCCCAGAGAAAATCTCATACCCTGCGATCTAGGGTGGGGTGAAGAATTTAGCCTTTTTTGCTTGCCTTGTCTCTACATTCTCAATCTGGTTTAAAGTAAATTTCTGAAGAGACTGTAAGTGACAGTGGTCGCCCTGCTTTGGACTTATAGCACTGACTTACTTAGCTATTGTTACTTGCCTAAACTATCCTCAAGTAGGCTAAGAGAATCTCATTTACTGTTCAGTTGCTTATGTTTTCATAGTGACTTCTTGATCTTCATAGTAATATTATCCCCTACTTAGTCGAAAGTTGGTTCTAGCATCTGATATAGCCTGTAAAATGTGAAACACTGATGACTTCTACATTAAGTTTGCTTTGTATTATATATACCTGTTACTGTGGTTTAACTCTCAGGTCGCCTATACTTTTTCCCACGTGTGGTATTTGAGAATGCCATACTCATGTTACTGTTCACCTTACTTATGGTTAATGTATATTTTGTTTAGCGTCAGCTAATATTTTGAAGCTTAAATCTGTTTTCTGAAAATGGGTGGAGGTTAAGGCTTGATCTACAAAAAGTGGCAAGTGGTGTCTCCTAGATTTGCTTTACTGCCCACAAAATATAAAGTTAGGGGGACACCACTCCATAGAACTTTGCTTATGGTATCATAGCTTTGTGTTTTTATTGATTACTATTAAATTGACTTATACTACTTCCCGGAGCATTAATATAGCTTCTAGCTAGGGTGCGGCCGAGGCGGCATGGCACCTACATTACAAAAGTGTATGGCTCTGCGGAGGAGTTTTAGTTTTAGCTTCATATCACAATGAAAATAAACATGCACCAACAATGTCCCTATTTTATGCTAGGGTTTTAGGCAGATTGTTAATACCCTTCATATAACTGTTAAGTAGTTACGACTAACTCATACGCTCTCATACCAACCCACTCCATGTCTGCTTAGTTGGCATCTAATGAGCCCCCACCTTCAACTAATCTTATAAACCCAAGCCCAGTTGGCCCCATCAAGTTCTAATCACAAACTTCTAATATAATTGATCTCTCCTATTCTATTTTATTTTATCTTGATATGTACATTCATATTACAGACCATTCTAGCTGGTATTAAATGTCTATATAGCTCCTAAGTTTCCTTGTACGCTGAACCATATCCTTATTACTATTTACTATCTTCATTTATTGTATTGACATAATTACCGTATGAATAGATTGACTGAAACAGATAATTTAACAAATACATACAGCCTACGCAACATATCCAAACGTAGAAGTTACAGCCGGCCATTAGTATATAGTGAATGTTCTTTAGTTTAGTATCATGGATATTCCTGAGGGGCATAGACTGAGTTGTTCTACAGTAGCTAGGTTGGAGAGTTCAGTTACTCATAATAAATACCGAAGGTACAGATACCACTTTATGGAACCTTCTTGATTTACTTATCTGCTCACCATACACATATTACCACCCTCCTCCCTTCTTCATGGATCTCACTGTGTTTTAGTGCAGGCTGGACCTGCACTGCTGCCACTAGTTATAATCCCCCTTATCATAATATGTGCTAATGTTATTAGTTTGCCAGGCTCTATTATAGCAGGTATAATGTTAACCCAGCAAGAGCAAGTTAATTTTTTTTATTTTTTTTCCTATAGATATGATGTCTGGTCTCATTACAGTTTGTTTAGTTTGAGTTATGGATCCAGGGCTCAATTAACCACCTCCCCCCCCCCCCCACATCTTAATATACATCCTAGTGTAGGAGGGTTAATTATGTGGTTTTTCTTGTTTATACCACACCTTAAATCTCTACTCAATCTATTTGCAGCTTTTCATTTTACCACAGAGTTGACTTTATTTCTTCCATTTAGGACAGCAAAAATGATCAGCCTTCTTTACAATTTGAGTTAAAAGTAAAAAAGTTAAAAAAGAGGTTTTTCAATAAGGGCTAATGAGTGGCCCTCTTCAATTCATGTTTACCTACTCTATAGTCTGTATATGTTAACTTTATGTGGCCCGAAAGTGGTCGCTTTCATCATGCAGTAGGCGTTCAGTTAACATGGCACTCATTGTATATCATGAGAAAGTAATTTGTCATTCAATTATTCTGTTTATTCATTTGACATATGTTAGCAGTTTGCTCTGTAATAATCTTTGTTTCTTATGTTGTGTATTGGCAATTACTAAATGTTTGTCTTGACAAAAAAACCTCAATAAAAATATAAAAAAAAAAAAAAAAAAAAAAAAAAAAAAAAAAATATTATGTAGGTGTCGGCGATGTTAGGGGCAGCAGATTAGGGGTACATAGGGATAATGTAGGTTGCGGCTGTGTGCGGTCGGCAGATTAGGGGTTACATTTTTTTATTAGAGTGGCGGCGATGTGGGGGACCATCGGTTTAGGGGTACATAGGTAGTTTATGGGTGTTAGTGTACTTTAGAGCACAGTAGTAAAGAGCTTTATGAACCGGCGTTAGCCCATAAAGCTCTTAACTCCTGACTTTTTTCTGCAGCTGGAGTTTTGTCGTTAGAGTTCTAATGCTCACTTCAGCCAAGACTCTAAATACCAGCGTTAGAAAGATCCCATTGAAAAGATAGGATACGCAATTGACGTAAGGGGATCTGCGGTATGCAAAAGTCGCGGCTGGAAAGTGAGCGTTAGACCCTTTCCTGACTGACTCTAAATACCAGCGGGCGGCCAAAACCAGCGTTAGGAGCCCTTAACACTGGTTTTGACGGCTAACGCAGAACTCTAAATCTAGGCGAGAGTATTTATACGATAATGCTGCAGAGCAATAGCTAAACGTAAAATGTCTTAAAGTGCACTAAGTGTGAAACTATCGTATGCAGATGATCATACTATATAAGTATTGGATCAAGCTGTATTATCATACGAGAGCGGTACCTCTTGTTAATATTGGAAAAGGGGATATCCAATTAATAAAGCTGAATCCTTAAGCGGTTCTTCATTTGTCCTTTCAGTCCGGTGGCTGTGTTTGTACTGTGAGCGTGTACTCCGGTTACCGCCCACCTACATCATCCGCTTTCGTGTTGTTAGACGTATACAGCTGTCAGACATATCCAGCTGATCTTGGTATTCAGGAGTTCCGGTAATTTCAAATTTTGAGAAACAGTAGTCTGACGGATCCTTTTGAGGCTCCTGTAAATTCATGCACAGCTTTTTCTTACATTTTCTAACAACGTTCATAATTGTATGTTACCTTGACAAGGTCCAGGTTGGGGCCAAAACGTTTGGAACCAATAAATGTTGAAAAACCTATGAAAAGGAGAGGAGTCTTTTTGTATGCCTATTCTCATCTATGACTCAGACTCTAAGAAGTCATGTTATAGTGCTAACCTTATATGGAAACACACACATATATGTATATATATATATATATATATATATATATATATATATATAATTCAAAAGAAAAGACCGGCACCCTCCTTGACAATATAAAACATATCTTCTTTTATTGGTCAGGTTAAAACATACAAGAGTACAACAGCCAGAGCACGTCTGACATGTTTCGGCCTTACAGCCTTAATCATAGACGTGCCTGATACAGGTGAACAACTGTTATTTAAAATCAAAGCTGTGACTCTATTGGTGAGTCTTGATTAACACATGTGACCAATTACCTCAGTTTTGAGCGAAGCTTACAGAATTGATTTAACCCTAGATAGACTTTATACACTTTGTACATATTATTGCTAATCCATTTGAGACTGTACAGATAAATAAACAAATCAACTACCTACTTTATTTTATTTTGTTAGACAAAGGGCATTAGGTATGCCTGTCCTACTAGATATCAGTTCATAAATTCAATAAATTTGATAAATTCATTTAACTTAATCTTTTTAAGAGGTCTCCAAATAAATGTAATTTTGCTACACACTTGTAGCTATTACTGCTACTTTTAATTTGAACTTTACCTCCTAGAACTTCCAAAAGCGAAAGATATAACACCAATATGTTAGGCAAAAATAAAGTCAATTCAAAAAGAGAATCACTGAGTTGGAAAAAGGATCACCCCCTCCTAAAATTACTTGTAAACTCAATCAGGTGTAACTAATCACCTTCTCAATGGCAAACTCAAAGCCATTTGACCTTCAGCTGTGATCAGCTGTGGGCATATTGATTAGCTCAGCATGAAAAGAGCTTTCCTGGAGCATATCAGTCCCTGGAAGTGCAACTGAAGCAAACAATCAACTCTGGGTGGCAAGGCACTGTCAAAAGATCTCTGAGATAATGTTGTGGACAGGTACAAGTCAGGAGATGGATACAAGAAAATATCAAAGGCTGTATCAATGTCTAGAAGCACAGTGAAGTCTATTATTAGGAAGTGGAAGGTATTTGGTACAACGCAGACCCTCTCTGGATAAGGACTTTGCTCCAAACTGGATTAAAGAGCCAGGAGGAAACTACTCAGAGTAGCTACCAAGAAGCCCACAGCAACTCTGAAACTGTTGCAGGAATTTATGGCAAAGAGTGGTCATTGTGTGCATGTGACAACAATATCACAAATTCTCCACAAATGTGGCTTGTACGGGAGGGTTGCAAGAAAAAATTCACCACCCTCAAAAAAGGCCACATGCAGTCACGACTGAGCTTTGCCATAACACACCAAGGAGATTCTGAGATCACGTGGAAAAAGGTGTTATGGTCAGATGAGACTAACATTTAATTATTTGGCCTTAACAACAAACAATATAGCTGGAGGAAATCCAATACAGCTCACCATCCAAATAACACCATACCTACAGTAAAGCATGGTGGTGATATCCTATTATGGGGGTGTTTCTCTGCAGCAGGCACTGGAGCACTTGTCAGGATATAAGGACTAATGGACGGGGCAAAATACCGTCAAATTTGTGAGGAAAATCTGCTGCCCTCGACCAGGAAGTTGTCACCTTCCAACATGACAATGACCCAAAGCACACAGCAAAAATGACCACACAGTGGTTGAAGGAGAAAAAGGTGAATGTCCTTGCATGGCCTAGTCAGAGCCCAGACTTAAACCCCGTTGAATATCTGTGGCATGACTGGAAGACTGCAGCCCACAAACGGTCAACATCAAATATAACGGAACTGAAGCAGGGGGGCGGAGCCGACTGCCGACATGGACGGTCGCAACTAAACAGAGCTCCGTGTTAAGTGAAGCTAGGGAGCACCTTTAAAGTATGTCAGACTGAGAGAAACATACTTAAACTAGCTCTTATATCCAGCACGTCTTCTAGTGGCATAGCCTAAGCTACATTTGGGACTCAGCGTCGGCCCTAAGAACAAGTTCACAGAAACCAACGGGAAGTTCCGACATTAGCCGGTCTGGGCCTCAAACAACGATTACCGGGCGGATCGCTGCAGATGAGATCCTCACTGAGGTAATTAAGCACCCACTGCACCGGGCATAACATATCCTATTAAGACGCTGGGAAACAAAATAAATAGCAATATATAAACAGCTACTGCAGGCCTCACTAAAAAGCGTGCGCATTGCGCACATACAACAGACGAGTCTAGTCGCCTACGCATATTTGCCTAAATTAAAGCATCAGGCTACAGCCATATAGTAAGAACATTTACTAGCCCCAATACTAGTGAGAGCCAATAAGACCTATGACTTACAAGCTTTCCTAACGAGCTTCATATACTGCAGAGCCTAAGGGCCAAAACAGCCAATAATCCCTCGTGCAGTGCTGCACTTATTGCAATACGTATCCGGCTCACACGCCACAGACATCAAACCTACTAAGCAAAAGTAACTCTTTTAACTATACCTTAACGCTTCAGACACCATCCCACATGGCTGCCAGAAGACAATTAAAAGGGGACAAAATGCTGAAAACACCTTCTAACACGGTGTCCAAACTTAATACTTATTTTAAGGCATTAAGCACATCACAAGGCCTAGGGACAGAATCTGAACAAGAAGAATTCACTATAAGTGTGAACCCTGTCGAGAATTCAGATGACCATAGCGCTCCACTTACTAAAGCTGATATCAATTCCTTACCAACTAAGGAGGACTTCACCGCATTGATCCAGCATGTGGGGAAAATTCTAAAGGAAGGACTTGCAGAAGTCAAAAAAGAAATAGCAGAGCTTGGTGAAAGAATGGAATACTTAGAGGAGCAGGCTAATGACACTAATAACACTATAGATGAACACTCCCGATGTCTCTACATTCATGACATCCAACTGCAACAGCTTAAATGCCAGCTTGAAGACCTAGATAACAGAGGAAGGAGGCAAAACCTGCGAATCAGAGGAGTGCCAGAGAATATTACAGGAGAGCTTATACCTCTACCAAATGACTCCACTTCCTTGCCTCTTCAACTAGATAGGGCCCACAGGGCCTTGAGGCCTAAACCAAAAGATTCGGAACCTCCCAGAGACATTGTTTTAAAGTTTCACAAGTACCAGGACAAGGAGGTGATAGCTCAAGCAGGCAGGAAAATCTCCCCAATTACTTTTGAAGGGAAGCAAATTCAGATATATGCGGACTTGAGCCCGGTAACTCTTGCCAACAGAAGAGAGGCAAAATACTTAACAGAACATCTGCGTCACCACGCCATCCAATACCGGTGGGGTTACCCATTTACAGGGAGTGCAGAATTATTAGGCAAGTTGTATTTTTGAGGATTAATTTTATTATTGAACACCAACCATGTTCTCAATGAACCCAAAAAACTCATTAATATCAAAGCTGAATAGTTTTGGAAGTAGTTTTTAGTTTGTTTTTAGTTATAGCTATTTTAGGGGGATATCTGTGTGTGCAGGTGACTATTACTGTGCATAATTATTAGGCAACTTAACAAAAAACAAATATATACCCATTTCAATTATTTATTTTTACCAGTGAAACCAATATAACATCTCAACATTAACAAATATACATTTCTGACATTCAAAAACAAAACAAAAACAAATCAGTGACCAATATAGCCACCTTTCTTTGCAAGGACACTCAAAAGCCTGCCATCCATGGATTCTGTCAGTGTTTTGATCTGTTCATCATCAACATTGCGTGCAGCAGCAACCACAGCCTCCCAGACACTGTTCAGAGAGGTTTACTGTTTTCACTCCTTGTAAATCTCACATTTGATGATGGACCACAGGTTCTCAATGGGGTTCAGATCAGGTGAACAAGGAGGCCATGTCATTAGATTTTCTTCTTTTATACCCTTTCTTGCCAGCCACGCTGTGGAGTACTTGGACGCGTGTGATGGAGCATTGTCCTGCATGAAAATCATGTTTTTCTTGAAGGATGCAGACTTCTTCCTGTACCACTGCTTGAAGAAGGTGTCTTCCAGAAACTGGCAGTAGGACTGGGAGTTGAGCTTGACTCCATCCTCAACCCGAAAAGGCCCCACAAGCTCATCTTTGATGATACCAGCCCAAACCAGTACTCCACCTCCACCTTGCTGGCGTCTGAGTCGGACTGGAGCTCTCTGCCCTTTACCAATCCAGCCATGGGCCCATCCATCTGGCCCATCAAGACTCACTCTCATTTCATCAGTCCATAAAACCTTAGAAAAATCAGTCTTGAGATATTTCTTGGCCCAGTCTTGACGTTTCAGCTTGTGTTTCTTGTTCAGTGGTGGTCGTCTTTCAGCCTTTCTTACCTTGGCCATGTCTCTGAGTATTGCACACCTTGTGCTTTTGGGCACTCCAGTGATGTTGCAGCTCTGAAATATGACAAAAAAGCAAGAAAGGGTTAACTGCGCAAAAAAGGCAACTATTAAACCTGTGATGATAAAGAGGAAACTCCCAACCTCAATTACTAAAGTGATTTGGAAAGAATATTTATGGACTCTGAAAGGAGACCGTAAAAATTCAAAAACACAGACGCTAAAACAGCTTAAAATAGAAAATTTAAAATATAAAAAAAGTGATTTTTAAGCATATAGCGCAATTTATATATGCAAATGATAACACCCAGTGCGGACTGAATCAACAAAAGATGTGTGGACAATAAAAGTGTATAAAATATATATTTAATTACATAAGTGAAAAATAACATAAAATAAAATAAAATGATTTATACACATAAAAGAGCTGATCAGGCGCAATATTGAAGTGTAGTATACATATTAGCAACAATGTGATACAAAAATCAATGTGAAAGGTTTAATTGTTTCCAGTTGAAATTCGATGTGATGATTTTTCCAAATGGCCCAGATTTTGAAGAGGGATTTAAGTCTTCAATGAGAGCTGGAACGAGATGAGGAAGACCAATAAACGACAGAAAAAGGCAACAAAATATGGTTTTCACTTTTACTTACACCGGAGATTGGTGGTTGAATCCTGTATGTTCCTTTCAGTGGCGTAAGACTCCAAACCGCAGTGGGCAGCGAACATCAATCCAGAAAGAAATATGCAAACACCTTTGCACAGGTAGCTGGAAAACTGCACCTACGGAGGCCGGATACAGACAAGAATAGAACAGAAAAGAGCTCTTTTCTGTTCTATTCATATCCACCTCAACCTCAACGCTCACAATGGCAGAGGGTTAACAGAAAGAGACAGCGAATTCCACCCACACCTTCTTCCTCTGTCATGAAGGACACTTGAAGGAGTACAAGCAACCTATTGGAGAATCCCTCTGGGACTCTGTGAGACAATCTTTTAAATTATTTTGACATAATATCACAGTTTATACTGAAGTTATCATTAGTTATAGTTTAAACTGGCTATACTCTTTACAGACTGATCTTTTGAATATGCACTCACTATTTAACCTACCAGGAGGTTTGCAAGGCTACTATATGAAGAAATATAGTATACTCTAGGGTCAATGCATAGATATAGGCTATACCATATATTGTAAGAATGTTTCAAGCACTCCCTAGCTAAACTGTGTTCGGTTTCATGTTTATTTTCCCCCATATAGTCAGGGTGATATGTAGCCTGGCTCAATGTTTGTTCCTTGTTTTTCGTTTTTTGTTAGTCACTGTTTTGTTTATTATGTTTGTTACTGCATGTACAATAATAAGTTTTGTCACCACAGATACAGAAGTTCGCTTATACCAATCAGTCTGGGTCTGCCATATACACACAAAGAATAAAATCATTGTTGGGGTTCAGAAGAACTCCATGACTCACGATGTAACCCACACGCTTTTACATGACGCCCTTGACCACCTCATCTTGTCGACGGGACTACTCTGCTTCTTTATAAGGTACCCCTCACTCTATTTCAGTCGCCTCTACAACACTACACTATCTATCAACATTAAATATGTCCTTACACCAACTTAAACTTTTATCACAAAACTGCAGGGGCCTTAATTCACCCACTAAGAGGTCAATTGCCTTAAATCACTTCAGGAAGCTTAGAGGAGACATAATCTTTGTTCAAGAGACCCATTTTCTGGGGAGAGACCCCCCCAAGATTTTCATCCCCAGAATACCCTGTAGGGTTTTTTAGCTCCCACCCCCTTAAGAAAGTATCTGGAGTAGGCATACTGTTCCATAAAAACACTCATTTCCAACTTACTAATAAATTTGAAGACCCGGAAGGGAGAATCCTTGTCCTCACAGGACTCCTCTTTAACACGCGAGTGACCCTTGCGTGCTTGTATGCCCCTAACACAGGCCAGTTTAAATTTTTAAGAAGAGCCAGTAATAAAATCCTAGAACTACAATCTGGCGCAGTTGTAGTAGGAGGTGACTTAAATGTAACACTAAAGCCAAAGATGGATAGTTCATCTAACAAAAAGACCTGTAGTAATTATAACCCACAAAACATAACTGATTGCCTCCGTGAAAACACTCTAGTTGATATCTGGAGACTACAACACCCACAGAAAAAAGAATTCACACACTACTCACATACACAAAGATCCTTTTCAAGGATCGATTATTTCCTTGTAGATCATAATACCATGACATTAGCATCACATACGGAATTCTATGCGGCTGCATGGACGGATCACTCGATGATTAGTCTAGAACTGGATTGGGTAAATAAACCTCTACGACATACTGTATGGAGACTAGATGAATCCTTATTGCATGATCCAGACTTAGTCACAAAACTTAAACAAACAATAGAAGAATATTTCAGACACAATACAAATTCTGTAGACAACATTAGCACGTTATGGGAAGCCCACAAGGCAGTGGTTAGGGGCAGCTTTATACAGCTTAGCACAAGGAAAAGAAGGGCCCAAAACTTAGAATACAATAATCTCATCTGACAATTGCAGCTAACAGAAAACGCACATAAACTTAACCCCAGCAGCGACACAACACTAGATAACCTAACGGCGGCCAAGACTGCGGTTAACAACTACTTACAAAGAGCAGCCCATAAAAGAGCCCTCGCCCTTAAAATTTTTTATTTCCACGGAGGCAATAGATCCGGCCCACTGTTAGCTAAAGCCCTACGTAAGAAAGCTTCAATGAACCATATATATTCTATTAAAGATAAAGATGGACACATAATTCCTGATAGCCCAAATATCGCTGAAACTTTCAGGAAATACTATGATCATATTTATAACCTATCAACTTCTAAAACACCCCCAAATAAACAAGATATTACAGCCTACTTAGACTCGATATCGGTTCCCTCGCTTTCTGAACAACAAAGGCAGAGCTTAGACTCACCGATTACTGCACATGAAATTCTGAAAGCCATATAGGACCTGCCATCGGGAAAAGCCCTGGTCTGGATGGCCTTACCAATAAATATTATAAGACATTTAAAGAACTACTAGTCGCACCCCTTCTATCCTTGTTCCACACTTTAGATGAGGACGGACATCTCCCAATGCTAATGAAAGAAGCACATATCTCAGTGATTCCCAAAGCCGGAAAAGATCAAGATTCCCCATCTAATTTTAGGCCCATTTCGCTTTTAAATACTGATCTTAAAATCCTAGCCAAAATTATAGCATCACGCATAAACCCGATTTTACCAACACTTGTACACGCAGATCAGACGGGGTTTGTGGGGGGGGGGGAGAGAGGCAAGAGACAATACCATCAGGGCACTGCAGCTGATGGAATATGCAAAAGTTAATAACATTAAAGCTGTCTTCCTATCTACAGACGCTGAAAAGGCTTTTGATCGCCTAAATTGGGACTTTCTTTTCTCCACATTACAAAAATTTGGGTTTGGGACCACAATAATAAACAGAATTAGGGCACTATACCTCTCACCAACTGCAAAAGTCAGGATAAACGGCCTCCTCTCAGATAACTTTAACATAAGCAATGGGACAAGACAGGGATGCCCTCTCTCTCCCATGTTGTTTGTCTTTAGCATTGAAATGCTGGCAGCACGTATTAGAGAAAACGAGCAAATAGAAGGGATACCTCTGGGGGGAAATAACTACAAAGTGTCACTTTATGCAGACAACGTCCTCTTGTCTCTCGCCTCTCCACTTACCTCTCTGGAGGCAGTCACACGTGAATTTAAAAAGTTTGGAGACCTTTCCTACTTTTCTATTAACTACACCAAATCCGAAATGATGAATATTAATCTCCCCAAATCTGAATTAGATACACTTGTAAGTTGTACTCCTTATAAACTACAAACCACTGCATTAAAATACCTAGGAACTCACCTTACACCAAACCACAGATTACTTTTCCAGCTTAATTATTCAAACCTACTCAACTCCACACAAACTGAGCTAAACTTATGGTCCAAAAAACCCTTTTCGTGGTGGGGCAGGATTCAGACTCTAAAGATGACTACTTTACCTAGAATCCTATATATCATGCAGGCAGTTCACATTAAAATACCCACTCCGTTCCTTTGTAGACTGCAGGGCATCCTAAACAAGTATGTATGGGGTTCGGTCAAACCAAGAGTTAGCAAAACAACACTGTATAGACAGCAGGGGGAGGGTGGACTGGGTCTCCCCTGTTTAGACGTTTATTATAGGGCGATTAGTCTCCAGAGAATACTCGACTGGCACAGGAACTCAATGACCAAAGCTTGGGTATCCATAGACTCACACATATTACAAATCCCGAACGCGGGAACTTTATGCTGGCTACCCCCATCCTATAGAAGTGAAACAAAAAGCATATACCCCCTCTACAGTAATGTTTTTGAAAACTGGAATAGAATCATTAAAACCCAACCCCATATTTCCACCTATAGATCCCCTATGTCGCCTATGTCTCCAAATGCTGAGTTTCTAGGAGGATTGGATTTCACAAAGTCCACATCAGCACATCCAGAAGTAGGACACACAGTTCCATTACATAAGCTGTTAGCAGGCAAAAGAGTGAAACTGCGTCAAGACCTACAACAATACCTGAATGGGGCATTTTCCAGCTGGCTTAAATACAAACAACTATTACACCTACTAGACACATCTGAACACAGTTCTGACTGGACCAGAGCATTAACACCTTTTGAAACAAACTGCACGACACATAATACACTTAGACACTCCTTATCGTTAACCAAGTCTCTTTTACTGGCTCAGCACACAACAGACTTACCGACTTTTACAAGCAAATGGCACTTAGAACTGAAAATTGAATTAGACAGGCAGACGTGGAAGTGCATCTTTCACTATACCAAAATCTCATCCACTTCAACAAAGATGATAGAACTGAATTACAAAATCTTATCAAGATGGTACCTAACACCCACTAGGTTAAAAAGTATATACCCCACTACCTCAGACAAATGCTGGAGGGGTTGTGAGCAAAAAGGAACAATGCTACACATGTGGTGGGATTGCCCTGTAATACGCCCCTTCTGGCTTCATGTTGAATCCCTGATACAAACTATTCTCAACTCCCCCTTCCAACTAATACCTACCACAGCAATACTGAATCTGTTGCCAAGGAAAGTAGACTATTTGCGCCAACGTTTAATGCAGTTCATCATCAATTCGGCTAAAACACTAATTGTTAGAAAGTGGAAGAGCTCAGTAGCCCCCACATGGAAGGAGCTGATAACTTATACTGACGACACACTAGTACTAGAAGAATATGGCTTCTTTAAAACCCAAAGACTTGACACTTTTCTAGACATCAAATTCCATTGGGACTCAGCTAGACCTGTGTTTATGGCTCAGACCCGAGACAACTCAATATAGCAGGGTGGAGGGAAATGTATTACTTTATACTGTATTGTTTTTCTTTCTACCTTACTTCTAATTTTATGGACAGCACTGGAAGGCTTTCAACTTCAAGAGGATAGGACTCAACCTTGTGACAATTTCAATCATTGAGATTAAATATATTGTAACAGACATGTTATTGTATTGTTTACTATATTGTATTGTTTGATTGTTTAAAACACCAATAAAAACGATTTATAAAAAAAAATAACGGAACTGAAGCAGTTCTGCAAAGAAGAGTGGGCAAATTTTGCACAGTCTAGATGTGCAAAGTTAGTAGAGATATATCCCAACAGACTAAAGGCTGTTATTAAAGCAAAAGGTGGTTCAACAAAATACTGACACAAGATACATAGGCCTAGATTTAGAGTTCGGCAGTAGCCGTGAAAACCAGCGTTAGAGGCTCCTAACGCTGGTTTTAGGCTACCACCGGTATTTGGAGTCAGTGATTAAAGGGTCTAACGCTCACTTTTCAGCCGCGACTTTTCCATACCGCAGATCCCCTTACGTCAATTGCGTATCCTATCTTTTCAATGGGATCTTTCTAACGCCGGTATTTAGAGTCGTTTCTGAAGTGAGCGTTAGAGCTCTAACGACAAAACTCCAGCCGCCTGAAAATAGCAGGAGTTAAGAGTTTTATGGGCTAATGCCGGTTTATAAAGCTCTTAACTACTGTACCCTAAAGTACACTAACACCCATAAACTACCTATGTACCCCTAAACCGAGGTCCCCCCACATCGCCGCCACTCTATTAAAATTTTTTAACCCCTAATCTGCCGACCGCCACCTATGTTATACTTATGTACCCCTAATCTGCTGCCCCTAACCCCGCCGACCCCTGTATTAGATTTATTAACCCCTAACCTGCCCCCCACAACGTCGCCGCCAGCTACTTACAATAATTAACCCCTAATCTTCCGACCGCAAAGCGCCGCCACCTACGTTATCCTTATGTACCCCTAATCTGCTGCCCCTAACACCGCCGACCCCTATATTATATTTATTAACCCCTAATCTGCCCCCCTCAACGTCGCCGACACCTGCCTACACTTATTAACCCCTAATCTGCCGAGCTGACCTGAGCTCTACTATAATAAAGTTATTAACCCCTAACCCGCCTCACTAACCCTATCATAAATAGTATTAACCCCTAATCTGCCCTCCCTAACATCGCCGACACCTACCTTCAATTATTAACCCCTAATCTGACGACCGGAGCTCATCGCTACTATAATAAATGGATTAACCCCTAAAGCTAAGTCTAACCCTAACACTAACACCCCCTAACTTAAATATAATTTTAATCTAACGAAATTAATTAACTCTTATTAAATAAATTATTCCTATTTAAAGATAAATACTTACCTGTAAAATAAATCCTAATATAGCTACAATATAAATTATAATTACATTGTAGCTATTTTAGGATTAATATTTATTTTACAGGCAACTTTGTAATTATTTTAACCAGGTACAATAGCTATTAAATAGTTAAGAACTATTTAATAGTTACCTAGTTAAAATAATAACAAATTTACCTGTAAAATAAATCCTAACCTAAGATATAATTAAACCTAACACTACCCTATCAATAAATTAATTAAATAAACTACCTACAATTAACCTAACACTACACTATCAATAAATAAATTAAATACAATTGCTACAAATAACTACAATTACATAAACTAACTAAAGTACAAAAAATAAAAAAGAACTAAGTTACAAAAAATAAAAAAATATTTACAAACATAAGAAAATTATTACAATAATTTTAAACTAATTACACCTACTCTAAGCCCCCTAATAAAATAACAAAGCCCCCCAAAATAATAAATGCCCTACCCTATTCTAAATTAAAAAAGTTAAAAGCTCTTTTACCTTACCAGCCCTGAACAGGGCCCTTTGCGGGGCACGCCCCAAGAATTTAAGCTCTTTTGCCTGTAAAAAAACACATACAATACCCCCCCCAACATTACAACCCACCACCCACATACCCCTAATCTAACCCAAACCCCCCTTAAATAAACCTAACACTAAGCCCCTGAAGATCTTCCTACCTTGTCTTCACCATCCAGGTATCACCGATCCGTCCTGGCTCCAACATCTTCATCCAACCCAAGCGGGGGTTGGCGATCCATCATCCGGTGGCTGAAGAGGTCCAGAAGAGGCTCCAAAGTCTTCCTCCTATCCGGCAAGAAGAGGACATCCAGACCGGCAAACATCTTAACCAAGCGGCATCTTCGATCTTCTTGCATCCGGTGCGGAGCGGGTCCATCTTGAAGCAGCCGACGCGGATCCATCCTCTTCTTCCGTTGTCTCCCGACGAATGACGGTTCCTTTAAGGGACGTCATCCAAGATGGCGTCCCTTGAATTCCGATTGGCTGATAGGATTCTATCAGCCAATCGGAATTAAGGTAGGAAAATTCTGATTGGCTGATGGAATCAGCCAATCAGAATCAAGTTCAATCCTATTGGCTGATCAAATCAGCCAATCAGATTGAGCTCGCATTCTATTGGCTGATCGGAACAGCCAATAGAATGCGAGCTCAATCTGATTGGCTGATTGGATCAGCCAATCGGATTGAACTTGATTCTGATTGGCTGATTCCATCAGCCAATCAGAATATTCCTACCTTAATTCCGATTGGCTGATAGAATCCTATCAGCCAATCGGAATTCAAGGGACGCCATCTTGGATGACGTCCCTTAAAGGAACCGTCATTCGTCGGGAGACAACGGAAGAAGAGGATGGATCCGCGTTGCCTGCTTCAAGATGGACCCGCTCCGCACCGGATGCAAGAAGATCGAAGATGCCGCTTGGAGAAGATGTTTGCCGGTCCGGATGTCCTCTTCTTGCCGGATAGGAGGAAGACTCTGGAGCCTCTTCTGGACCTCTTCAGCCACCGGATGATGGATCGCCAACCCCCGCTTGGGTTGGATGAAGATGTTGGAGCCAGGACGGATCGGTGATACCTGGATGGTGAAGACAAGGTAGGAAGATCTTCAGGGGCTTAGTGTTAGGTTTATTTAAGGGGGGTTTGGGTTAGATTAGGGGTATGTGGGTGGTGGGTTGTAATGTTTGGGGGGGGGGTATTGTATGTGTTTTTTTTACAGGCAAAAGAGCTGAAATTCTTGGGGCATGCCCCGCAAAGGGCCCTGTTCAGGGCTGGTAAGGTTAAAGAGCTTTTAACTTTTTTAATTTAGAATAGGGTAGGGCATTTATTATTTTGGGGGGCTTTGTTATTTTATTAGGGGGCTTAGAGTAGGTGTAATTAGTTTAAAATTGTTGTAATATTTTTCTTATGTTTGTAAATATTTTTTTATTTTTTGTAACTTAGTTCTTTTTTATTTTTTGTACTTTAGTTAGTTTATGTAATTGTAGTTATTTGTAGCAATTGTATTTAATTTATTTATTGATAGTGTAGTGTTAGGTTAATTGTAGGTATTTTATTTAATTAATTTATTGATAGGGTAGTGTTAGGTTTAATTATAACTTAGGTTAGGATTTATTTTACAGGTAAATTTGTTATTATTTTAACTAGGTAACTATTAAATAGTTCTTAACTATTTAATAGCTATTGTACCTGGTTAAAATAATTACAAAGTTGCCTGTAAAATAAATATTAATCCTAAAATAGCGATAATATAATTATAATTTATATTGTAGCTATATTAGGATTTATTTTACAGGTAAGTATTTAGCTTTAAATAGGATTAATTTATTTAATAAGAAATAATTAATTTTGTTAGATTTAAATTATATTTAAGTTAGGGGGGTGTTAGTGTTAGGGTTAGACTTAGCTTTAGGGGTTAATACATTTATTATAGTAGCGATGAGCTCCGGTCGGCAGATTAGGGGTTAATAATTGAAGTTAGGTGTCGGCGATGTTAGGGAGGGCAGATTAGGGGTTAAAACTATTTATGATAGGGTTAGTGAGGCGGGTTAGGGGTTAATAACTTTATTATAGTAGCGGTGCGGTCCGCTCGGCAGATTAGGGGTTAATAAGTGTAGGCAGGTGTCGGCGACATTGAGGGGGGCAGATTAGGGGTTAATAAATATAATATAGGGGTCGGCGATGTTAGGGCAGCAGATTAGGGGTACATAGGGATAACGTAGGTTGCGGCGGTTTACGGAGCGGCAGATTAGGGGTTAAAAAAATTATGCAGGGGTCAGCGATAGCGGGAGCGGCAGATTAGGGCTTAATAAGTGTAAGGATAGGGGTGTTTAGACTCGGGGTACATGTTAGAGTGTTAGGTGCAGACGTAGGAAGTGTTTCCCCATAGGAAACAATGGGGCTGCGTTAGGAGCTGAACGCTGCTTTTTTGCAGGTGTTAGGTTTTTTTTCAGCTCAAACAGCCCCATTGTTTCCTATGGGGATATCGTGCACGAGCACGTTTTTGAGGCTGGCCGCGTCCGTAAGCAACTCTGGTATCGAGAGTTGCATTTGCGGTAAAAATGCTCTACGCTCCTTTTTTGGAGCCTAACGCAGCATTTGTTTGAACTCTCGATACCAGAGTTAAATTTATGGTGCGGCCAGAAAAAAGCCAGCGGAGCGTTAACAGCCCTTCTACCGCCAAACTCCAAATCTAAGCCTAATTCTTTTTCCAACTCAGTGATTCTGTTTTTGAATTGTCTTTATTTTTGCCTGACATGTTGGTGTTATATCTTTCACGTGGATGTTATAAGTTGCACTGAGTAATTACAACTGGATAAACAAAAACTACGTCTTTCTTTATGTCAGGCTGCAAAGCAACAAAATGTGATTATTTTCAAGGGGGGTGATTCTTTTCAATACCCACTGTATATTTATGTATAGTAGATATAGGTATATTAATATTAATCTAGAAAACGTTTTCTACAGTACGATCGCAATACTATAAGTAAAACACGATCACATAATTGTGATTGCTATATTATAAAAAATGAATATTGCGATCGTGATTGCTCATTCTCAATATAATAAAAATATAATGTTGCGAATGTGCAGTCACATTCTCAAAATAAGTTAAAAAAACACATCTAATGAAACAATACAAGATTTTTACAATCACACTTTAAGTTCGCCTATAAAACACCTATACCGACAAGACTTGTAATAGCTGCGGTGCTGTTTTAACGCTGAAATTACCATATTTTCAGCGTTAAAAGATGAACGCACCGACTTGTAATCTAGCTGAAAGTGACTTATCATTAAAGAAAGTTGGTCAACTTGTTGGCCGGTTGAAGGCAAAAAAAACATCTAGTACAAGATTGCTGAAATTGTACGTGTATCACATAGTTCTGTTAAGACTATTAAGGAAAAAATGGATTGGGGGATTGATTTTTCATACTACTCTCTCTCTTACACACACTATCTCTCACACGTTCTTTCAAACTTTTTCTCTCAAGTAGACACACAGATGCAATCACTCTCTCACACACAGATACACATATTTATACTCTCATAAAAACACACAGATACACACATTTACACTCTCTCTTACAAACAGACAGATATACACACACACACAGATACTCTCTCACAGATACAGTATGTGCTTTCTCTCAGACATACACCGATACATTCTCACACACAAACATTAACACTCTCACACATGAACACATATGCCCACAGATACACGCACAGATGCACAGATACACACACACACACACACAAAATGAACAAAATAAAAAAGTGTGTCATTTCATTATTTAACTAAGCTTAATTAAGAATGGACCTATAATTACAAATGCAATAGAAGAAAATTAAATAAGCCCAATAATTAGAACATACATATATTTGATTACACATACACTAAAGATAAATGGGGTGCAATTTGTATTGTGTCTATGCCAACTTTTAATATAAATAAGCAATGCCCACTGCTTTGTCATATCTTTGAGAGTGCCTGGGTAAAAATATCTAAAAATAGTCTTTCAGGATTTTTTAAATGAATAATACATTAAGCATATAATTTGCCATAGAACAAGCTACTGAGCTGTTGTTCTTTCTTGGTAGAGCACTTCTCATTCTGTATGCATTTGAATTATGACCCTGGGGAAGTCTCCCTAAGGGTGATCGGGGAAGCCAGACCCTGGACTCCTTGCCCGATGTGCTTAGAGGAATATGCCTGCGACTCACGGATGAGGCCCACATAAGGCTGAAACAAGTATCTGGGGTTGCTATGTTACTTGTTCAGAGAAGGATTGTCTGCTATTTCTCGACTTGACTGACCTTACTAGGCAGGATCAGACAGATGTACTTCAGGAAAGTTCTCCTATGTCAAAAGCACAAATGGTCTAAAAGGGGCTGCTCATAGGTTGTCAGGATTTTACCATTCTGTACCTTTAACAACTAATTATCATACTGCTATTTAAGGCTCCACCTACTGTTGAACGTTGCTTGGTAATTTGTTCAGTCACCCACTGTTCCTGAACACTTCGCACCCAGCTATTCCCTCCTGTCTAAGTTGGGATTTCCTGCTTCTGATGCTAGTTCTTGTTACTCAAGTCTTGTGGTTTTGCAGCTCCACAACTTTGTTCCTGTCTCTCTCGCTGCTTGCTTCCTGCTTACTCGCATGCTGGTCCGTTGGCGTGTGACGTCACTAGGTGAAACCGCAGCCGCCACACACTCTCACTGAATCTCGGCACACGCTGTGTGCATTTCTTCTCCGGTAACTCCGCTTCTGCTCCACTCTGAGGATACTATTTGGGAAGTCGGTTTGTACATAATATCATCTGGATTACCGGTCTGTATTACCAATTTACAAATAAGGATATCTTGCCTTTCATGTCATTTGTTACTGCTTGCCTCAAATAATCAAGTGATCAAGTCTACCTGCCATACTAAGCTATTAACCAGTTTATCTCATGCACTTGCTGTTACATGTACTATTCCGCTTGTGATTCACTATATTGACTTGCACAGTGACTTTTGCCGTATCTATCATTTGCCTAAATAGCACTACTCCATTTGCATTAACCTCTGATGAACTTTATGTGCTTAAACTGACTTTAACCAACGAAGCTACTCTGCACAACTCTATCTAAAGTGTGTGTGATGCGAGTCTACAACTCATTTGGATGTGAATAAGCTTCTCCCTAAACTTTGGATTCTGAGTTATCCTACATTACCATACTATATTACTGTTTAGCTCATATCCAACTCCTTTTGGTATACCATCTTCACTCTGTATCCTACAGTAGTGACCCTCAGATCTATGAGCATAACAGGGTTCACACAAGTTAGATCTTAGTGAACCCGAGGTAAGGTGTGAGACTGAGTGGTCCTGCATGAACAAGGGTACTAGTTCATACTTAAACATTACATATTACCAAGCCTATAAAGATAACTAGTACTTTGTTTAATGGATATAACAGAGCTTTACAATAGGGTTGGCTCCCTAGCTCAAAGTATGGATCACATGATACAGGGACTAAGGGAGATACAATTGGAGAACCAAAATATCAGAAAATTCATAAATGAGCAGCTTGCCAGTAAACCTCCTGTAGCTGAAAATTCAGCTGAACCTTTAATTAGCCCTCCTGAAAAATTCTCTGGGGAGAGAGCTTTATTCAGGGATTTTAAGAACTCTTGTACACTGATGTTTACTCTGAAACCTAAATCATATCCAACAGATAGGGTCAGGGTATTAACTGTTATCTCATTTTTACGTGGTGAGGCCAGGTCTTGGGCTAATACCTATTATGAAAAGGATGATCCCATCTTAAATTCTCTCGATGCATTTTTTTCTGCCATGTCTCTGCTTTATGAGGATCATAATAAACAGAACACAGCAGAAACAGCTATTAGGTCCTTATGTCAAGGGAAGAGAGTCGTGGAAGAATATATCACAGATTTCAAACGTTGGGCACCAGACACTCAGTGGAACACTCCAGCCTTAAGGAATCAATACCGATTAGGTCTCAGTGAAGCAATAAAAGATGAGCTTGCACGTGGTATCATTCCTGATGATTTAGAAGCCCTCATGACACTTAGCATTGGTATAGACCGAAGATTAAGGGAAAGAAAATCTGAAAGATCCTTCAGTGATGCAAGTTACAGAAAACTACCCACTTATCATGCTACACCTTCAACCTTGCCAGCAAGGTCCCTTGATGAACCTATGGATGTAGCAGTGATTCGTGCTCCTCTAAAACCAGAAGAAAAAGCTAGGCGCAAATTATTGAACCTTTGTTTATACTGTGCTGACAAAGATCACACTGTTAAGGATTGTCCAATACTTCTTCGCCAAAAGAAGGGTAAGACACCTCCTAGTTATCATATAATCAATATGGTACATGATTTCACTTCTCATTTGTCCCTTCCTCTCTCCCTACAGTGGCATCACCGGAAGATAGACGTACAGGCCGTAGTTGACTCTGGCGCATCTGGGAATTTTGTAGATATTTCTTTTGTTGTTAAAAATAAGATCCCACTAATAAAAAAGAGTGTTTCACTTGCTATACGTTTGGTTGATGGCTCACTATTCAGTTCAGGTCCAATAACACATCACACCATTCCTATTACTGTAGTAACTAAGTCTGGTCATATTGAGCAATTGTCTTTCGATGTACTTCCCACTTCAGTATATCCTATGATACTTAGTTTGAACTGGTTAATAAGACACAACCCCACTATTTCATGGTATGAGGGGTCTGTGATATTTGATTCAGCATTTTGTAAACATTCATGTTTTACCAAACACTCTTTATACCATTTATCTGTCAATGGCCTACCTGAATGTTACAAAGAATTTAGTGACGTTTTTGATAAGGTTGAGGCAGACACACTACCACCACACAGGACGTATGATTGTCCTATTGATCTCATACCAAACAGTACCATACCTATAGGACATATATATCCTCTTTCTGAGCCAGAATTAGCTCATTTAAAAAATTATTTGGATGATAACTTAAAAAAAGGCTTCATTAGACCCTCCACATCCTCAGTTGGAGCTTCTATGTTTTTTGTTAAGAATAAGGATGGTAGTCTCCATCCAATCATTGACTATAGGCAACTTAACAAATGTACAAAGAAAAATAGATACCCCCTGCCTCTCATTCCTGAACTAATTGAACGGTTACGTGGTGCTGTAATTTATACAAAATTGGATCTTAGAGGTGCCTACAATTTGATTAGGATGAGAGCAGGGGATGAGTGGTTAACAGCCTTCCGTACACGTTACGGCCTTTATGAATACACTGTAATGCTGTTTGGTTTATGCAACGCACCGGCGACGTTTCAGTGTTTCATAAATGATGTGTTTCATGATCTCTTAGATGTATGTATTGTCATCTATCTGGACGACATTCTTATATTCTCGGAATCATACGAAAAACATGTGTCACATGTAAAGCAGGTTTTACTACGATTAAGAGCTCATCGTCTTTTTGCTAAGCTGGAAAAGTGTATATTCAATACAGATACAATTTCCTTTTTAGGATACAACATATCCCCTCTAGGTATCTCCATGGAATCTAACAAGGTGGATGCTATAACCAATTGGCCTGCTCCCCGTAATAAGAAAGAAATCCAGAGATTCTTAGGGTTTGCGAACTTTTATCGCAAATTCATTAAAGGGTTTTCACATATTGTTCAACCCTTGACTTACTTAACACGTAAACATATAAAATTTGTTTGGAATCAGTCAGCAGAAGATTCTTTCATTAGTCTGAAACAGAAATTTATTACAGCTCCGATTCTACAGTTCCCAGATCCCAGTTGTCAATACACCCTGGAGGTTGATGCTTCCGAGTATGCCCTTGGGGCAATCCTTTCTCAAAGAAAGTCTCCAACAGAACCTCTTCACCCAATATCTTACTACTCCAGAGTAATGACCTCTGCAGAAATGAATTATGGTATTGGTGATAAGGAGCTACTTGCTATCAAATCCGCCCTGGAGTTCTGGAGACATCTTTTGGAAGGAACACAACACCCTATTCTGATATATACTGACCATCGGAATCTTGAATTTCTGAAATCTAACAAAACCCTGACTTCACGTCAAGTCAGGTGGAGTCTTTTCTTTTCACGATTTGATTATATCATAACTTATAGGCCCGGCTCCAAAAATCTCAAGGCAGACTCTCTTTCTCGGAAGGATCCGAAACCTTCACATATAGAAACACCTGAATCTATCATACCTCCAGACAGAATAATCTGTTTAACTACCAGCTTTAAAACCACCCTAAAACAGCATCTCTCTCAGGACTCATCTTTGCAGCAACTTGGATTAAACAAACATCAGGACGGTTTGTACTACCATGACAATCTACTTTATATACCTGAAGCTCTTAGGGATGAGATTGTTGGTTATGCTCATGACTCACTATTAGCAGGTCATCCTGGAGTTCATAAAACATTGCATTTATTAAAGAGAGATTACTGGTGGCCCAAAATGAATGACACAGTCACTCGATATGTACAAAGTTGTCCCACATGTACCACTAAAAAACACCCACATAACCGCCCTTATGGTTACCTTCTTTCGCTTCCAATCCCAGACAGACCTTGGACAGACATCGCCATGGATTACATAGTGGACTTACCATCTTCATCAAATTTCAACACCATATTAGTGGTGGTTGATTTGTTTTCTAAAATGGCTCATTTCATCCCCCACAGGGGTCTTCCAACAGCTTCAGAAACTGCCTCTCTATTCTTAAACAACATAGTGAAACTTCATGGATTGCCTAAATCTGTCACTACGGATAGGGGGTCACAATTCACATCCAGGTTCTGGACCCAGCTATGTCGTACCCTCAACATCTGTAGAAGACTTAGCTCAGCCTATCATCCCCAGACAAATGGGCAAACGGAAAGAACTAATCAGTCACTTGAGCAATATCTCCGCTGCTATTGTACTTTAGAACAAGATAATTGGCATTCACTGTTGGCCACTGCCGAATTTGCTCATAACAACTCACTACACTCCTCAATGAAAACCACACCATTTTTTATCAACTATGGGTTTCATCCATCGTATCATCCTACCTGTACGTCCGATTCTACACTTCCAATGGTAAATGATACAATCAATTCCATTGCTAATGGTTTTGCTTCTTTAAAAACAGTATTAGAAGTGGCACAAACTACCCAAAAGCATCATTATGATTTACGCAGATCTAAACCTCCAGATTATGCTGTTGGCGACAAGGTCTGGCTTAGTACAAAAAACCTACGTTTAAAGATTCCTAGTAAAAAATTAGGTGCATTGTATTTAGGTCCGTATGAGATTATTAAAGTAATCAATCCTAATGCCGTGACTCTACAATTACCATCTACTCTGAAGATACATCCAACGTTCCATGTGTCCTTGTTAAAACCCTACTCCTTGGTCAGGGGTAACTTACAAAGTTCTTCTGTTGTTCCTCAAGTCAGTGATGATGTTGAATATGAAATCGAATCTATCTTGGACTCCAGATACCTTCATGATCAACTACAGTATTTGGTAAGATGGAAGGGTTATGCTCCTGAGGAGGATTCGTGGGAGCCATCCTCAAACTTCTCTGCCCCCCAACTCCTCTCTCTGTACCACCGGAGAAATCCTGAACGTCCTGGTCCTTGATCCGCGGAGCGGCTCCTTGAGGGGGGAGTTCTGTCAGGATTTTACCATTCTGTACCTTTAACAACTAATTATCATACTGCTATTTAAGGCTCCACCTACTGTTGAACGTTGCTTGATAATTTGTTCAGTCACCCACTGTTCCTGAACACTTCGCACCCAGCTATTCCCTCCTGTCTAAGTTGGGATTTCCTGCTTCTGATGCTAGTTCTTGTTACTCAAGTCTTGTGGTTTTGCAGCTCCACAACTTTGTTCCTGTCTCTCTCGCTGCTTGCTTCCTGCTTACTCGCATGCTGGTCCGTTGGCGTGTGACGTCACTAGGTGAAACCGCAGCCGCCACACACTCTCACTGAATCTCGGCACACGCTGTGTGCATTTCTTCTCCGGTAACTCCGCTTCTGCTCCACTCTGAGGATACTATTTGGGAAGTCGGTTTGTACATAATATCATCTGGATTACCGGTCTGTATTACCAATTTACAAATAAGGATATCTTGCCTTTCATGTCATTTGTTACTGCTTGCCTCAAATAATCAAGTGATCAAGTCTACCTGCCATACTAAGCTATTAACCAGTTTATCTCATGCACTTGCTGTTACATGTACTATTCCGCTTGTGATTCACTATATTGACTTGCACAGTGACTTTTGCCGTATCTATCATTTGCCTAAATAGCACTACTCCATTTGCATTAACCTCTGATGAACTTTATGTGCTTAAACTGACTTTAACCAACGAAGCTACTCTGCACAACTCTATCTAAAGTGTGTGTGATGCGAGTCTACAACTCATTTGGATGTGAATAAGCTTCTCCCTAAACTTTGGATTCTGAGTTATCCTACATTACCATACTATATTACTGTTTAGCTCATATCCAACTCCTTTTGGTATACCATCTTCACTCTGTATCCTACAGTAGTGACCCTCAGATCTATGAGCATAACAGGGTTCACACAAGTTAGATCTTAGTGAACCCGAGGTAAGGTGTGAGACTGAGTGGTCCTGCATGAACAAGGGTACTAGTTCATACTTAAACATTACATAGGTGGTGATTCACCATAGAACAAGTTGCTGAGATGTTGTTAATTCCTGGTAGAGCGCTTCTCTTTTTGTATGCATTTGAATTATGACACTGGGGAAGTCTTCCTAAGGGTGATGGAGAAAAAAATATATCACCAAACCTATTAAACATACATATTAACCCCTAAATCAACATAACCCCTCACAACAATAAACTCCCTACACTACTTAATCCCCTAACCGCCAATAACCCACCGCAACTACCCCTACACTACTTAATTCCCTTATCACCACTACCCCTACTGCAAACTACCACTATTCTATTACACCCCAACCTCCAATACCCCCACTGCAAACTACCCCCTACACTACTTAACCCCCTAACTGCCAATACCCCACCACAAACTACCCCTACACTACTTAAACCCCTAACCTCCAATACTCCTCTGCAAACTACCCCAACACTAATTAACTCCCTAACAGCTAAACCCCAAGCCCACTAATTAAGACCCACTAAGTTACAAGAAAATTAAAAAACTACCATTCTCAAAAATAAAATAAAAGCAAAGGGAATCTTTTTTTAGAATAGAGTTTACTAAAACTTTCTTTTTGGGGTGGAGGGTGTGGGGTTATTTTGGCTTTAGTATAGGGTATTTTGGCTGCAAAAGAGCTAATCACTTCAATTAGGGCACTGCCCAACAAAGTTGGTTTTAGAGTAGGTTTTAGTGTTAGTATAGCATTTTCTTTAGGGCTGGGCTTTTTTAAAGGGGACTTTATTTTTAGGATAGGCTTACTGGTTGTTTTTTATTTTTGATAAAAAAAATATTTTTGCTAATGGTAGCATTTTTTATTTTGTGTAACTTAGGAGGTCTGATTCGAAGTCTTGGGGGGGGGTTAGCTATTAGGGGGTTAAGTAGTGTAGGGGTAGTTTGCTATGGGGTTATTGGCAGTTGAGGGGTTATATAAGAAGATGCATATACATGAAACATTGAATATACATGTATCAACATAGCTCCTATAGTTTAATAGGAAGGTTTATTTTTTTGTCTTTTTTAGTAAGGTAGATTGCAGACATGATGTAGAGATAGGCGTTGGGTGGGAGTTTGTATGATCTGAAGTGTTCCTAAACAGAAACCTATTTTTGTGAACGCACTGTCTGTACTGTGTAGGAACACTTCAAATACAGCCCCCCTTCCCCTGCACAAGGTGATGTTGCAGATGAGTTGCAATGTTGGTAGAATTTTGCTGGAGCCGTAATTTCTATTATTTAGTTCAGCTCCCTTTTATGGAATATATCAACATACAAACTGCGAGCCTGGTGAACCCAAACAAGCAGTTCCTCATTGGTTTGTCATTGTTTTGAATATTGGGGCATAATGATAATGGGTTAATTTAGACGTGGACATCTTGCCCAGCGTGTTTAGAGGAATATGGCTGCATCTCACTGACGAGGCCCACAGAAGGCCGAAACAATCATTTGGGATTGCCATGTTCCTTGTTCAGAGGACTCCTTGCCCAGCGTGTTTAGAGGAATATGGCTGCATCTCACTGACGAGGCCCACAGAAGGCCGAAACAATCATTTGGGATTGCCATGTTCCTTGTTCAGAGGAGGATTGCCTGGATTTATCTGGGCTAGACTAACCTTACTAGGCGGGATCAGACTGATATACTTCAAGAAAGTTCTCCTCTGTGAAAAGCACAATTGGGCTAAAGGGGGCTGCTCCTAGGTGGTAACTCACTATAGAACAAGCTACTGAGTTATTGTCCTTTCCTGGTATAGCGCTTCTCTTTCTGTATGCATTTAAAGATGATGATTTAGGATTTTCATCTGTGACCTTGCATAGGTTTGTCAATCAGTATGTCATTGAATTACAAAACAAGCCACAATTTACTAACACAAATAGTTTTAAAATAAACATTTATTTTGTAGGCAATTTTCTTGCCATGCAATACTACACCACTGATATATACTATGTATGTATCAAAAAGGACTTTAATGTCCTTTTAAATTATTACGGGCCAGATTACGAGTGGATTGTTCTTGTTAGTGCGAGGAGTCTAAATGAGATTGCGAGATAGCAGTGGTCTTTATGGTCATATCCATGTTATTATTATTTTTGTTTATAAAGGTAGGTTTTTTTTTTTAAAGGTAAGGTTAGTCTGTTCTGGGGTAACCTAGGTAGTGTTAGGTTAGGGGGCAGTAGGTTACTTTGCGATGGGGGTTATGGTGGTTTAGGGGTTAATAGTGTAGTGGGTTACTTTGCAATAGGGGTTATGATGGTTTAGGAGTTAATAGTGTAGTGGGTTACTTTGCGATGGGTGATGCAGCAGTTAAAGAGTTATTAAAGTAGAGACCTTATAGCGATTCGGGTTAGCTCACGAATATAGGTGTAAGTTGTTTTTATTTCACTTTTCTCCCTCCATTAAAGTCAGTGGGAGAATACATGAATGCGATAGCGATATTCTAACTTCTGTAAGCAATAAATATTTACCTTCAGCTTGTAATACATGCACTACCTGACTTGCGCAAAGAACAGAAGTCGAGTGGGGTTGGCGTGCGGTTAGGAGCTGTAATTACCGCGCCACTCATAATCTAGCCCTATGTGAAAAACATAACCTCCTGACCAAAAAGCTGACATGATAAAAGGGACACAACCTCTCTTTCATTACTGTTCTGTTGGAGCATAAAAACTCTCAGTTTACTATAAATTAGAAATAAGCTAACCCTCTCTAGTTATCATGGAAGTAGCAAAGAAATGAGCTTACAAGTCAATGCCGGTAGCATAGAATAAAGGTAACTGGAGTATACAAGTGTCAGAGATATGTTTTTGTGATAAAAGTATGTATAAATACTAATCCAGAAGTCAAGGAGTGTTATAGAAATGAGAAAGATGACTACACAGATGAGAAGGTGGGATTAGGTGATTCAAAGCTAAGATAAGTAGGGCAGATGCTACAGCAAAGGGTATGTAATAGCTAGCAGGACACGCAATGCAGGTAATTGATAAAAGGATGCACCGTGTAGGTCAGAGAGGCTAGAAAGTCACAGTTTGCAAGAAACAATATAGAGCTAAAGGTTAGCAGGATGCACTATGCAGGTAATAGCCAGTAGCAGGGCACAATATGCAGGTAATGGCCTGCAGGATACAGTATGCGGGGAAAGCACATCAGGTCTTTATACAGGTCAGAGCAGGCGTGACCATAGGAGGCAATTAGTACAAGTAGTATTGCAGAGAAATTATGTGATACTGATTATACGCTATCTAACTGTGTAGAGAGATAGGAACACACATTCCCATGGGATCTACAAACCCTTGAAAAACTAAAATGGAAAACAGCCATGGATTTTATTAATCCTTTATGCTTGTTTATTATGACCACTTATGGCAGATATAAGGAGGAAACCCATATTGCCTAATTACGTTTACCTTCATTCTAGAGGTTCCAACTTTTGATTTATCTTATTACCTTTTTTATTCAGTGGTTTGACCAGTTTGTATTATTAGTGTGTGCTTGTAACTCAGACTAGTTCTTGATTCAGTTCTGCTAAAATCCCATTTTACTATTATGCTCCAAAATCCTTTACCCTCCAATTCACATATTTCCTTCTCAAATGCCCTGGTTTTGGGTTAGATTTTTTTCTGGGTGATTAGTTCTAGATAATTTTCTGATGTTCATGTTTCATGTTCTTGTTATTCCATCATTATTTGCTTGTCAGATTTTCATCTTACAGTTTGCCGATGCCCTGTGATATCTTGGATTTATTGATCTAATGGACTAAATTGACTAGATGCAATAAAGTCTTTAGGTCCTTGAGAACAAAAAGCAATGGGCCTCACTGACTGTAATTTCCATGAGAAAAGGGGTTGTACCCTCACTTTTTTATTCATCCTCCATTTTCTTCCTTTACTTACTCTTTTTCCTTTCCCTTAAATAGTTCTCCCCACCTCCTGTCTATTTTAATGTCTGTCTCCCACAATGAACTTCGTATAACATCTTTCTCCACTAAATGTAACAGCATTTCTATTTAAACTATCTTGTAACCCTAGCTCTCCCCTCTCAATGCATATTTTGAGGCAAAACAGGACTTTACATTAAGTGAAATTATACAGGGACGCCTGTAGTTGTAACTTGCTTAAATAATACAATAAGATCTGTGAGAGAACTTCAGAACGTCCCTATTCAGCTCACTCGCTAAGGCTTCAATTCTCATGATACTCTTTGAAATGTGTACTTTTTGTTACAATTTTTACTTTGAAATGAAATTTTCACATGCATCTTTTACAATGTCTACCTCTTTAAATTGTGCAGATTTTAAATTCACATTTTGTATATTTTAATGCTTGTTATCAATACAGTTTTTCATGTGTACTTTGATTACATATTTGATTTATACTTTCAACATACTTTTTAAACTGCTAATTTTGTAGATTATTATATTGTAATGTCTTTGTCTTTCCTTCACATAAGAAATGTAGGGTTTGATCCTTAGCAGGATATGCAGCTTTCCAGGTACAATTTACCTTTCTAGAATCTTGTTTAGTACCTTGTAGCACTAATAGGCAGCATGAGTGGAGAACTTTAGATAATATGGACCTCAGTCTTTTCCGTCTGCACCTTTAGCCCTTTATTATAACTCACCTTAAAGGGACAGGAAACCCCAAAATTATCTTTTATGATTTGGAATCAACATACAATTTTAAACAACTTTCCAATTTACTTCTATAATCAAATTTGCTTCATTATCTTGTTATCCTTTGCTGAAGGAACAGCATTGCACTACTGGCAGCTAGCTGTACACATTTAGTCAGCCAATCACATGAGATAAGTTTGTGCAGGCAACATTGCATGCTCTATCTGAATCATGTAAGCTTAATTTCTACTTTCCTATCCCTTTAACTTCTCATTTTAATCCCAGTTATCAGAATTTGTATCCTTTTTTCCTCACTTTCCTCGCATCCTTTCATTCTTCTTTTAGCATTATTTTCCCCTTTCTTAGATTTTCCTCTTCTCTACACTTTTATATTTTGTTTATCTTAGTTAAAGTTACTAAAGTGAAAGCAACATGTAAATATTTTAGACCCTCAAGTATTCAGCATTACTATCTTTCACCCATTCCTCGGTCCTAAAGTTAGATTTACCTTTAAGCAGGTAGAATTGGAAAGTTGTTTTTTTTTCTCAATTTGTACTCTAAGCCAGAATTATGAAAGTTTAGTTATATTCAATGTTCCTTTAAATGTCTATACAGGTTCCTTGATGGAGACTCTCATAAAAGCTTCTCTCTGCAATGATAAAGGCACCAACCTCCATTTTTTTTTCTTTCTGAAAATAGATAAATAAATGTACTTCTGAATTCATTACATTTGTGGATTAAAATGGCCTACTAGTGCTATTTAAGATATTCATTTTGTATCCCTCAAGTCATTTTTACTAAATCTTAAAATATAGCAAAACAGTAAACAATCAAAAACTATTGTTTTAAAGGCAATTTTTACCTTGTGAACTGGGTATGTCATTAAGGGGAATTTACTAATATTCTTTGTATTAAAATTATATTTAACATTCTAAGATAATGGGCTAAATTACAAGTAAAAGTGAAAGTCAATCCTAGCGTTTGAACTTCAAATCCTATTGGCTGATCCAATCAGCCAATAGGATTGTACTTGCATTCTATTGGCTGTTCCAATCAGCCAATAGAATGTGAGCTCAATCCTATTGGCTGATTGCATCAGCCTATAGGATTTTTTCAACCTTAATTCCGATTGGCTGATAGAATTCTATCAGCCAATCGGAATCTAAGGGACGCCATCTTGGATGACGTCATTTAAAGGAACCTTCATTGTAGAAGAAGCCGTCAATTGAAGAGGATGCTCTGCGCCGGATGTCTTAAAGATGTAGCCGCTCCGCGTCGGAAGGATGAAGATAGAAGATGCCGTCTGGGTGAAGACTTCTGCCCGTCTGGAGGACCACTTCTGCTGGCTTCATTGAGGACATCTTGCCGCTTGGATGAAGACTTCTCCCGGCTTTGTTGAGGATAGATGTTGGCTATTCAAACCTGTAAGTGGATCTTTTAAGGGTTTATTGGGTGGGTTTTATTTTTAGATTAGGGGTTTGGGCTGCAAAATAGCTAAATGCCATTTTAAGGGCAATGACCTTTTCAGGGCAATGGGGAGCTTATGATTTTTTAGTTAGGGTTTTATTTGGGGGGTTGGTTGTTTGGGTGGTGGGTTTTACTGTTGGGGTGGTTGTTTGTATTTTTTTTTACAGGTAAAAGAGCTGATTTACTTGGGCAATGCCCAGCAAAAGGCCCTTTTAAGGGCTATCAGTAGTTTAGTTTAGGCTAGGGTTTTTTTTTTATTTTGGGTGGGATTTTTTTTATTTTGATAATATTAGATTAGGTGTAATTAGTTTAAAGATCTTGTAATTAGTTTTTTATTTTCTGTAATTTAGTGTTTTGTTTTGTTTTGTAATTTAGCTAATTGTATTGAATTTAATTAATTGTATTTCATTTGGGGAATTTATTTAATTGTAGGGTTAGGTTAGGTGTTAGTGTAAGACAGGTTAGGTTTTATTTTACAGGTCAATTTGTATTTATTTTAGCTAGGTAGTTATTAAATAGTTAACTATTTAGTAACTATTCTACCTAGTTAAAATAAATACAAACTTGCCTGTAAAATAAAAATAAAACCTAAGCTAGCTACAATGTAACTATTAGCTTAGGGTTTATTTAACAGGTAAGTATTTAGTTTTAAATTGGAATTATTTAGGTAATGATAGTAATTTTTATTTAGATTTATTTTAATTATATATGTTAGGGGGTGTTAGGGTTAGACTTAGATTTAGGGGTTAATAAATTTAGTATAGTGGCGGCGACGTTGGGGGCGGCAGATTAGGGGTTAATAAATGTAGGTAGGTGGCGGCGATGTTAGGGGCAGCAGATTAGGGGTTAATAATATTTAACTAGTGTTTGCGAGGCGGGAGTGTGGCAGTTTAGGGGTTAATATGTTTATTCTAGTGTCGGCGATGTCGGGAGCGGCAGATTAGGGGTTAATAATTTTATTTTAGTGTTTGCGATGTGGGAGGGCCTCGGTTTAGGGGTTAATAGGTAGTTTATGGGTGTTAGTGTACTTTTTAGCACTTTAGTTACAGCTCTGTAGTGTAAAACTCATAACTACTGACTTAAGAATGCGGTACGAATCTTGACAGGATAGGCTGTCCCAGGACAAGCTTGTAATACCGGCGCTATGGAAGTCCCATTGAAAAAAGACTATACGCAATTTGTGTAAGTTGGTTTGCGGTAAGGCCAAAACAGTGTGCGGTGCCCCTAAATCTGCAAGACTCGTAATAGCAGCGGTAGTAAAAAAACAGCGTTATGAGGCTTAACGCTGCTTTTTTACTCATAATGCAAGACTCGTAATCTAGCCGTAAATTTGCAATTGTCTAATTAGCAAGTCCGAAGACCTCGCATAAAGGGTTAGGGCTAAAAAAAAGTTGCATTACACACAACATAAAAACATTAAAATAAAGTGTTACACTCATACAGTATATACACTATCCAATAACAATAATCATTTAAATATTAAAGAAATGTTATAAGGGTTAAAAGGTTTATGGTATATGACAAATTATTTGAAATATATATATATTTTACCCCAAAAAATACATCAGATACATATAGAAATATCAATTTCAAAAGAAATGGAGCATTTTCTTCTATGTGAAGAACATTGGAATGTAAAAATATTCATAACTAGCTTCAGGTTAGTGTGGTAGGTTTAACTCCTGTCGGGTTAGAGCACAAGCGATAAGTGTTAGGTTTTTTCATGTTTGCACTCTTTATTAAAGTCTATGGGGACAAGAAGTTAATACAGTCACATTGGCTTTCATGTGCAAACATTTTACCTTCAACTTGTAATATGCACGCTAACCTGCACACATTAAAAGTTTGCTTCTGGTAGTGTGTGCAAGAGCGAAAGAAAAATTGCTATTGCAGTAGCAATTCTCCTGTAAGGAGTTCTGATGCAATACTGATTCTTTACAAGGACTTGGGTCACAGGTGCATGGTTTTGCAGCTATGCCATTTTGGCATCAGTGTTGCTAATTACTTTGATTAAAATAAATTCAAGGGTCTTCAATCAAGACCTGAGAAAATTATTCAGGAATTTCAATAAAACTGAAGAACAGTGAGGGTCTCGTGTAGTATTTTAGATGAAGTGAATGAGATTTTTCCAAATATGCATGTTTTATGATATGATAATGTCTTGGATAAATGTTTGAGGTCTCAGGTTTTTAAAAAGATTGTATGGATGATGTGGGAGATTCTGTTTTTTTTTTTGTTATATGTTTCTTGAGTAGTAGGTGCTTTGGTGGGTGACTAGGTGCAAAAGCTGGTGCTGGTTTGGGTAGGGTCACAATGAGTGAGGCCATGATGGTTAGTTGACTCAGTGTGTAGGTTTAAGAGGGGGTCTGGTGTGAGATACTGTAGTGGGAATTGATGTTGAATTCTGACTGATAGACACGGGAGGGCTCAATATTGATAATCAAAGAGCCTTTTAAATCAGTGTATTAATATTTATGACTGTATATGTATGCTTATGTGTGTTTTTATATATTATTTCATATATATAATTATTTATGACATTTTGTTCTACTGATCCTGCCAAAACAAATTTACATGATGGTCTCATGACTGCAACAGTTGGAATCCCCAGTATAAACTAAGCACTTGCTGTATTTCTATACTGATGAAAGCAAAGATTTAATCCATGACTAATCTTATTAAGCCACTTAGCCTTCTGTATTTATCTTGTCTCAAAGTATATGCAACTGTTTTGGAAATTCTCTAAATTTTTCATCTGGATTAGAGCATAGCCTAACTTTTGTTTATGGTGTTTCAGTGTAACTAAAGAAAAAGGAGCAAAATATTATTTTGTGTATTTTGTTGTTTAGTTAAATTTGAAACTATAAAAATGATGCATGATACATATTTAATACTTACATTTTCAGATATTGGTGTATGCAAAGTTTTATATGTTCAAAAAATCTAGAAATTCAAAGCGTTAATTTCAACAAACTGAATCTGCGCTTTGATAAAGCATTGATGCTCTTCTAGTAACGTTACCTATTATGAATGATCCAGTGTTAAAACAAAATCATATTGGCATTGTGGTTAATATTTAATGATTAATCAATAAAAACAGTTGTAGGGCTCAGTTTTAACAGTAATTCCTCCTCTCAAAATCTGGATAGGTCAATCTGTTAACCAAGCAAGATTGCTTAAAAAAGAAAAACACACAAAAAAGGAAGAAATAGGCCCAGACAGGCATTGAGGAAGAGTATCATGATGGATTCTTTTGCTGTTAACCAAAACAGTATGAACATAGATCATGTTTCCTCAGGGGAACTACTGTAGAAATGTTTGTTTATCAGTTAAAGCTTGGTATTTAGGTGTTGGGGTTTGTCATGAATACCTCATGATTTAGACAATAAGGGGTTCATTTTCTTTAAGCCTGTATGCTAGAAAACATTTGTTTTTTCAAGAAGAACTGTGTTGCTGTGTTTTGTGTTAATGAGTTTTCAATTTCATCAGCCAGGACCCCTCATAAATACTTTGTATGATACACAGAAGAGAACTTTATTGTCTAAATGGTCATTTTATTACTCCAACCTTTAAGCACAGGGAATGATGGAATACAGATACTCTATCCAGGAACTACACTGGGGTCATTGATAGGACAGCCAACCTTGTTAGTTAGTGCTTTTATAAGTAATAATGCCTCAGAAGCATAAATAATGCAATATATATGGTGTTTGGTATCAAAATACTCTTCACAACATCACTAAGAGATAGCCTTTCTGTATATATGGAATAGATGTACCTAACAGAAATTATAAGGTGTTTCATAATTTTAGGCAAAGACTGAGGAATTGTATTACCTGTCGTAAAAGAGAGGGGAGTGGATATTTCTGGCAAAAGAGAGGGGTTTCCTAGCCCTCTGGAAAGAGGATGGGTCATATCATGGAAACATGTATAAGAATTTTGTGTTTAACAATTCAAGTGTTCATTCCTACATGGGGGGCTGTATACCAACAGAGTGAGGAACCATCTTTTCCTGCCAACCTCCCTGGCACAGATATCCAAAGCTAGTTAAGTATAAGGTTTCTTTTATTTCTGCTTTTTATTTTAAAACTTTTTGCTTGTGTATAATTATATTTGTTAACATCTTTTTATTAATAATGCATTGTGCTAATTTTCCGCATAATAAATTTGAACCACGTTACTGAAAGAGACTGGTAGTATTAGTACTTTGATTTAAGGTTATTGTTTGCTAAATGTATTCTGAGATTTTACTTGTTAGCTTGGGTTTTTCTTAAGATTTCCCAAATATTATAATCTTAAGTGGTGGCAGCTTATTTAGTTTGGTTTGGGTGTCAGTAAAGCTGAATTTTGGGCATTTTTCTAAGTCTAGGAAAGACTAGAGAGTGTTGTTAACCCTTGCACCCACTGAACTAAGTCACAGGCTTGCCTGGAGTGGCTGGACTGTGACAGATTAGTAAAAGTGGAAAGGGTATGTTAACTCTTTCTGTGTCAAACAAGTGACTGGTGCAGGGTTAGTTAACCCTGGTCATCACAGGGTTCCTGGGAGTTAGGGATTGCACTTGGAGCCATGTAAAAGGAGAAGTTGGTTGATATTCAGCTGAACATGTATGGCAATTGTTGGCTATGCATATGTACCTCTGAATGGCTCAGTGGCCATGTTCTGCTCCAGGCCACTATTCTATTGCTATTCTGGAGCTGTCATTAACTATGAGACAGATTTAACTATCACTTTTGCTCAAATACAAACACCACTGGAAGTCAACTTTAACTTTCCAGTTTAGCACGTATTACAAGTTGGAATTCTAGACTTGGATATCGCGAGTGTGCTAAAAAAAATGTGGAATAGATTCAACAAGGTGTTGGAAACATTCCTCAGAGATTTTGGTCCATATTGACATGATAACATCATGCAGTTGCTGCAGATTTTTTTGGCTGCACATCCATGATGCGAATCTCCTGTTCCACCACATCCCAAAGGTGCTCTATTGGATTGAGCTCTGGTGACTATGGAGGCCATTGAAGTACAATGAACTCATTGTCATGTTCAAGAAACCAGAGATGATTTGAGCTTTTTGACATGGGGCATTATCCTGCTGGAAGTAGTCATCAGAATATGGGTTTAAAGGAATGGACATGTCAGCAACAATACTCAGGTAGGCCTATGGCGTTTAATTGATGATCAATTGGTACTAAGGGGCCCAAAGTTTGCCAAGAAAATATCCCCAACACCATTACACCACCACCACAAGCCTAAACCCTTAATACAAGCAGAATGGATGGATGCTTTAATGTTGTTTACACTAAATTCTGACCCTATCATCTAAATGTTACAGCTGAAATTGAGACTCATCAGACCAGGCAACATCCAATCTTCTATTATCCAATTTTGGTGAGCCTGTGCGAATTGTAGCCTCAGCTTCCTGTTCTTAGCTGACAGGAGTGGCACCCGGGGTGGTCTTCTGCTGCTGTAGCCCATCTGCATCAAGGTTCGACGTGTTGTGCTTTCAGAGTTGTAACAAGTGGTTATTTGAGTTACTGTTGCCTTTCTATCATCTTAAACCAGTCTGCCCATTCTCCTCTGACCTCTGACATCAACAAGGCATTTTCATACACACAACTGCCGCTCACTGGATATTTTTTCTTTTTCGGACCATTCTCTGTAAACCCTAGGGATGGTTATGCGTGAAAATCCAAGTAGATCAGCATTTTTTGAAGTACTTAGACCAGCCCGTTTGGCACCAACAACCATGCCACGTTCTTAGTTACTTAAATCCCCATTCTTCCCTATTCTAATACTCAGTTTGAACTTCAGCAAGTCATCTTCACCATGTCTAAATGCCTAAATGCATTGAGTTGCTGCCATGTGATTGGCAGATTAGCAATGTGTGTTACCAGGCAATTAAACAAGTTTATCTAATAAAATGGCCGGGGAGTGTATATATATATATATATATATATATATATATATATATATTTATTTATTTATATATTTATATATATATATATATATATATATATATATATATATATATATATATACACACATGTATAGATATTTATAGATATATACATGGGTGTAATTTTTGTCTGAAGCCAGGGGTGATCCCGAAACGTTACAGCATTATGGATTAAAAACCCTGCTTAACAAGTCCATGTGAGTGTATCCATTTCTATTGGAATTTGTGTGCGTATTATTAAGATTGCACCCAGGGCTCAGGAAACTTTGTGGTGACGTGAGTGCTTGACCCTACCTTTCTTGTGTGTGTGTATATATATATATATATATATATATATTATTTTTTTAAATACTAAGAACATTTTCTATCACGTGAAGAGCATTGGAAAATAAAATATTTGCAGTAAAAACACAGTAAAACAAAATATTGAGGTTGGGACTTCCGGATGGGCATAGTCAGCAAGCGCATGCATGCTGACTGTGGGCTCTGAATCTAAGAAGGGCTAAGAATATCTCCCCAAGATGCCTGGAGCCCTTGACTGTTTTCCAGCGACTACAGTTTCGGTAGCAGGCCGACGCGGTCTACCTACAGGCAAGGAAGTCACACGCTGCTGCTGGGCTCGAGGGCAGAGCCATAACCACCATTAACACCGGGAGACAACTGACCTTAGCTGGAGTGAGACAGGCCGGATGTGGGCCGTGTGGCCAGCTAAGGGCGAGGTGCCGGTACAGGAGAAGGCTGAGGGGTGTTTGGATCCGCATTTTCTGTGAGTACAGGGTGGGACGTGACTACACAGAGGTACGTGACTCCCCTCCCTAGAAACGTAGAAGTGG
This sequence comes from Bombina bombina, assembly GCF_027579735.1. Lineage (NCBI taxonomy): Eukaryota > Metazoa > Chordata > Amphibia > Anura > Bombinatoridae > Bombina > Bombina bombina. The sequence continues at coordinate 1,044,681,522 of NC_069502.1, forward strand.
ACGCACCCAGTTAGCTGCCCTGGTTCCAGTTTCCTGCAATACATCCAAGACCGGGAAGTATCAACCCGTTGCAGAGGACCATGATTGCAACAGTAAGGTGACTGTGCTAATTGTATTCAAGCGTGTATTTGGGCTGAGATATGTCGTTATAAGGAATTAGTTTATTGTTAAACACAGATGCCTACAAAGTGTTCTTAAAGTTGTCAAGAGGGAACGGTCTGTGATGGCCAGGATTACTACACATGGGGTCCGCTTAACTGCAAAAAAAAAGCCCATATAACTAAACCTTACAAATGGTTTAAAGGCCCAGTTGTGAAGCTATGAGTCTTGTCTGGGGGTGACACAAGTAGTTTAACATCTCTACAGATAAATACTGGACATATTTGTCAGCACTAGGAGCTACCCCTGTTCCTGATCATTGCATCCTTTGTCTGGGTTATAAACGAGCAGTACCACTGGAGATTTAACAGGCAAAGAGGACTTGCAGTGGAAACATTGAACAAAGGTCAGGATTTGCTCTAGCCTGAGTTAGGCGAAGTGGCTGCTTGTGTCTTTTAGTCCCCATAGCTAGACTATATTTTAAGAATAAGGCTGTGCAAATGGATGGATTCAAAAACTCTCTACTTACATACAATCTTCCTGTTGTTTATGCAAGACTGAAGTCCCTATAGGAGGCCAGAGGTACTGCTCTAACGAGCAAGAGATGAATTGAGACTGTGCACCAGCGTAAAACACAGCTCAGAAAAATCTACCAAGTTTATTGACATTAGTAGAAAGGTGTTAATTAATATATGATGTAATAAACCCTGATGTCCAACAGATGGTGCTCTTTACATATATAAGATAGTGATTATTTCAGTATTTCAGTTGGGTTGTGGCCCATAATTTTATTATCTTTCTTGTGGCAGTGGGGACCTTATCTCATTATCTCTGCTACTCTGTAAAACAAGAGTAAGCTATATTGTGAAGAAAAAGAGCTTAAAATGAAGGTAAACTTTCAACAATGAGTGCCCGGTTTTTAAAAATACTTTTAAAAACAGGGGCACTTTCATTGATGAAAGTTTACATTGCACCGGATTTGTAGAAATACTTACCTTTTACTTCTACAAAACCAGATCGCCGATCCCAGCCTCAGTTCCTCTGTACTGACGTCAGAAATGACAAAACCGGCTTTCTCCAATCATGGCTTTACCCTCAGAGCGTCCATCTCGTGATGCCCGGCTGTGATTGGAGGAAGCCGGTTTTGTCATTGCTGTGTTTGTACAGCAGGAAGAAGAAGGCGGGGGATCGGCGATGCGGTTTTGGAGAAGTAAAAGGTATTTCTACAAATCCAGTGCAATGTAAACTCTCATCAATGAAAGTGCCCCTGTTTTTAAAAGTATTTTTAAAACCGGGCACTCATTGCTGAAAATTGACATTCACTTTAAAGGAATGCTAAGGTATTTTGTGATATGGACCAATGTATAGAGGTAATTGCAAAGATAGCGTTTAATAGTCCTTGTAAGTATAACCTAGATACTAAGGCTCGGCACTTGCTTATGTTAACTTGTTAAGTTTAGTCATCTAGGAGACTTTATTTTATTTTTTCTGCTATCCTGCAAAACAAGAGTAAGTTATATTGTGAATAACACAGTTTAAATAGTGCCAATGTATCCTGTAATTTGGATCCGTGTAAAGTGTTCATTGTTGTAAAGATAGTTACGAACAGCCCCTGTAAGTACAACCTAGATATTAAGGCTTGGTTCGGCCCTTTGTGAATTTATCAAGTTAAGTCATTTAGTACTTACCAACGTGAGTAGTGCTGTAGGTAGCTCAGGACGCAAGCCCTATGCTCCATTATAGAGAGTCATAACGCTCTGGGAAAGACTTGTCATTTTTGTTTCACTTAATGTTACTGCTGATTTTCACTTGATTTGTTTGTGCTGGTATTGTGTTACATATGCAAAAGTTTTTATTTTTTTGCTCACATAGTATAATGAATGCAAGTTTGGAAACATAGGTTCCCTTTGTTCACACCTTTTTGTGAAACTAGTTGTGGTTTCTTCCTTTTTTTTTTTCTTTGCTTCCTCTTACAAACACTACACCCGCTCTATTCACACTTGCACCCTTAATGTGATTGTTTCCTTTTCACTCTAAATCTAATTCGCCAATAATGGCTCCTAAACACAAAGAGAAAAAAACCTAAACAGGTTGATACTAGAATAGAGAGCACTAATGACCCTTCAGTTGGTACTTTAGACAATACAAACCTACTACAACAGATTGCTGAATTATTTATGCCTCAATTTGAACTACTCAAACAGGATATTGCTAGCCTCTCGTGCGAGGTGAGGCAATTCGCAACAAGAATGGCGGAGGTTGAGTCAAGGGTTTCAGACATAGAGGACCAAACTAATATACAAGAGCACTCTATTTTAACACATAGCAGTCAAATTACTTCACTACAAATAAGACTGGAAGAGTTAGAGGACAGGGCCCGACGTAACAACCTAAGGGTTGTGGGCCTCCCAGAAACAACGTAATTTCAGGATTTACTGTCCTTTGCCTCTTCCAAGCTACCCCAATTACTTGGATTAACCATAGATGGTCCACCAGTACAGATAGAAAGAGCTCATAGAGTTGGCCCAATTCAAAGTAACCCTGATAGCACTCACAGAGCAAGATCAGTACTTAATTAAATAAAAATTTCCAGGACAAGAATAATATTCTTAGATATTACAGCAAAAGCAACATTTTACTGATTGGTCAGCAGAAAATTCAAATTTTCCAAGATTTTTCTGCGGAAACGTTGTCTAAAAGGAGAGAAATGTCACCCTTCTGCTCCAGACTGATTAAGGCAAATTTCAATGCAAGATTGCTATATCCAGCTAAAATTACTCTTGAAAAAGACAGCAATCTAATAACATTAAACAATAGGGCAGAAGCTCAGGAATTCTTTGCCAAACACGCAATAGATTGACATATACAGAATCAAACTTTTAACATGCACCATTATAGTCAGAGGTCCCAGATTGCTAGGTTATGCCTTTGAGTATTGGGGGGGGGGGGCGTTTTCTTGTACGTAGTTTTTTTTTTTTCCTTCTTTCTTCCTTTGTTTTGTGGCTTTTATCCTTACTTATTTTTTGGGGATCTCTTTGCTTCTGTTTTAAATGGCAGACAAATTAAAATTAGTCTCCTGGAATGTTGGGGGTATTTCAACCCCAATTAAGAGGAAACTTATTATAAAGGAGTTAGGGAAACATAAGCCTGATATTGCATTCATTCAAGAGACACATCTTAAACCTCACAAACTAGCTAAACTAAAATCCAAGTGGGTTGGTAAAATTTTTGCAACAACATACGATAAAAGGAAAAGAGGAGTTGCCATATTGATAAATAAGCAACTTTCCTATCAAATTATATAACAGGAATTGGATATAGAAGGAAGATTTCAAATATTAGAAATACTGATTAACAAATGTCAATTTATTTTATGTTATATATATGGCCCAAACTCCTTGGACAGAGGATTCTGGGAGAAGTTAAGTCTGAAGTTATTTCCATTTATTGGGAGGAATATTGTCTTGGCCAGAGATTTGAATATGGCGTTCGCTCCTGTTTTAGATAGGTCCAACTCTTCCCAAATAGCTAGGTATAACAGGGAAGCTAAGGTATTACAAAATTTCTGCTATAAATTATCAATAAAAGATATTTGGAGACTACAACACCCAGATAGCAAGGAGTATACATGCGAATCCAAGACGTTTAAGGCCTTTTCTTGAATTGATTATTTCTTAATATCAAATAATATGTTGGGTTTAGAGATCAAGTCAGATATTGTAGAGATTATTATCTCGGATCACTATTTAGTGAATAACCTTAAATTTAAGAACTGGTTACAGGAAAGATGGAAATAATTTTATGAGTTTAATGCCTTATACGCAGATAAGCCAGAAGTTCTCTGGGAAACTGTGAAGTCGGTATTTAGGGGTGAAATTAAAGCCTTTTTATGTAAATGGTAGAAAAAGAACAAAAGCAGAGAGGAACAATTAGCCAATCAGGTGAAGAACACCTATAGGAAATACCTAAATAATCTATCTCAGACTACCTGGGGTAAATACACTGCTGCAAGATTAGAGAGAGATCTTTTTTTGAAACAAGGGGTAATTTTAGAAGATCAAAAACAAAAAGCCAGGTTTAGAGGGCATTACGGTAAATCCGCAAAATTTTTGGCCAAACTATCCAAGGGGTGGGCCCAGAAGAACTTTATAGCCACAATTAAAAGTGGTGACAAAAGAATTACTAACATCGCAGAGATAAGGCGTGAATTTTTCAAATATTTCCAGGAAGTTTATTCAGCTGGAGAAGTTAATGCTGAGAATAAAAGGAAATTTTGGCAAAGTATAAAACTGCCCAAAATTGTCTCCCAGGGTCTTTTCCAATTAAATGAACCTATCTCAATAATTGAGATCTCAGAAGCTATTAAAAAAGGCTAAATTAAAGAAGACTCCAGGCCCTGATGCCCTCCCAGCTGAGTTTTATAGATTCTTGCACGACCAATTCCTTCCCACATTATCTGTACTTTTTAATGAATACTATATTAAAAATCAAATACAATCAAAGTTTTTTACAGAGTCCAACGTGACATTGATTCTCAAAAAGGATAAAGATCCAGAAGCTTTATCCTCATATAGGCCCATATCCTTATTAAATCAAGACTACAAGCTTTTAACCGCTATTATCTCACATAGACTCAAGCAACATTTGAACTCATTAATACACACGGATCAAGCGGGCTTTATGTTGGGTAGGAATCCGGTGAAAAATCTCTGGAAAGCTATGTTGGTCATTGATCATTTCTGGAATAAACCAACAGGGAAAAAGTCACATAACAGAATAGATCTAGCCCTGCTTACAGTTGACGCAGTGAAAGCGTTCAACTCTATAGTATGGGATAATTTATTTAGCACACTTGAAGGATTTGGTCTAGTAGGTTGTTTTTATTAATTTGTTCGTGTGCTGTACCAGACCCCAACTTCTACTATCATTGTTAATGGCGAGATATCTGATAGATTCATTTTGCAACGAGGTACCAGCCAAGGTTGCCCTCTTTCCCCGCTGCTCTTTAACCTATCCTTAGAACCTCTTGCAATTTTATTAAGAAAAGAGCTAAATGGGATTAAGCTAGGGGACGAGAAACTAGTTACATCGTTATTTGCCGATAACATTTTATTATTTCTTAGTAATACCAACAGTCTATTCCCCAATTGTTGCAGATCATTGAAGTTTTTAGCTCCCTTTCAGGCTATAAAATGAACTGGGGGAAATCTGAGCTGCTTTGGATTTATAAACCAAAGAGCAATATTTTACATCCCTTCAAGGAAGTGCAGGAAATCAAGTATCTGGGTATCGTCTTAAGCAGGAATCCAGCACAATGGTACAATCTAAAGTTTTTGAAATATTTTGAAATGTTCGAGAAGAAATTAGTGGCGTGGGATAATCTCCCTATTTCGTTGTCGGCATGTGTGATGCTAATAAAAGTAATCCTTTTCCCAAAATTACTATATTTACTTCAGAACTTGCCTCTACTACTTTTGAAGAAAGATATAAAATATTTACAAAACATATTCTCCAGGTTCAAATGACGTTGAAAAAAAGCAAGGATCTCACTTTTTAAATTATCTTTTTCCAAGAGAGATGGCGGCCTGTCGTATCCCAATGTCCAATTTTATAATTATGCTACCCTCACTAAATTTGCTCTGGATTGGTTAACAGAAAGGGATTATGTTTCATTTTATGCTATGGAATCCCAGTTGATAGCTCCATTTTAAAGCACTAATCTACTTAAAGCACTTAAAAGCACTAATCTACATTCCATTCTCAAGATTACCAGTAAATGTTGCACAAATGTATACATTTAAATGTATCATTTCTGCATGGCAGAAGGTCTGCTCTGAGATACAAACTAATTTCTGCAGATCAGAGTTTTCACCTTTACTAGGGAACCCGGATTTTCCACCTGGGTTTATGCACAGAGTTTTCTCTATATGGGCTATGAACGGTCTTAGAAACTTAGGGGATATTTGTTCAAATAGGAATTTAACGATAAATACATTTTCAGAGCTGAGATCAGACTTTAATTTACCAAAATCTTCTTTTTTTGCCTATCTCCAGACTCAACATTGGATTGGAACATTACGAACGGAGACTGGGACCAACCTCACACTTGGGGGACTTGATGATATTATCAGGCTATGTTATAGCGGGAAACTTATCATTTCACTTCTTTACAATATGCTTATTAAGTACCATGGAATAATTCATATTGACAACTTAGTGCGAAAGTGGAACAATAATTCTCCCAAATCTTGCGAAGTTTTAAGTTAACCGACCAAACATTGGTCTCTATAGATTGGAGGGAATCCCACTTTAAATTGACAAACCTATTATATGTGACACCAGGCAAAATGACAAAATGGTACAAGAAAGCAGATAAGTGTCCCAAATGTAATACCGAGGATGCTGACAAAATGCATTGCTTCTGGACCTGCCCCAAAATTGCACAATTTTGGAGCAAAGTCTGTTTCTGGGAAAACAAGATGCATGCCAGTAATCTTACTCTGTGGCAAAGATACATTTTCTTCCTTCTAAGCTATGATGAACCATTTGCTAGTACTAGACTTTTTAAATACAATAATTCTGATTGGTTGAAATGTTATTCTCAGGAACTGGAAGACCACGCAGGAACCTAAATTTAAGGAGTTTACAAATAAGATTTATAATTAGGTAATACTGGAACAGCTTAGTTTGAGAAGCCCTAATGAAAATCAAGTGCAAAGTTTTTTTCTTAAATGGGAAAAGACAATACTAGCTTTACCTCTAGATGCCTAATTTCAAATAATAGTAATATACAAAGAGTTAGGGAATTACATATCCAACAAGTTCTAATATGTGTCTCCTTTTCTTTTGACTTTTTTTTGTTGGCGTAAAATTCGATATGTAAACCTCCCCCAATATGTAAATAATGTGATAACAACATACTCCCTGTTTCTTTTCTGTACCCCGAAATGTTATTTCAATAAAAGTAATTGAAAAAAAAAAGGCTTGTAAAGGAACGTCTTTATTTAATAATACTTAAAATCAGCTAGTGTATATAAAAGGGCAATATACACTCCAGAGGCTCAATGGGAGGAAAGTGTCCACTCCAGGGACTGTACGCTGACGTGTTTCGGCTCTGCTGGCCGTAATCGTAGCTACAGTCAGAAGTTCCCATGAGCCTTAAATGTGTCATAAAGCAACCTGATAGGGTAAAAACTTCACCTGAAGTTGACCACTATTCACGCCACTAACACATATGATTGCATATCAGCATTGATTTACAAATAGTAAGTGTCAAGATGGAAAAAGTTAAGCACATGCATAAATCAGCTATGGAACGGGAGAACAAATGAAAATATATATATATATATATATATATATGTTACAAACTGCTGTTTGTAACTGGCCCTTTAAATGGAAAATTGCCCTGCTTCCCTGGATTTTGGAGAAGCCTATTTGCCAGCCTCCTTCCACATGACTATGGCCCCTGGAAGATTGTGCCCCTGAGAGTATATTGACTTTTGTTGGGTGTGTGTGGCCCTTTGGGAACCGTCTGGGGACATATTGTGACTTTGGTGAACAATGCCCCCTTTAAGACTATGTCCCCAGACCTGTGAAATGACTTGTCCCTGGCTTTCTCCCACTTGGTTCAGTTTCATTGTGTGCCATTAAGAGTTAAATTTTGTTCAGCTTCAAGAAACCTATTCTAAATACAAGTCTGCTGGGATTAGCTCTAATTAGGTTTAGTGATCAACTTTCCCATTGTCTAATCAGACTAGTATTGATAAGGTGGACTGCATTGTTTTATTGTGTGTAAAATGTTATCTGCTGAAGTAATGTTGTGGCCTGTCAAAGGGAGTGTCTCTCTATCTAATATCAAATGTGTGATGGGGGATTTTATGCCTCCCCCTGAGAGTGTCCTGTTTGCATGTAACCTCAATAAAAAGGAGGCTGTGTGCTCCAGCACATCAGACCTATTTTTGACCCTCTAACTTGCAGCTTTGACTCATGTTTGTAGGGGACAGTTTATAATCACTACAGGGATTGCTATGCTCTTCATACTCCCTTAGCTACAGGGATTGGTACAGAAGGAAGAGGTTCACCTACTGGAGCCTGGTCATAGGTCCAGGGCACAGAGCAGACGGCGAGATACCAGCCCAGCAGCGGTGGTTCATAGAGTCTGCATTACTTATGGTGGCTACGCAGCAGTTATAGAGTGTCCACGGTGCTGCTGCTCCTTTGGGGAGCGCTAGGAGCATCCTTTTCTACGGTCCAACTTCCAGCCAGCCTGGAGGCAACCGCAACATTTGGCGGCAGCGGTGGGATTGGCGTCCTAGCGCAAGGAGCAGCACCACAACAGCACTGGTATCGTAGGAAAGTTATTGAGGGCAACGCTAGCCACTGCCCAGCGTCCCTACCTACAGCAGCATGGAGCTGACAAGATACTGGTCAGAACCCTGTGAAGAGCACCTCAACCTGATCCGTCGCTATGAGGGCGCAGATTTCGTTCCAGAGGTAAAGAGGCGGCTAGTCCGATATGGTCCAGACCCTGCGCAGGAGGTAGTCAGTCGCATCATCCGGGAATTGGATACGGAGAACAAAGCGGCACGAGCCTTTGAGCGCCAACTGTGGAGTTTGAGGGTATGGACACCTGGTCTCTCTCCCCAGCCGCAGCATGTTCCACAGGGAGAGGAGAGCAGTGACCTCCCTCCCCAGCGGCAGTATACTGTGCAGAGGGAAGAGACAACCGGTCTCCTTCCCCAACCCCAACCAGAGATACCAGAGGCAGCAGGCCTCATAGACTGGTCCTGGGAGGACCCCCAGCAGGCAGGTGGAGATGGGACCGCAGTCTCTCTACCGGCCCTACAGGGATGCTGGGCAGGCGGCCCAGATCCCCAGCGACAGACCCAGCTACAGGGAGGGGAGAGCATCGACCTCCCTCCCCAGCCGGAGTTTGCCTTCCAGGGAGAGGATACAACCGGTCTCTCTCCCCAGCCGCAGCATGTTCCACAGGAAGAGGAGAGCATCGACCTCCCTTCCCAACGGCCGCCGGAGTATCAGGAGGAGGAGGTAAGCCAATCTCCCCCTCCCCAGCTAACTCCTAACTTGGGCCCAGGGTTAACAGTGGAGATGATAACCCCCACTGACCCCCACGTTCCCTTTGCCACCGGGCAGGACTATGCCCCAATTCCCCCAGCAGAAGAGATGGCATCAGGACAGAGCGCTGCTGGCCTCTGCCCTACAGACCTTGTCCTTGTTACAGAACTGGCCTGCAAACCCCTCACCCCAGCAGAAGCGCTGGCACCAGGGCAGAGTGCCGCTGGCCTCTGCCCCCCAAGTACCATCAGCTATTTGCCCAGCTGCGCCAGGAAGGCCGAGGATGCTACACTTTCATCCTACAACCTGGAACTTACAGGCCAGTACTACGTATTGTGGGGGGGCTACTTTGCTGCTAACGATTATTTGTGGGTGGGTTGCGAGACTAACTTAGGCACTGACTGGCAGAAGGTCAGGTGCCTGGTTAGTCTCCCTCCAAAAGGGGAGATATGTTACAAACTGCTGTTTGTAACTGGCCCTTTAAATGGAAAATTGCCCTGCTTCCCTGGATTTTGGAGAAGCCTATTTGCCAGCCTCCTTCCACATGACTATGGCCCCTGGAAGATTGTGCCCCTGAGAGTATATTGACTTTTGTTGGGTGTGTGTGGCCCTTTGGGAACCGTCTGGGGACATATTGTGACTTTGGTGAACAATGCCCCCTTTAAGACTATGTCCCCAGACCTGTGAAATGACTTGTCCCTGGCTTTCTCCCACTTGGTTCAGTTTCATTGTGTGCCATTAAGAGTTAAATTTTGTTCAGCTTCAAGAAACCTATTCTAAATACAAGTCTGCTGGGATTAGCTCTAATTAGGTTTAGTGATCAACTTTCCCATTGTCTAATCAGACTAGTATTGATAAGGTGGACTGCATTGTTTTATTGTGTGTAAAATGTTATCTGCTGAAGTAATGTTGTGGCCTGTCAAAGGGAGTGTCTCTCTATCTAATATCAAATGTGTGATGGGGGATTTTATGCCTCCCCCTGAGAGTGTCCTGTTTGCATGTAACCTCAATAAAAAGGAGGCTGTGTGCTCCAGCACATCAGACCTATTTTTGACCCTCTAACTTGCAGCTTTGACTCATGTTTGTAGGGGACAGTTTATAATCACTACAGGGATTGCTATGCTCTTCATACTCCCTTAGCTACAGGGATTGGTACAGAAGGAAGAGGTTCACCTACTGGAGCCTGGTCATAGGTCCAGGGCGCAGAGCAGACGGCGAGATACCAGCCCAGCAGCGGTGGTTCATAGAGTCTGCATTACTTATGGTGGCTACGCAGCAGTTATAGAGTGTCCACGGTGCTGCTGCTCCTTTGGGGAGCGCTAGGAGCATCCTTTTCTACGGTCCAACTTCCAGCCAGCCTGGAGGCAACCGCAACATTTGGCGGCAGCGGTGGGATTGGCGTCCTAGCGCAAGGAGCAGCACCACAACAGCACTGGTATCGTAGGAAAGTTATTGAGGGCAACGCTAGCCACTGCGCAGCGTCCCTACCTACAGCAGCATGGAGCTGACAAGATACTGGTCAGAACCCTGTGAAGAGCACCTCAACCTGATCCGTCGCTATGAGGGCGCAGATTTCGTTCCAGAGGTAAAGAGGCGGCTAGTCCGATATGGTCCAGACCCTGCGCAGGAGGTAGTCAGTCGCATCATCCGGGAATTGGATACGGAGAACAAAGCGGCACGAGCCTTTGAGCGCCAACTGTGGAGTTTGAGGGTATGGACACCTGGTCTCTCTCCCCAGCCGCAGCATGTTCCACAGGGAGAGGAGAGCAGTGACCTCCCTCCCCAGCGGCAGTATACTGTGCAGAGGGAAGAGACAACCGGTCTCCTTCCCCAACCCCAACCAGAGATACCAGAGGCAGCAGGCCTCATAGACTGGTCCTGGGAGGACCCCCAGCAGGCAGGTGGAGATGGGACCGCAGTCTCTCTACCGGCCCTACAGGGATGCTGGGCAGGCGGCCCAGATCCCCAGCGACAGACCCAGCTCCAGGGAGGGGAGAGCATCGACCTCCCTCCCCAGCCGGAGTTTGCCTTCCAGGGAGAGGATACAACCGGTCTCTCTCCCCAGCCGCAGCATGTTCCACAGGAAGAGGAGAGCATCGACCTCCCTTCCCAACGGCCGCCGGAGTATCAGGAGGAGGAGGTAAGCCAATCTCCCCCTCCCCAGCTAACTCCTAACTTGGGCCCAGGGTTAACAGTGGAGATGATAACCCCCACTGACCCCCACGTTCCCTTTGCCACCGGGCAGGACTATGCCCCAATTCCCCCAGCAGAAGAGCTGGCATCAGGACAGAGCGCTGCTGGCCTCTGCCCTACAGACCTTGTCCTTGTTACAGAACTGGCCTGCAAACCCCTCACCCCAGCAGAAGCGCTGGCACCAGGGCAGAGTGCCGCTGGCCTCTGCCCCCCAAGTACCATCAGCTATTTGCCCAGCTGCGCCAGGAAGGCCGAGGATGCTACACTTTCATCCTACAACCTGGAACTTACAGGCCAGTACTACGTATTGTGGGGGGGCTACTTTGCTGCTAACGATTATTTGTGGGTGGGTTGCGAGACTAACTTAGGCACTGACTGGCAGAAGGTCAGGTGCCTGGTTAGTCTCCCTCCAAAAGGGGAGATATGTTACAAACTGCTGTTTGTAACTGGCCCTTTAAATGGAAAATTGCCCTGCTTCCCTGGATTTTGGAGAAGCCTATTTGCCAGCCTCCTTCCACATGACTATGGCCCCTGGAAGATTGTGCCCCTGAGAGTATATTGACTTTTGTTGGGTGTGTGTGGCCCTTTGGGAACCGTCTGGGGACATATTGTGACTTTGGTGAACAATGCCCCCTTTAAGACTATGTCCCCAGACCTGTGAAATGACTTGTCCCTGGCTTTCTCCCACTTGGTTCAGTTTCATTGTGTGCCATTAAGAGTTAAATTTTGTTCAGCTTCAAGAAACCTATTCTAAATACAAGTCTGCTGGGATTAGCTCTAATTAGGTTTAGTGATCAACTTTCCCATTGTCTAATCAGACTAGTATTGATAAGGTGGACTGCATTGTTTTATTGTGTGTAAAATGTTATCTGCTGAAGTAATGTTGTGGCCTGTCAAAGGGAGTGTCTCTCTATCTAATATCAAATGTGTGATGGGGGATTTTATGCCTCCCCCTGAGAGTGTCCTGTTTGCATGTAACCTCAATAAAAAGGAGGCTGTGTGCTCCAGCACATCAGACCTATTTTTGACCCTCTAACTTGCAGCTTTGACTCATGTTTGTAGGGGACAGTTTATAATCACTACAGGGATTGCTATGCTCTTCATACTCCCTTAGCTACAGGGATTGGTACAGAAGGAAGAGGTTCACCTACTGGAGCCTGGTCATAGGTCCAGGGCGCAGAGCAGACGGCGAGATACCAGCCCAGCAGCGGTGGTTCATAGAGTCTGCATTACTTATGGTGGCTACGCAGCAGTTATAGAGTGTCCACTGTGCTGCTGCTTCTTTGGGGAGCGCTAGGAGCATCCTTTTCTACGGTCCAACTTCCAGCCAGCCTGGAGGCAACCGTAACAATATATGAAGATAAATTCATACTATACTTGTAAGATATAAGAATCCAAAAGAATACAAACATGCATTGAAATAAATATTCATGTTATTAATAGTGATAAATAGATAGAGTCTTATCATTAACATCAATGAATAAATAAATAAATAGCGTCAGGTATTATTGTTATAAAATGTAAATACATATATTTATATAAATATGGGTATGTAAATAATTACCATTAGTTTTCCCAATAAAAAAACAATAAGTATAATACATGTTATCAATACTGACAAAGATGCATATTTGTATATGTAGTAGTACCTCTAAATGTTTTATTCCAAATATAGAGTGACAATTTAAATAAGTCAAGGGCTAAGATTAGGAGAAGTCATATATGATCTAAATGGCTGATGGGCTTGTGCATGAATCCACACTCTCACGACTATTCCCAGAATGAATCAGGTCATATTCGGAATTTAGACCTTCCGGTATTCTAGTCTGTGGATCCAAAACACTCTTGGCCAACAGTCTCTCCCTATCTCCTCCTTTCTTATTGCATTTTACTGTTTCTATAATTGTCCACTTTAGAGAAAGTATACTTCTGTTATGAAACTGTTTAAAATGTTGTACGAGGGGAGTTGTTAATCTACCATCTTTGATATTGGTGATATGTTCTCTAATTCTTTCTCTTGTTTCTCTGGTCGTAAGTCCAGTGTACTGTACACCACATTCTACACAAGTAAGTAAATACACAACATAGGAGGTCCTACAGTTCAAACAAGATAAATGTCTAAATCTCTCCCCAGTAACCATACTTGAGAAACCTTCCCCTGGTTGCATGTATTCACATGCTATACATAGAGAACAATTACATTTGTAAAGACCTCTAAATCTCAACCAGGATGATCCTGTAGAGCTAGATGTTCTAAGTTTTGTAGGTGCAAGAATATTACCTAAACTTGCCCCTCTTTTGAAAGCATAACGGCAACCTTTTTGTACCACTTCAACTAAATCATCATCAGCCTTAAGCATTTGAAAGTGTTTTCTAATAATGTTACAGACTTGATTAAACTGATACTGTATTGAGTGATAAATGATACCCCCTCAAATATGTTAGGATTTTTCTCTTTAGCCTGTAAGAATTGACTTCTATCCATGGCTGTTGCACTGAGTCTCAAAGCCTCCACTTTTTTTCAATTGTAGCCCCTCATGCAGAATCTCTCCTCTAATGCCAATGCCTGTTTGTTGAATTCAACATCCGTGGTGCAATTCTTCTTTAGCCTAATAAACTGTCCTTTTAGGACAGATTTAAAGACTCTTTTAGGATGATTGCTTCTAGCATGGAGGAGAGTATTTCCTGCAATGGTCTTCCTATACACTGTAGTGGAAACACCTTCTTCCTTAGAACCCAACAAAGTCACATCGAGAAAGTTAATTTTCTAATTGTTGAATTCACTAGTAAATCTAATACCTGTCTTATTTTCATTAAGAATATGTACAAAAGTGTTGGCCTCTTCCTCTGTGCCATTCCACACTAACAAGAGGTCGTCTATAAACCTTCTGTAATAGACTATCTTAGATTTCCAGTACTCATCGCATGCAAAGATGTGGGACAGCTCCCACCAACCCATAAAAAGGTTGGCATAGGAGGGGGTAAACTTGGCCCCCATAGCTGTCCCACATCTCTGCAGGTAATGAGTACCTTCAAACAGAAAAAAGTTATGAGTTAATAGAAACTCCATTACTTGTATAATATAAATGCAAAAATTCTGTTCAAAATTGGTGAATCTCCGTAGACAAAAATGTAATGCCTCTAGTCCTTTATCATGGGGAATAGACGAGTTTAACGATGTAACGTCAATAGTTAACCCAAAATTGTCCTGCCAGACAAAATTTTCTAATTCTACAAGTAGTTGTTTGGTATCACTCAAATAGCTAGATAGTCGGGTTGTAAAATTTCATCAAGCCATTGTGATAATGGTTCAAATAATAAACCAATGCCACTGATTATGTGGCGACCCTTAAAATTTTTAATGAACTTATGGACTTTAGGTAAAAAATTAAAGACGGGTGTAACTGGGTTCTCAACTGCTAGGAAACGACTAGTGGATTGATCAATGTACCCTGCCTCACATCCTTCATCCATTAGGTGAGTTAACTCACGCTTGAAATGAGTTGTTGGATCAAAGCTTAATGTTAAATACTGGAAAGGGTCCGTTAGCTGTCTTACTGATTCCTGAATGAAAAAACTCCTATCCATGACCACCGTAGACCCTCCTTTATCGGCTGTCCTAATTTCCAACTCATTATTCTCCTTTAGACTACACCCTCTTAATGTGGTGTATGCTAAAGTATTGAGATCTTGTTCTATCCTTTTTTGGAATTTTTCCAAAATATTCCCTCTCGTATGTATAGGGTAGAAATTGGATGCACTGGAAAGGCTGGGACCCTTACTTGTCTGATAATCATCCTCTTTTACAGTTGTCTCTTCTGTGTACAGGCCTTCCAGTGTCTCCAAATCCCAAACCTCTTGAAAAGAAAGGGGGTCATCAATGGTATTTGAGCCTACTACTATTGGATTATTAGTTTGTTCTCTTTCACTGTCTTTATTAAAGTATTTTTTCAAAGTCAAATTACGAATCAATCTATTCACATCCACCAGTGTTTGGAAAAGGTTGAAGTCATTTGAAGGTACAAAATTCAACCCATAACTTAAAACTTTTCTTTCCATATCACTAAGTGGATGTGAAGAAAGATTTATAACTGCATTTAATTGTATTTTGTTTTGGATCTTCCTCTCCTGGGTAGTGGTGCTGTTTTTAAAATGCCTTTGTCTTTTATTACATTTTCTCCCCCCCCCCCCTTTGAATCCTCTTGGGGCTTTTGAAAAAACCTGAATCACATCTGAACTATCAACCCTACTAGGACCTTTAGCCCCTATCTCTCTACCTGTCTCTTCAATTTGGTATTTAGACACTGTATTCTCTTTTGTTTGATGTGATGCAGGGCAAATATTGTGTCCCTCTATCCTATTGTCAAATTTTGTTTCATCCCCTGAGGTGGAATATTCTCCTGATTATTCTGCCTCACTCTCATTGAAAGTTACTTTTTTAGAATTCTTATTATTTATGTAGTTTTTATTATTTTTCTTTCCTGATTTATTGTGTTTAGGAAATATTTTTTGATCGTTTTCCCTCTTATAATTTGTCCTTTGTTTTCTATTCCAAATATATATCTTATTTGACTCATAGTCTGAGGAGTCTCGTATATACTTATCATGTTTTATCTCCATAATTAGACTTTTGGCCTCTGCTAAGGACTCCTGTAATATATTATCAAATTTGGAAAACTGTAACTCTTTACAATGGGAGTTCAATTCAACCTGTAAGGTATCTATTTCAAGGGATACAGAAGATAAAAGTTTAGATTTAAACTCAATTACCATTCCCATCAATTTCAATGAACAGTCTGAGAGAATACTCTCAGATTGTCGCCCCATAATCAGTGGCATTGGTTCATTATTTGAACCATTATCACAATGGCTTGATGAAATTTTACAACCCTTAGTGAAGGGACTATCTAGCTATTTGAGTGATACCAAACAACTACTTGTAGAATTAGAAAATTTTGTCTGGCAGGACAATTTTGGGTGGTTAACTATTGACGTTACATCGTTATACTCATCTATTCCCCATGATAAAGGACTAGAGGCATTACATTTTTGTCTACGGAGATTCACCAATTTTGAACAGAATTTGTGCATTTATATTATACGAGTAACGGAGTTTCTATTAACTCATAACTTTTTTCTGTTTGAAGGTACTCATTACCTGCAGAGATGTGGGACAGCTATGGGGGCCAAGTTTTCCCCCTCCTATGCCAACCTTTTAATGGGTTGGTGGGAGCTGTCCCACATCTTTGCATGTGATGAGTACTGGAAATCTAAGATAGTCTATTACAGAAGGTTTATAGACTACCTCTTGTTAGTGTGGAACAGCACAGAGGAAGAGGCCAACACTTTTGTACATATTCTTAATGAAAATAGGACAGGTATTAGATTTACTAGTGAATTCAAAAATGAGAAAATTAACTTTCTCGATGTGACTTTGTTGGGTTCTAAGGAAGAAGGTGTTTCCACTACAGTGTATAGGAAGACCATTGCAGGAAATACTCTCCTCCATGCTAGAAGCAATCATCCTAAAACTTTAAATCTGTCCTATAAGGACAATTTACTAGGCTAAAGAGGAATGGCACCACGGATGTTGAATTCAACAAACAGGCATTGGCATTAGAGGAGAGATTCTGCATGAGGGGCTACAATCGAAAAGAAGTGGAGGCTTCGAGACTCAGTGTAACAGCCATGGATAGAAGTCAATTCTTACAGGCTAAAGAGAAAAATCCTAACAGATTTAGGGGGTATCATTTATCACTCAATACAGTAATCAGTTTAATCAAGTCTGTAACATTATTAGAAAACACTTTCAAATGCTTAAGGCTGATGATGATTTAGTTGAAGTGGTACAAAAAGGTTGCCGTTATGCTTTCAAAAGAGGGACGAGTTTAGGTAATATTCTTGCACCTACACAACTTAGAACATCTAGCTCTACAGGATCATCCTGGTTGAGATTTAGAGGTATTTACAAATGTAATTATTCTCTATGTATAGCATGTGAATACAGGCAACCAGGGGAAGGTTTCTCAAGTATGGTTACTGGGGAGAGATTTAGACATTTCTCTTGTTTGAACTGTAGGACATCCTATGTTATGTATTTACTTACTTGTGTAGAATGTGGTGTACAGTATACTGGACTTACGACCAGAGAAACAAGAGAAAGAATTAGAGAACATATCACCAATATCAAAGATGGTAGATTAACAACTCCCCTCGTACAACATTTTAAACAGGTTCATAACAGAAGTATACTTTCTCTAAAGTGGACAATTATAGAAACAGTAAAATGCAATAAGAGAGGAGGAGATAGGGAGAGACTGTTGGCCAAGAGAGAGGTGTTTTGGATCCACAGACTCAGGACTAGAATACCGGAAGGTCTAAATTCTGAATATGACCTGATTCATTTTTGGGAATAGTCGTGAGAGTGTGGATTCATGCACAAGCCCATCAGCAATTTAGATCATATATGACTTCTCCTAATCTTAGCCCTTGACTTATTTAAATTGTCACTCTATATTTGGAATAAAACATTTAGAGGTACTACTACATATACAAATATGCCTCTTTGTCAGTATTGATAACATGTATTATACTTATTGTTTTTTATTGGGAAAACTAATGGTAATTATTTACATACCCATATTTATATAAATATATGTATTTACATTTTATAACAATAATACGTGACGCTATTTATTTATTTATTCATTGATGTTAATGATAAGAAGCTATCTATTTATCACTATTAATAACATGATTTTGTATTTCAATGCATGTTTGTATTCTTTTGTATTCTTATATCTTACAAGTATAGTATGAATGTATCTTTATATATATATATATATATATATATATATATATATATTTTCATTTGTTCTCCCGTTCCATAGCTGATTTATGTATGTGCTTAACTTTTTCCATCTTGACACTTACTATTTGTAAATCAGTGCTGATATGCAATCATATGTGTTAGTGGTCGTGAATAGTGGTCAACTCCAGATGAAGTTTTACCCTATCAGGTTGCTTTATGACACATATAAGGCTCATGGGAACTTCTGACTGTAGCTACGATTACGGCCAGCAGAGCCGAAACGCATCAGCGTACAGTCCCTGGAGTGGACACTTTCCTCCCATTGAGCCTTTGGAGTGTATATTGCCCTTTTATATACATTAGTTAATTTTTATTAAATAAAGATGTTCCTTTACAAGCCGCTGCTACATGTGCACCTTGATTTGTGGTTGTTGGTTTATCAAGAGTTACCCATTAGCACTGATCTCATAATTTTATTTATATTTTGTACTTTACCTTTTAGGTATTTGTGTTTGTTTTCGGCAGCTTGGGTACTTACTCTTTTAGTAATTTCATTTAGCGCTCCTTAGAGTGTTGCTTCTGTGTATTTAGGCGGTACCTCAAATTACTACATTCTACTTTATTTGCATATATATATATGTGGTCTGATGAAGGGGACAGTTGGCTCCCCTAAACATCACTGTACACAATAAACTATTGTTTTTTCAAAGTGCAGTGAGTGCAGATCTATTATTTGGAATTGGATATTGCTGTTCCTGACACCCTGGCTCGTATCTTAAGAGGTGAGAGTGCAAATTTCTATGAACTTTTGTTTATATATATATATATATATATATATATAAAACAGGTCCAGATCTAGATCTAGAGGCAGATACCCTGCATCAATCTGTCAGGCCCAAGGAGGCCGTAGGGGGGAGAACTGATCCCATTATTACTAGAAACTATAATAAGAAAGGAACACCACAATCCACCCTACTTGTACAAACAGAACAATGCAGACTAGAATTCCTTAGTAACCATGATAATGAAACTACTAGAATAACGCAGATTAAAAACTCCAATCAACAGGTTTTTCACAGGGACACCACAATGCCAGAAGGAGGAGGGGTAGACATAGGAAGAGATCGCAGAGGCAAAGCGGCAGGCAGATACAGGAAGGGGAGTCAAAACAAATATGTCATATGAATGTTGTAAATTTGTCCACTACCGTACTTAGTCAAGCAGAACAAGAGGTTCTGAGCCTAGGTTTAGGATTTGTTCCAACTAATAAATTTAACCTCTTCCAAACTATAGTGGATGTTAATAAAATGGTACGTGACCTCAACCTGAAAAAATTATTTTATGTCCCCACTGATACCTCAGATACCAGTACTAAATCTATGCCCAGCATTGAATTACCAAATGTCTACGATCTTGTGGACTTTCAAGAGTCATGTGATTATGTAACTTTACAAGAATTGGGCAATGTTATGACTGGTGATCTGAGTTTACAGAAATCTTCACACATGGGCTATAAGCCCAATTCAGTTTTCTATCCAACCAGGGAAACGGGACATTTCTTAGAGGCTTTTCACCATAGGGTCGAGGAAGACCTCATTTTCCTGTCAGCTAAAAGCAAAAAGCCTTACCCAAATTTATCAGTTACCCAGGTACAAGCATTAGATGCCCTTAAAAATAGAGATGACTTTGTGATTAAGCAATCTGATAAAGGGGGCAGTATTGTTATACAAGATAAAATCTCATATGTACAGGAGGCAATGCGACAGCTGTCTGATGAAAGCGTTTATTTAAAATTAACTGCCAACCCTACTGAGCGCTTTAAGGGGGAACTTATGTCCCTTCTGGATTATGGTCTCGAGGAGGGTATCCTAGACCAAAGCACGATTGATTTTCTATATGTGTCCAACCCTATTACTCCCATCTTCCATCACCTCCCCAAGGTACATAAATCCTTGGAGGAGGTGAAGGGGAGACCGATAGTGGCAGGCATAGGATCCCTCTTTGAGAATATGTCCAGTTGGGTTAAGTCATTACTCCAACCCCTGGTATACAAACTTCCCTCTTACCTAACGGACACCAAACACCTCCTAAACTGTGTTGAGAAGCTAGTTTGGAGCGATAAGTGTATTTGGTTAACCATAGATGCTGTGGGACTCTATTCGGCTATCCCCCACCAATATGGATTGGAAGCTGTTAAATATTCTTTGGATACTTTGAGCAACTACGATGATGCTCTTAAACAATATTTAATGAAGTCACTTGATTTCCTGTTGACCCACAATTTCTTCCAATTTGAGGGGAGTTTATATCTCCAGAGACGTGGTACAGCTATAGGGGCGAAGCTCGCCCCAGCCTACACCAACCTTTTTATGGGTTGGTGGGAGACATGGGTATGTCTTTGGAGATAGAAACCCCACAAAAGTAACATCATCATGTACAAAAGATACATTGGTGACCTCCTGTTCATTTGGACATGAGGTCAAAAGAAATGTTCAGAGTTTGTGGAGATTCTAAATTATAATAATGTGAACTTATAGTTCACGTATGCCCATGACCCTCTGTCTCTGCCTTACCTTGATCTCCTGCTCATTGGGGATGTTGACTCCCAATCAGTAACAACAACTTTATATAGGAAACCAATATCCTCCAATGCTATCTTTCATGCTCGCAGCAACCACCCCAGACATACTGGATTTGGGGTGGCTAAGGGGCAATTTATACGCATTAAGCATAATTGCACTAATGAGGAGGACTGTAAATGTGAGACTGACATTTTGATGTCCCAACTCTTAGAAAGGGGTTATTTGAGAAAAGTGGTTAATAGGGCTTTTCTAGAGGTCTTCCGTATAGATAGGCAACATATATTATCTGACCAGAACAGCCATGAACATAAATCTCAGTATGATGTCCAAAAACCTACATTCATAACCTCCTATAGTGCCCAGTTTACCCAGATATGTGATATCATTAGGATATCATTAGGAAACATCTCCTGATACTGCCGAGGACAGTCTTAAGAATTATGTATCATCAGGGTGTAATTTTGTTTCCAGGAGAGGCTGTACACTTGGTAACATTCTGTCTCCCAGCATGTTACGATCCTCAGGGACAACATCTGGTAGTTGGTTGAATGTGAAGAGACATTATAGATGCCATTTATCAGGTTCCTTGCTTATTTGAATCACAACTGCAGAGTTTAAATAAATTATATGTTTCACAACTGGAGTACAGGCTTTTATATCAGCATAGACTGTATTTACTCAGAGTGATTTTTATAAGGAAAATGCAGGAAGACTTTATATGGTTATATATTGATGTTATACCATATAAGTAATATGAGTCTGAAAATAAGTATTAGTATTAATAACAACTTTTGATAATTGCATAGTTCAAGCCCATATAGGAGAGATAGAATTAATTGAAATAACCACTGAAGCGTGAGAGACATGAGACAGACAAACTGCAGGTGCTGACAGTGGCGTGACCTGCTGCGAGACACAGCACACTGAATAATGTTTGCAGCGTGGATAACTGAACACAGACCAGAGACTGTATTGAGAGCTGTGAGACACGCTGAGTTGTGAGATGCTGCGTGACACGCTGAAATATGTGAAGCTGTGTGACGTCACAGGGAGTCCGTTACTGTCCGGTATGGGAATGAATCAAAGAATGGTTATAACAATATCATGAAACATACGTTGCAAATGTTAGAAGTATTTCAGAGACAAAGTCAGTTTAGAAATGTTCAAGAGAAAACATGACATTTGAAATTAGCCGTTAGATTAGGCTTCCAGAAGAAAGTAGAAGTGATACAAATACCGTAGCGGTAGTAAGTTGAATCCGATTGTTGGTAACGAAGTAGTAATTCCTGTAAAGATGTAAAGTTGGGATAAATTGTTACTTCTTGGAATTGTACGCCTCAGGTTGAAATGTAACTAGTTGTTACCAGTCCTTGATGAGACCAAACTTCAGCTGGTATTCGTAATCCAAAAGTTGAAGTAGAAAAAGTAAATCTTCTCTTGTAATGAATTTAGCTTATAAGAACAGAGCACTGATTTTAGCAAACAATACTCAACAACTAAGCACTTGTTTGGGGCGTGGTGATGCCTTAAGTACAGGTGAGGGAGGTGAGTTGAAGCAAAAGGTAAAAGCAGGACTGGAATCCTTACACCATTTTTCCAAGTGATTGAGCATGTTAAAATGTCCACTAGAGGTGGTGACAGAATCAAGAGGCTTTTCTACCTGGAGGCTTTCTGGATTTTCCACCTAAACACCAGGAGACCAGCTGGTTTTAACATCGATGGGGATGCTATTAATTAATGGTCACGTCAGTAATGACTACTTCAACTGAGTATGTTTTCATTTTTATATACGTTACATCAGCGTCGTATAGCCTTATATATTTTTGGTTACTGCCTTGACCAAGTATTATTGTGTATATGATATTTTATAGATCTTATCCCCACATTGATATAGTATTTGACCATTTTGTACAGCATTGATTCTAGGTAGACTCTTTAGTAATTCTCTTTTATGTTAATTCATACCTGGACACTCCATGCATAGATAGTCCTATCACCCACAATAATCTAATTGCCCATAGTTTGACAGGATCTTTACATGCCCCTGATCAATTAGGGCATTGATAATACAATATATACAATATGTTAAACACAACCATAAATATGGGTTTTGCAAATGATAAAGATATTATCGCTTCCTGATAGGGTTAGCTTGTATTAAGTATTTTCTAATTTCGTAATCTTATTATAATTTGAAAGAGCTTATCAGCCGAGTGTTGATTTACCATATTGCGATTGAGTGTCCATGTATATATATATCCATATTTTTGAGTATTATTTCTGGCTATATTTTTCTTAGATAATAAGTAAAGCCACACATTATCTTTGTGTTAGCCTATATAGGCACACCAATAAATATGTATAGTCACTTTTTTTAATCAGGGATTTTTTAAAATTAACCATTAACCACTACTATTAAGTATGAATTAGTTAACAAGTACATGATTTTATTTCTTTATATTTGTATCCAAAATAGGACTTATGTGTTGTCACTCTTAATTAGACAGCCCTGAATCAGTTAATGGGGCCAGCAGGCTATAATTAATTCACCATGGGTGTGTATTTAAGGCCTGTGCCTACACTCCCCTATCATGTCTATGATTAAGGCAGACTCCTGCCGAAACGCATAAGACGCTATTTCCAGGCTTAGTATTTTAAGAAACACTTATGTTTTAATGTGTTTTTTGCCTCCGCATCAATAAAGTTTGTTTTACTTCACACCTAGAGACTCGCTGATTCTTTCTGTTTTTGAGATATATATATATATATATATATATATATATATATATATATATATATATATTGATAAATGTATATGCATGTGTATTTATGTGTTTATACAAATATGCATGTATTTACATATCTATGTATATATATATATATACAGCAGGTAGTGGCAGGTGCACTCTCACTAACACTTTAATTCCAAATGCCAGGGTGCTAGAATATGGTGTAGAATATGGAAATCAGGAGACAGCACTCACTGGTCTTGACAATACTGGATTTATTCAGTGACGTTTCGGGGAATACACCGATCAGACCGATGAAGGGGTGTATTCCCCGAAACGTCACTGAATAAATCCAGTATTGTCAAGACCAGTGAGTGCTGTCTCCTGATATATATATATATATATATATATATATACATACACATATATAATATCCATTATAACAAGCCCTTTCGATTCAAATACATTTTCATATACTATATACCTTTTAATCCTTATATAACATTTTTATTAATATTTATATTAATGAATATATCAGATAATGAATATATGAGTGTAAAACTTTATTTTAATGTATGTATGTGGTGTTTGGTGCACATTTTTTTTTAAAATCTTACTCTTTAAGCTAGGTCAATTTGTGCAAACCCGACATGAGATAAATTCCTTGAAATTCCATAAAGGAGAGGAATGTATATATTTGTATAAATAAATTAATAAATACATTTTAAAACTGATATTTACAGAGATATTTTTTTGTAGAGAAACTACAAAAAAATATTTACTTTAAAGAGACATTAAAGAGACACTAAACACTAGAGGCTAGATAAAAAATGAGGCACAAACGTTTTTGCGTACGCAATATCGTCTTTTTCGCAAGCAGTTTTAATTGTGCTGATATTACAAGTTGAGCAAAATCCTTACCACGATCTCAGAGCTGTGGTTAACTGTTTTCCGAAACTTAAAAGTGTCACAAAACATATAAAAAATACATTACAAAGTACAGTTGCACTCATAATAACACTATCTAATAAAAAATATTCAAAAAATATTGCACAAAAAGTTATAAGGTCTCAAATATGTGAGATATTGCGTGTTAGAAAAAAAAAGCTGCCAAAGTACTTTAACCTAGAGATACATACAGATACATTGCTAAAGGTGTATTTCTATGTATATAGATTTGTTTAACTATTTATTTATTGTGAATATTTCACATTCCAATGTTCTGCACATAGCAGAATATGTTCTATGCATTTTTAAATATATATTCCTATATATATATCTGTATATATCTATATATAATCATGTATATATATATATATATATATATATATATATATATATATATAAATATATATATATATATATATATATATATATAAAAGCAAAAAGAGTGAGGATTCCAAGAATCAAAAACAAGGCGTGGTTTATTCAAATTTGGAGGTATAGCACATAAACAGTGAAAGGGCAGGTGCAGATGATCTGACACATTTTGCGTATGCTCAGATGCGCTTCATCAGAGATATCTGATGAAGCGCATCTGAGCATGAGTGAAATGCATCAGATCTTCCGTACCTGACCTTTCACTGTTTATGTGCAACACTTTCAAGCTTGAATAAACCACGCCTTATTTTTGATTCTTGGACTCCTCGTTCTTTTTGCTTTTGTGCTTAAGGCTGAGCTAGCCCTGAGGACCGGAATCCCCTTCTTGCACATACAGTCCCAGCTTTCTTTACGCAATGCTACTTTTTGTGTTTTACCGGCATCTTTTCCAGTACTCCAGTCGTACCTCTGTGAAATGTCACCCAGAAGGTGGGACCTCACCCCAAAATTGTTCTTTGAGGATCAAACAGACAGACCACAGAGCGCCTATTAGGCTTACTACGCTGTATCGCTGAGTCGATACTCCCTACCCTGGAACCCTCTGGAAAGGTAATACCTGTACAGCACGCCATTCATTGGCACTTTATGATCCCCGAGTGGATTCAGAGGCACGTTTCACATAGAGCACCTATAAGGCTCACTTTGTTGCAACGCAGAGTCAATACTCCCTATCTTGGGACTCTCTGGTAAGGTAATACCTGTACAATATGCAATTCATTGGCACTTTATGATCCCTGAGTGGATTCAGAGGTACGTTTTACTTTCTTACCTTGATCTTATATACTGCCGGTAATTCACCCTGTGACTTTCAAAAGATAGCAATTGTCAGCTGAGCAGACACATAATATAAGTCTCAGTCTGACATGGATAGCACCACGTTTAGTGCATTATACCACTTGGTTGTTTACCTATATCCACATATTCTCATAAGAGCGTATTATATATATATATATATATATATATATATATATATATATATATATATATATAGACATATAGAAGAAAGTGCACTCCAAGGGATCCTTAAACAGGCACTTTTATTCAGTGAACGTTTTCGGATAACATAGTCCGTCCTCAGACCAAAAAAGTGTTACACATTACTTACCAAACACCCCTTAAATACAGCAAACCACCAAAGTGAACTGGCCGGGCATCCACGCTCTCCCGGGTAGCTCCGCCCCCAAACAGGTGACGTCATCATCCCGGGGCAACGTGAGTCCGGTCAGCAATAACAAAGTTTTTTCGCTTTTGTTCTAAAGTATAACTGATCGTGGTTTGTGATATGCATTGATAGATCCCTTTGGTCTCTCAGGATTGGCTGCTTTAGTACCACATGAAACGCATGCCTCATTGTTTATGTTTGTTGCTATGGCAACCCAGTGCGGTGCATGCGATATTCTAAACCAACAATCCATTGTTCTACTTCTGTTTAATATACTGCTGCTTTTTCCTACATTATTGGCCTATTTTGGTTTAATGTTTATTTTTATTGCCTTTTAGCGTGCACAAAATTTGTTATTGCTGACCGGACTCACGTTGCCTGGGATGATGACATCACCTGTTTGGGGGCGGGGCTACCCGGGAGAGCGTGGATGCCCGGCCAGTTCACTTTGGTGGTTTGCTGTATTTAAGGGGTGTTTGGTAAGTAATGTGTAACACTTTTTTGGTCTGAGGATGGACTATATTATGTCCGAAAACGTTCACTGAATAAAAGTGCCTGTTTAAGGATCCATTGGAGTGCGCTTTCTTCTATATGTCTGTTTGCCTGCTTTGCTGCACCCAGGGCATTGGATCACCTGTTTGCTTGGAGTGCAATCCTCTAGTGATTTATATATATATATATATATATATATCTAAATCGTTCGGGAAACGGGAAACGGCACTCGCCAGATATTCATCCACCAGGTGCTCGGCAGAGTAAATACATACAGTAAAGTAGAACTGAATCCAACGGATGGCCTCCGTTGTTGAAAGTGATCCAAGAACAGCCGGCACACAGGAAATTTTTCAAACTCTGATTTATTCAACAAAAGAGAAACCAGACGTTTCGGCTCTATCGTGAGCCTTTCTCAATGGTATACAGACCGGATATCTGTATCCCATTGAGAAAGGCTCACAATAGAGCCGAAACGTCTGGTTTCTCTTTTGTTGAATAAATCGGAGTTTGAAAAATTTCCTGTGTGCCGGCTGTTTTTGGATCACTTTCAACAACGGAGGCCGTCCGTTGGATTCAGTTCTACTTTACTATATATATATATATATATATATATATATATATATATATATAGGTATAAATATATATATATATATTTAAAAAAACCCATCAGATATATGTAGAAATATTTCATTATGAATAAATAGAACATATTCTGTTATGTTAAGAACATTGGAATATTAAATATTCATATTTTCATGATGGGTTATCGCAATTGCAAAAAAGCTATGGTGTGTCGGTGCTGGGTTTTTTCCCACTTTTTTTCTCCATTGACTTTTATGGGGGAATGCGAAAACGCTATTGCGATTTTGAAATTTCGACTTTAAGCTTGATTTGGGTTACAGCTAGAGAAAAATCTGTTTACTTTCAACTTGTAATACTAGCGCATACCGGCTAGTACAAAAATGAATATCCTAGTGGAATTTCCGCTATAGTGAAAATGCAAAATACTGCTCCACTTGTAATCTAGCACTAAATACATTTCATGCATCTCCTTCTAATTATAAGTGCTGCCATTTTGGAACCTAAGTTACTATGCTATCTCAAGGAGAGTTGCTGCACATATGCAAACTCATATCAGCACTGGAAAGTTATATTTCAACATGGCAGCATTAATGACTAGCGGGACACGGAGGATAAGCTCAATACCATACTTATAGGGGCTGATTTATTAAAGTGCGGACAGACATGATACAATGTAGCGTATCATGTCCCCCGCACATCGATAAATGCCGTCAGCATACGCTGTCTGCATTTAACATTGCACAAGCAGTTCGCCAATCGGCCGCTAGCAGGGGGTGTCAATCAGCCCAATCAAATATAATCGGGTGGATTGCTCAGAGCAGGTGGTCAATTTATGTAGTAGCAGCCTTTAGACCGCTGCTTCATAACTGCTGTTTCCGGTGAGCCATTCGGAGCTTGTTAATTCGGCCCCTTAAAATGTATTTAGTGTGAATGATGATCCTTTAAAGGGATATGAAACCCAAAATTTGTCTTTCATGTTTCAGATAGAGCATGCTATTTTAAACAACTTTCTAATTTAATTATTTTATCAATTTTTCTTCATTCTCTTGCTATCTTTCGTTGAAAAGTAGGGAAGTATGCTTAGATGCCGGCCCATTTCTAAAGCACTACATGGCAGCAGTTTTGCAAGAATGTTATCCATTTGCAAGGGCACTAGATGGCAACACTATT